>NC_061514.1:13146896-13186925 GCF_022539505.1 Lolium rigidum | reverse complement strand
TACTTGCCCTCTACTTCTAACTAAACCCTAGCCTATAATCCATAGGCATTGACAAGTTAATCCCTTGTCACCTGCACCGTTGGGTGCTATTTCTGACTTGCTCCAGCTGCTGAACTGAACTGGTGACCTGCTGATATGAATTAACTGCTGCTATTTTGGATAGTTTAACAATTGTTATGCAAGGAGTTATCTCCATTTATTTTATGTTACAAATAAATCATCTCTAAAATTAATTACAGAGCGGTGCACTTATGACACCTATGGGGAGTTCACTAGCGCTCATCGCTAGATTTCGCCGGGAACCATGGCGGGAGTCCAACTTGAAGCGCAGCACCCGCGAGGTTGTGGGTACTATTCTGATTCTCGAGGTAGCTTTCTAGTTCTTATGGTTACTATATGATCAAGGTACTATTCTGAATATTAATTCACTAAGAGTACTTGAACTTTAATTGCGCGGAAGTTCTATTTATACATATATGAAGCCCATTTCGCGAAAATATTTTTGAACTTCACTGAAACTTCGTTCGGAAGCTCACTTGGTACTTGCACGAAGTTCATTTTTGTAAGATGAAAAATGCATGTGCGGTTGTGATGTTCAATTCTTTTTGCCGGGAAGTGCAACCACAACGTTCCTGACCAAGTTTGGTTACCTGCTCTTTGATGTCTTGCTAAAAGCTTTTTGATGTTATGCTGCCGGTAGGCACTCAAAAGTGCCCCTGTTTGAATTCATATGTAGATGGTTACATGGCAGGTGCACGAGCAAATTCCCCCATGTGACTGTCATATATTTTCTTCTAAAATTTATGTGCGATAATTTGATTTAACAACATTGGAACAACCTATCTAGGGTCTGAAGTATCCCGCACATTAAAATGAACCTCTTTAGCAAGAGGAGCAGCATGAATCTGCATCTATTATTCTCAAGGATTATTACACTAAAAAATGATTGTTATGCGGTGCCATGTAATAATACAAAGTATATGTCTGGAAGTGCACATAGGATAAAATAGGTAGTTCATTGTATGTAAAATAAAAGATGTGCTCTTCTTTTTGTAACTTTACCTTCTTCCGTCCAAATAATAGAGGAAGTTCACTTTGGATTGAAAAATAGTTCTATCGGGACGCACATGGAGCCCTCCAATTGAAGAAGTTATCTAGTCAGGTGTTATTCCTCGATTTGTGTAGTTTCTTACCAGAGAAAGACCTGAACCAAATAGACTTATAACTATGACGTCTTTCTTTTTTACTTCTGTAGTTTGAAGCCTCCATCTGTGATGTGCGGCCCACGACTAGGAAGGCTTCCATGCAGCCGCAGGGAGTCCTAACCATTTGAAGTGTGAAGAATAGCTGGACTCTCATGCCCAGGTCAGCCTGCTCCTCGCATTGTCGACTATGGTTCTTGCTATGCGAAATTCTATTGCTGCATGTGGTTTTATTCTTGGTCATACTTGCTTGTTTATTTACAGCATTGAGCGGTTCACATGTTAATTATGAGCAGCTCAATTAGGCCAAAATAGGGAGTTCACTTTCCTGTTAAAAAAGATAGCAGAAAATGCTCTCGGGTCACTTGTTAGTTTTAGGAAGTTCATTCGTTTGGTTTATACCAGTGCACTTGCCATTTATTTTCATCTTAACATTAAATATTTAATAGAAGTTCTGCTCTATTGTTGGCAGGGTTCATTCCAAGTTAATTACCTCGTCCACACATGAAGTTTACTTGTTTTTTTAATGGAAGTTCGCTTTGTCCAATTTTTTTTTGTTAAAGCCCACATTAAAAAGTTTAGCATAAAAACATTGATGCGACATGGGACGTTGCCTCCTCTAATATGCATAGCTGGATAGATGGCCAAAACAACACATGGAGCAGAGAGGCAGCTCCAATAACTTCATTTTCTTTGACTCGAATCAACACATGGTATTATTATAGGATAAATAATTGAAGTGAATACCTAGTGAGAGTAAGTAGAAACGTGTTGTGGTCTTTGTATTTGTTTTATGTCTCTTCTAGTCCTGACCATAGCCTTCCCATACTCGGTCCAAATATAATAATTACACCGATACAACGTACGTCGCCGGTCCATTTTCGCTCGGAGACAACAGCGATACTACGGGGGCAACATGGAGGAAGTTCGCTTATGTTGTCCCATGTTTCTCTTTTATTTCTTCTTAATTAGTGCGTCCACAACTGCTAGTCCGGCTTCCGTCTCCCTTAATCTGTTTCCATGGTGGCAACACTCTCGTTCGGGCTATAATTTCACTTCATGTTTGGATTGATTTTGCTGCTGGTTGATTTTAGAATTGTTGGTGAGGTTGTAATGCTTCTGAACTACTGTTGGTGTTGCACTATATTTCTTAACTGCTGCCTTGTATGAATTTTCACATAAAGATTGTTTGCTAGCTTTGTATTTGAGCAAATGTTAGACGATTGCAGCACATAAAACAATTTAACCTATTTCACATATGAAGTTTACTCATTTGTTTTTTGGAAATTTATTGTTTCATAGACTGTGAAGTTCGCTTTTATTTAAAATGCAAGTTCGCTTGTCGAACCTAAGTATGGACTAGTATAGTTCACATTATTCAGAAAGGGAAGTTCATCTTTATTATCAGGAAGTTTATTTTGTCTACCTTTTTAGTTAAAACCACAAACATGAATTAAATAAAAAGTATAGCTCGCCTCCATATTTTTATTTTCTTTCTTGGAAGTGCATTATTTGCATTCGGGAAGTGCAGATGGATAAATTTGATATTTTTGTTCAATATTCGTGATAATTTATCTTCATTTCTGGAAGTTCACACTTCATTCCGTAGCAGATCAGTGTAGGTCTTCTTGGGGCTGACCGAGCACCTGGCTGCCGCATTGGGGTTCAAATATAATCAAACCATCTTCACTTTTTTGGGAAGTTCACTTCGGACATAATGGGAAGCTCAATTTGCACACCGTGAAAGTTCATTTCATTTTATTATGAAACAAACTAAATGGTAATGGTGAGTTCACTTTTGTAAAAGTGAAGTTCACTCCGCAAATAAAATGAAGTTCATTTGAAAAAAAATGCATATTGCTGAGGAGCTCAGAGCAATCTTGTTTTGATGTATAAAGCATTATCTAGTATTTCGTTTGCTCTTGACCATCTACCACTGTCTACTAGTATATTTATACATTTCGTTTGTTGAGGAGCTCAGAGCTAATAATGATGTCTATGAATTGTGTTAGATTTTTTACATTACTAGGTGATACCCCGCCGGCGTTGCGGCGGGAATTTTAGAAAATATACATGAGTAGGAGTAAGAATTGTAGACCTAAGTAATTGACAAAGAAAATATATTACTTAGATATATTCAATACTGAACTGGACATTTTAAAAATTTCATAATATTATGACCCAAGTTTTGACTTGAATAACAAATTAGTGTTGCGGTGTAATAAAATAACATGACTTCCAATTTAGTGAACCTGTGTAAGAAATATGGTTAATATAGGCACCAGAAGCGAGAAAGCATATAGATAACTGGAACTTGACAGCTTAAACAGAGAGAAGAACCATTGCCACAAATATATAATCAACCACTATGATCATGACGCCTGATCGATATCTTAGTACACTCCGGTTTCGCCAATCATCATGTGTTGCGGCGGGATTTCTTAGCGATTTATTGAAGAAACGTCACATACATTTTTCATAGTTTATGAAACATTTGATTAAAGGGAGTTCATTTCATTATTTGGAAGTTGATAAAAAAAGTTACATGATGTGAGGACCCGATGATTGAATTGGTAACTACTTATTGCCTGTTTAAAAAAAATACTCAGAAATGATAACTGTCACTTGTCTCTTTCCTTCTCTGATGTACTCCATTGTGAAGAACTCATCTTTTCCAAGTATGTTTTTGATTTCAGCACGTGAAGGCTCCCCTTGGTCACCCGCCTGTAAAGTTATATACATTGGTCGTTTGATGTGCTTCAGTTCTTCTATTTCTTTAATGTACATCTTGTTAGCTTCTCTTTGACGATTTGGTGCTGATGGAAGTACGGACGCGGCAGGCCTCATTGGCGTGCTGCATATAGTGTACATGAAGATAGGAATTAGAAATATATATGTGTCAATATGAATGTATGGATGACTGAGGATATAGAGATTTGTACATGAAGATATGAAATAGAAATATATATGTGTCAACATGAATGTATGGATGACTGAGGATTACCTGTTGTTTCCTCCTTTTTGCTCCATGTGCCAGGTGATGGGTGAAGCCTCCGGGTTGAAAGTTGTTTATGTATTTTGATATGGACAGATGAATTGCTATTGTTGGTGTTCTGTTATATAGAGGGATGTTGCAGTGCTTTTAATTTGGCCAGGTGTACCTACGGTACCTAAAAATAGAAGATTGACTAAGAATAGAATCAGGCATTTATTGCAAATTTAATGGTATATAGTATGTTTGACAAAGGTTTGAATAAGGCATTTATTGACAATTAGTGAAAGAAAATCAAACCTTGATCCGCGTATATAAAATTCATGAAACCAGGGGAGAAATAGTGAACGAAAAAAAAAAGAACAAAAAAGGACCGGTTACTAATAGCAGGTCCGGAAAAACATGTGACCATGGCATGTAGGAAAGAGCATGTCAAACAATTAGCTTTAGGCAGAGACATGTAGAAGCAGGTTGTTGTACTTACTTAGCGTATGAAAATAAATCATGAAAATAAATCATCAGGACAAAGTACTTAGAAAGCTTCCATGAGACACAGAGATGGACCAGATGTAGTTTCAGCCTTCATGTGTGGGACATGTAAGAGCAGAAAGAGATGAAATCAGATTAATTAGACTGCAAGAAAGGTTTTACTGAGAGAAATCTGAAATAAAATTGGAGAACGTATCGAGCAGGGAATTTTTTTCGCATACCACATCTAACCATTCCAGTCCCTGTCAACCGCACAGGCGTAATCGGCCTTTGCATATGAACATTTTCCCTGTAAATTAGTAGGGGGAATCAATCATCAGCAAAATAAGTAGAGAAAATCCGACACATGTTGGGCACTGCATAAGAACCAGTTGCAGCAGAGGTTTAGTCTATGTTGTGTATGCACATCCAGTGGGAGAAATGAATTATCAGAAAAAAATTGTCAGACTTTCAAGGGCCGTGATTGATGTTACTCTGGACTTTGTAGTTTGGAGTATCAAATTTATGATCTGATATTGAAGGAATAAGATCAGTAGAAAATGCATATACAATGGGTGAAATGCCCTCGCGCGCTGCCTCGCGGCTCTGCACATACCGACGCTGGATGGCCATGTAGTGGGTTGCTGATAGCGACAAAATTCTTACAGTTCAACGGATGCAACACCTGTAAAGTAATTAGAAGAAGTAATAAAATCAGGGATAGTAATGAGCATATTTGACCATATGGCTAAAATCTAGCTGAAAACAAAACCAAAACAGTGTTTCCCTACATAAGCATCAAACGGTCAGTAGGGAATACCTGATCGAAATTTGGTTACCCATGTCACACGCCTGAAGTTCAATCATACCCCTGGTATTTTCCCGAAGTGTGCAGAGAAAGTAGGTGCCAATCGGACTCTGAAAAGAAAACATTTAAGTTTTATAAAGTGCATAAATTCATGTATTGAATAACCAACGGTTCAAACTGATAAATTATGAGTGCAATGAACTTACCAAAATAATAGATGCATCCGATGAAACTTTAGGAAAATGCTCCAGGAATCTTTACTACTAAAAGTGCAGTACGCATTCTCACGAAAGGAAGGTAAGCACTGCAGAAGTATAAACAGTTGCATACTCGTTGATCAATTCTCGTATGAACCATAGAAGTGGCACATTTGCCATGTGATCTTATTGGCATTTTATCAGTTGGCATAAGTGCAGAATAGTCCAAGCAATGGCACACTGGTAGAAACAGGAGTAGATGACACCCATCACACTCCATCACAGTCCAATGTGTACAAACAAAGCAAAAGGCACCTTCACTTTTCTGCCCGTTGGTATATGGCATGTTATGTTGCCAAAAAAAATAGCAGTAACAACACCTCGTTGCACATTAATTTTTGCAGGGATACACATGGTATTACTAATATCGATAGAGAAGTGGTAACCGTTGTCAAAGGAACAATAAATGAAGGATTTGGCCTAATACAAAATAAAACAAAAACTGCGAAAAAGAGTTGATGGCTAGTATTTATTCATGCAAGTCACTCATTGGATCATTTTGAGTTCTTTTGGATTACAATAGAAGCGACTAAATCTACTAATCTAACTGTTTATGCAAGCAGCAATATCAGTAATTCAAGTAGAATCGACTGCAGTCCTTGGTTGTTGCATGTGTGGTTGGTGGTGCCCTGCATGTGGTATAACAAATCAGGGTATTAGAAAGGTAATGGGTGTATATGACATACTATTTTTTTCTCATAAATCTTCATGAATATGAAAATTAATAATACCTGTGTAAATTTATTGGTTATGTTCCTGTGTATCTTACATGTCTTCTGCAACGTTATTTCCTGAACTGCTGTTCGAGGGTAAAAATGAGAATGGAAAATGAGTTTTTTGGGTATTTGATAAGAGAATATGTATGAAAAATGATACTGGCAAATGGAACATTTGTTATTTGATATGAGGAGAAATGCATACTCTTGCTTAGGGCGTTTGACGGTCTGAAGATCAAGTTCTCCAGCTCTATGATGTAGACTTTCTCCACTGCGGAATGAATTTTTTTTGCATTGGTGTGGCATGTAAAAAATTTGATACTGTACTGTAAATATTTCATCTTTTGTTACCTTTCTTTGTTTGTTGGTTCATGTTCTGGGAATTCAAGGCATCTTTTTGCTGCAGAGTTGCTGTTTAGAAGAAACGTCATTTGAAATTCATGCTGAACAGAAAGAAATCAGGGCATCATCGTAGACTTGAATTTATTACCTTAGCTTGTCTTGGTCGGATTGTTGAAATGGAGACATGTTACTATGAAACTCCTGTGGGGTATTGTCATTTGATCTACAAATAGAATTTTTTTGGTCAGGCGGTCTATATATAGTGGGCAACTTAAATTTTATGTTTGAAAGCAAACCTCTGGTTATTTATATTTGGAGATGGGGTGCTATTTATTTCCTGTGCTGTAAAAGCCTGAAAATGTGTATAACGTGAGTATAATATCTAGTGCAGGTCAACTCATGCATAATGGTACCATATATGCAAACCCACTTTGTGAATATGCATATAAGAAGAAATTGTCTAACCTTTATGGATGGAGGCAGCTGTGCATTATCGACTGTGAAGCTCTTTTTGATGATATAATTTATAGGGAACCTGGATGCTGAATCACCTTTCATTACAATATGGAATAATTTGGTTTTACCAATGGCATTATTGAGGACGTTCACATGCTCTGAAGGATCTATTTTCATATTTTGAGAAGTATGGGTGGCATCTCGCTCGACCAAATCTTCAGCAACTGTAGAGAAAGCAATTGCATCTAAGTTGCCTGATTCATCTGCAAGTGTAATAGGAAGCTTGTACCTAGAGTATGCAACAATTTGTTAGTATCATGGTTTGTAGTATAATAAATAACGAAATGAAGGAATATTTGGTGAGCAAAGATGATACAGTGGTTTTGGAGATGAATTTGTGCAAAGGCATGTTGGTGTATTTGAACTGTTGTTGTAGCCCTTGTCACACCGATTGCATCCTTTGTAGTACCAATTAGCTGTTGTTACTATAGATTGCACTTTTGCTATGGTACTAAAGCTGGCTCTTTCCTACAGACAGAATAATTATACAAAAATGAGACCATATTGAAAAGCTCATGTATATAGAAATAATGAGGTAAGTTGTTGTGCACCTGAAAAGATGAAGCTGGCAAAGTTGATATTTCATTTAGAGTGTATAGTTTTCCTGCTGCTTCAAGTGGAGATAGGTAAACAACTTTAGGTAGTTGTTGTTGTAGAGTTGGAGTTTCCCACTGATAGCTTTCAAATATTAGTTTTAAAAAATGTCAGCGTGTTTAAATTTGGGAGAAATACTGTAGCCATATAAGTAGGTTTAGGAAAAATGGACTGACCTCTTTCGATAGTCGTTAACTTCAGATGTATCCAAGTCTATGTATATTGTGGTTGCAGAGTTTGAAGATATTGTTAGTTTGCCCAAAAAATTCCCCGCAGTGACTCCAGCAAAAATCCCAACCACAGTGCCTTGTTGTGACTTTTTAAGTACTGCTTCTTCATCAAAGGCCTCACCATGCTTGCCCCAAAGACGTATTTCCTGTGTTTGTTCGCTGCATGTGGAATATTATTTGTGAAACACAGTGGATAGGTTGCTGAAGATAAATTTGAATTGAGTGTTGTAGCAAGAGAAAATACTCTAGGTTTCGAATTTTGATTATCCTGAGCTTATGTTGAGATGTTGGGCTTGCATATTCAAATGGTCCCACGTGACTAATGACTCCAATCATATCTAAAAAAAGAAAAGAAAGGGTATGTAAGAAACAATCTCATGGGACAGTATGTTAATGGTACTTGAAAGGAAAAAAAAAAAAGACAATCAAATGATACCTTGTAGAGGTCTTGTCATGATATCCATTTCTGGCAGTTTATCAAATGGACAAAACTTGAATGAAAACTTTGGTATATTTACTCCCCTGGTCTCTAGTTGGTGAACCTTAGTGCTGTTCTTGAATTGTAGCATATAATTCTGATAGTGGTATACGTAGGTTTTGTTTTTGATATCGACAGCCGCAACATCAGTAAACATGTAGACATTTCCTTCAGTGAGTAAGGTGCGGAATTGTTTCTGGAACCTCTTGGGCACACTCAGCTGCGCCATGTTGCCCTGCGGTAAAATAGTATTGGGTAAGTTAATGTAAACAAAGTTATTATGTTTGATATTGGAAATAATATTACAATAGAAATTACTTGTTCATCTAAAATAACTCCGTCAATGCTGATGAGAGGATCTGCAAACTTGGATTTGACGTTGATTGCGTCCCATAGCCGTAAGAGGCGTCCAACAACCTTGCAGGTCTGCTGTCCGGGGGTGATGCATTGAAGTGTTGCAGGGGAGTCCATTCCTACAAAAATCTGCAAGAGAAGGATAAAGGATATTTAAAGTAATATTGGAACATGCATCATGCATGTATGAGTTAGTAAAAAGTAGGATGTAGGTAGAATGCACATGAAGAAAGAAAATTCCTTTATTTCAACGCTGTCTATTAATTTGACTGAACACTTCATCATACACTACATTAATTGTGCAATTCTCATAAGAATCTGGACTGTTTTCAATAAGAATCTTCAATCCCTTTGGTGAAGTAACTCTTGAACATGCCACGTATAGTTGACCATGGGAGAATACCGGAGATGGCAAATAGACTCCAACTCTATTAAGTGTTTGCCCTTGACTTTTGTTTATTGTCATTGCGTAAGAGAGGCGGATGGGAAATTGTCGCCGTTTCAATTTGAAGGGCCATCTGGAGCTACTTGATGTTGTGATAATTCGAGGTATATATACTCTTGAACCTGCAGCTTTTCCTGTTATGATTTCACCTTCAATTACACGATTTGTCAATTGTGTGACAATGAGCCTAGTACCATTGCAAAGGCCCCTTGATGGATCAAGATTGCGCAAAAGCATTATAGGGACTCCAATCTTTAAGCTCAACTTATGGTCAGGAAGCCCAGGCATAGGAATGGTATTAAGAAACTCAGTTGGGTACAACGCCTCTAGAGTGGAATGATCAGCAGAGCTATCATCAATTGAATCTGCACTGTAATATGACATTTCGGAAGTTGCTACTTGAGAAATCATCCTGCTATTTATTTCCGACACAACATCATTTGTAGGTGCTAAGATTGCGCGCTCGCAGAAATATGAAGCAGGATTTGTTGGTTGAAAACCTGAGTTGTAGACGAACAATATGAGTTCATCAAGGTTTTTATGACCAGGGGAGAGAAGTAGAGATTGTGGAATCTCTATAAAAGAACTTTTGGGTTCGTTTGAAATAGGAACAAAAGGTTCTGTTCCATTTCCTACCCTGAGAAGCCATTCAGCAAAATTACTTAGGTCTTCTTTATCTCTGTCGGAGAGAGCTCCTGACTTCAGCCTCATATTTTCAGTTAACTGCAATAATGTACATTTTTTCCACAAATATGAATTAACAATACATGATCGCAAAATCTGTTGTTTTGTTGCATTTTGTATCACTGGAAGGGTCTGCCGAAAATCTCCACCAAGGACTACAGTCATACCTCCAAATTGATTGTTCTCAGAACTTTGCCTAGTTTCTGACAGTATATCTCTAAGAGTACGGTCCAATGCCTCAAAACAATACCTATGATTAACAGGCGCCTCATCCCAAATAATAAGAGAAGTTTTTTGGATAAGTTCAGCCAAGTGTGTGTTTTTTTTAACACTACACATGGAAGTCTGAGTAATATCCAATGGAATCTTAAAACGGGAATGGCAAGTTCGGCCACCTGGTAATAGCAGGGACGCAATTCCTGACGATGCTACTGCTAAAGCTATTTTGCCTTTACTCCTTACAGAATTGAGCAAGGTAGTCCATAAGAATGTTTTCCCAGTTCCTCCATATCCATAAACAAAAAAAGTTTGGCCTTCATCATTCATTACAGAATTAAGAATAGCATGATAAACAGTTTTCTGGTTGTCGTTTAGTCTTGCAATATTCTCTGTTGCAGCGGCAGTCATATCAACTATATCATAACGAAGTTCATCGTGCAGGAGTCTATTTTCATGTGATATATTCCCAACATCGTCTGGTAGTGGCAAATTAAAATGGGATAAGCAATATCCTGCATCTCTTAGCATTTTATCCAATTCAGTGAGAAGATAAGATGAAGCATACATATCTGCTAATGGGTTCTTCAGTTGACTATGGGTGCAATTCAATCGGTGTTGTGCATCTTGAGACATTTGTGGTGCATATTCATCGAAAAGTTTTCTAGGATTTGTTATCTGACAAAAGAGCAACATTGTAACAAACAACTGGCGTAACTGAAATGGCATGGCCCATTGAGTTGCATCTTTCAACGCAGAGGACCATTCTTGGTCATCACCAAGGAGACCTAAAGCCTCACATGCAGCACGAAATGTAGGATATTCATGGCCAGAGATAGTTCTGATTTGAGCAAATGAAGTTGCTCCTTTGACAATGTGAAGCAACATTCGCAAATAGTAAGGTTCTCCTTGGGAAGGGTTTACATGAGCAATTCTGCCAATTTTCTTTTGAAAACCACGACGACAATCCCAGTATTTTCCATTCGGGTGCCATGTAAATTTTTCAGGAAATTCTATGTATGTATACTGTTTAGCAATAGGGTGATCCACATTAGCTTGTAACCATGCAGTCAACTTAGTTGTCATATTCTTAGGATTTTGAATGACTTCTTCAAGATTGTCATCTTCTGAATAAATAACATTGTTCTCAAATGGTAGATGAACAGGTAGTCTTTCAACAGAAATGCTTGTATAATGAATATCATATCCTTTCAAACGCCAATCAGCCTCATGTGGTGTGACATAGCGACATTCTAGATAATTATCTATTTCATTGACTGTTTCACTTGATGGGTCCGATGATGCAGAATTCGGATGGATTTTAGTTTTGGCACAATCAAATCCTTTTGTTACATACTTGAACAAATATTTGTGCATACCATCATGATTAACCTTCTCTACATTTATATGAGCTTGATATTTAACCACCAAGTCGACATTGTGAGGAACGACAAATCTGTTATCAACTTCAACCTCATTTCTAGTGGCAGTAATGCCATTGTTTGGCCGAGCATATTGTGTGAAACCATTCTCTAATACTGTGGTTTGCTCACAGAAATCCTTAGGGTAGAATTTTGTGCATTTTCCTTCAGACATGCATGGGGAATTAGGGTTTACACATCCACAAGGACCGTGTATCATGAATTTAGAGACTGCATCATATCCTACCGGATCCTTTTCCGAGTCGCAGCAGCTGAGCTGAAATATAGTAGTCTATCTTTTGTGCATTTAAGGGCTCATCTTTAGCTAACCATATGATAATATGTACATGAGGGAGGCCACGTTTCTGAAATTCAACTGTGTAGATAACTACAAAAAGAGACTTTTGTTTAGGAATATGGTAATATTAGACTAAGGTAACGTAAATAAAATTATTGATTGAACGAATGCTAAGATTACCTGCGTTTATGGGTCCAAAGAATTCGTTTTTTTTAATATCATCCATTAACATATCAAGCTTCATTTTGAAAACCCTGTTGACAATGTCTGGACGGTCAGAAGGCTGTTGCCCTGGGATTGATGATAGAGCCTCTAATACTTCAGGCCAGGCAGTATTTGAAGTGAACGTGACAAAGAGATCTGGGCAACCAAATTTTCTACAAATAGCTATGGAGTCTTGATAGTTTTGGTACATATAGCGAGGGCCCCCAGTAAATGAAGATGGTAATATAATCCTCTGGCCAACGGAAGAACCGGAGGTATTACCTCTTGAGACGGAATTTGCCAAGGCATTGTATGGAGACGATCTGTACTTTTTCTGAAAAGCGGGAGTGCGATAGAATGCAATACGAAATTCTTCGACACAACAATAACCATCCACAAAATAAGCCTGTGTTAATCTTTTGCCTTTTAACGGTGTGTTGAAATCACCCGGTCTATCGTGTAATCTATATGCATAGTACTCTAGCATTGTCACTTTCTTACGTTGCATATTTGAACTTGCTGTTGTGGGACGATACATGATGTCATCATGGTAACCACTCTCTCCATAGGGGAACAACAGAGGATATTGCATAGCCATGAATCTGCAATGTTTTTCATTTATCCGCTGTAGCCCTGATGAACGGTTATCTACTATTATATCCCTCCCAACATCTGTTATCCCAATGTCACCAACAACCAACCCTACCACCTCAGATGTAACTGGAGCACTATAGATATCTCCATGCGCGTCAGGCTTGCCATATAATCTGATGAAGAATTGATCAGGAGCATCTGGAGATAACTTTTCACGTGCTGTTCTAAAAAGTTTAACGACGGGATTATGGGTATCTAGCATTGTTATGAGGGCCTTGACAATGTCTTCACTGGCATTGAAAGAAGGGCGAGAAGTTGAAGTGCGACTGGATGTGCCAGAGGATGAAGTAATATTGATACGGTTTCTAACCTCATGCTCTGTATCATAGATGTACAGTTGTGCATATTCTGGTCTCTGGCCCTGGGGAGGTGGCATCAAAGAACCAAATCGATGGCAGACTGTACCACTAACCTTGAAGACATATGGTGCCCGCCCATTATTTATAGAGTCAATAACTTTAGCGCCCATTGAGGTCATTGCAAACATGGTATTATACTGTCGAATATGGTCAAAGAAATGTTTTGAAACAGTGCTGTCCTTTGAGGTTAATAAATCCAACAGGGGTTGAGGAGGAGGATCATATGGGGGCAGGTAGATCTTCCCTCCTTTACAACACAGGTTATAAGTTGGATCAGAAGTATTTCTCTCTCTTCGTAGACGTTCTTCATACCAAAATAGAGCACCACAATGTTTGCATGAATGCGTTGGGCCCCCAAGGTTTAACGGTTGAAAGATAGTTCCTGAAAGGTTTAATGTTGGCTGGTTTTATTTTTTTTCTAAAAGGAGACCTCTATGTGAGACGTGGTAAGGGGAACATGAAAAAGCTTACGGTTGTGGGTAAAGCTGAAAGGTGGCGTTATTACAACTCGTGCAGATGATTCCTCATTTAATCTTGGACGCACTGAACGTTCTTCAGTAGACGCTGTGGTGTGTTCGATATACAGGTATAAATTAAATAAGTTAATATGTATGGCAGCTAGTATAACAGAATATTTCAAGAAACATATTGACCCTCACCAACCTCTAGTCCTAAGCTGCATACGCCGTTGCCGGTTATCCGAAGAAAAAGAAGGGTGTAGGGTAGGAGTGACTGCAGGCTGAGAACTACGGCGGGGGCGACCACGACCACGACCACGCGAAACGGAATGGCTAGCAGGTTGAATATTTTCAGAGCTATCCATCTTTTGCGAACAGATACATGCTTATTTAAAAGAAGCAGCACAGATGCATTCTAGTGAGTATTAACCAATAAATTGACTCTCGACAATGTAAATGTGAAATTAAGAGTAGATTACAGTACGCGTACCAAGGGAAGAATGCACTGCGAATGATGAACAGATGTATAAATCCCAATGGAAGAATGCAGCGGAAATGATGAACAGATGTATAAATCAATCCGAAATGAATTCCAACAAAACTGTACGGCCTGTGGTAGCAGCGGAAGAAATCCGAAGGCGCGACAATTTCCGTACGCGGAGATGAATCTGCAGGTTGTATATTTTCAGAGGTATTCATCTTTTGGGAGCAGATGCAGGTATACTATTAGTTGCTGGAGGGCGGTGTCCTTTTTATTTTTGAGGCCACATAGTTCAAGCCATGTGTTGTTGCATATTCTGGCTTTTTTGTCTGGGCAACTCTTTTTTGCAGTACATGCATTGTGCACTGTCCAGCATCGCGCCAACACACGACTAATCTAGACTGCCATTTTCTGATCATAGATCCGGTGTATTGTATAATCGATCTATGGTCATTTGTCCTTTTCTATTTATAATCGCGGCCCATAAGTTTCGAATATTCCATCTATTCTATCATTTTTCTTATGCTCCATCTATTCTATCGTTTTTCTTATTTGTTTGATGCATCTATAGACTCGCCAAAAGTAAGTAGAAGTAAATAGATCTATCGGTCACTTGTTTTTTCACCACAAACTGAAGTCAAGTTCTGAGATGGACATTTTTAATTGTTTATTTGTAATGCGAAAGTAATATGGTCTAACAATATGTATTAGAAATGCTCGATATATGTGATTTGTGAACATAATTTTGGAGGTCTATTGTTTGAGGTAGTGTTTGAAAGTTGAGCAAATGATGAACCATACTGAAGTAAGCTTCTAGACTGTATATAAGCTGTAGGTTGGGCAAATTGAGAAACTAAAAGGACATTATTTCAGAAACAACGGCAATTATGGATTAATGAGCGCACAATGACTTAGCTGGTGGAAATGAAAATGTAGCCTGCTAATCGCTGGATTGCCATGCTGTAAGCTTTCCTTCAGTTATCTTCCAAAAAATATAAGCAATTTCCCTCTTTCCTAAGTTAAGTGATTTCAGTTATTCATCTAATGTACTAATCCCTACTTTGATTTCAGTATCTCTTTCCCCACTGTGCCAAATGACCTTGCGTCATGATGCATCAATATGGGGATTCAGCATATTCCAGGCCTTAGTGTACACTGAACTTATAACAGCAACAAACATGGCACTCTTTTGTTATAATAGAAAATAATATGATTAATAACTATAAAACTGTGTATCTTCAATGATTGTATGAATAACACTTACCGTCTTATTTTTTCTTAGTGTTTGACTGGGGCGAGTGTATTAATGTGTTCTTCGCAGGAAAGGCCTACACTTAGATATATGCTGGCTTTCCTTCTGTAACCATGGAGGGACCCAAGGAGCATGTGTAGTCCAACTAACTAAAAGGCGATCTGAAACGTGCACGTAATTCAACTTTTCTTTCACAATTCAGATGGGTAAAAAAATGTGTTCCACCACTCTCTTTGTAAATAACAGGCATATGCAATTGTGCTATCAGAAGATATCCCTCCAAAGTTTCATAACTATTCTAAGGTCAGACATGTGTGCCACAGCAACGCTGGCGGGTTATCGTCTTTTGGGAACAGATACATGTAAATTAAATATACCAGCACAGAAGATTGGACTGAGCATAACAAATGAATTGACGCGGAACAAATGTAAATTTTAAACGAAGAGGAGGAGATCACAGTAGGCGTGTACCAGTTGAAGAATGCAGTATACACTGTGGATGATGAACAGGTGTACAAATAAATCCGAAATCAATTCCACAAAAACCGTACGGCCTGGGGTACCAGCGGAAATCCGAAGGCGCGACAACTTCCGTAGGCGGAGATGAACCTGGTAAATTGTAAAATTCGTGTGAGGGATTTAGGGATTGTAGAAAAGGAAGGATGAAGAACAATGGAGAGAGGTACCTACCGGCGTTCGAGCAGCTGCCCGTGTTGCCTGCAGTGGCGTAGTTTGGCCGGTTCGTTGTGGGGGCGCACAGCACCATCGCGTGGGTTTAAGATGGCGGCAGCGGAAGAAATTTTCCTAGCAGTTTCTACTGCCTTGAAGAAGGATTTATTGCGTTTAATGGTAGAAGATTGGCATCAGAGGAGAGCCGTTTGGACTTGCGAGCAGGTGCGAACGAAGAAGCCGAACGGAGGCAGAGTGGCGCGAGGGTTGGCGATGGCCGAACGGAGTCGGAGCCGTGGTGGGGCAGAGATCGATGGGAAGAGATCGTTGGGGACGAAGAGGAAGAGAGTCGGCCGGTTCATGGGCCGGGGTCGGGCCATCTGGCGAGGAAGGGCAGCAGGGATCGATGTCGATGGGGAGAGGATCCGTGCGCCGGTTGTACCTCCGTTCGGGCGTCTGGAGAGGAAAGGGAGACGCTCCGCGCGGGATCCGCGGGCGGGATCCGCGCGCCGGGGCTGCCTCCGTCGTCGCGTCTGGAGAGGAAGGCGAGAGCATCCCGCGCGCGTCGTGCTGCCTCCGGTCGGGCGTGGTCGGCTGGAGAGAGGAAAGGGAGAGAATCCTGCCTCCGGTCGGGCTGGAGAGGAAGGCCCACGGGGGCGTGGCTGTCTGGACGTCCGTTCGGGCGTGGTGTGTGGAGAGGAAGGGCAACCGGACGTGTCGGGGCGCGTGGGTGTGGCACCAAATCTGACCCAGTGACGTGGCTCAATGTGAGGCCAGCAAAATGGGACCAAGTATTAAGAAAGAGAAGATATGTAGGGAGTAGTAGCATTCTGTTTAGGCAAAGTTTGGATAATTGCAACACACAACATTCGTTTCTGAAGTTAACTTTCCGATTTCAAGAAGTTACTTCATTGCATCTCGTATGTGCAGGTGTATCTTCACAAAATACATTTTCTGAATGCTTTTGGATACTCCATTTTTTGATATTTGTAAGCCTATAAGATCTGAGAGAGGTGGAAAAGCAGTGGAGTTTTGATAAAACACAGGAATGAAACATTGCAGTTGTATTATACTATTATGGTTAATAGGTAATGGCAGTTCTTGACATACTTTTTTTTGTATCATAGACTAAGCCTTCTCTGCCAGCACTCAAAATTGTAGGAAGTTTATTTTGTTTTAGTAGACGGTAATTTTTGACAACTGAGCAGTTCAATTAGGCCGAAGGAGGGACTTCACGTTCCTGTAAAAAACAGAGAAAAATGTAACCGATACACTTCTTTATTTTTGGTTGGCTCTATTCTGAAGTTCTGCTCCGTGAATTGACTAGTGTAAACAATTTTGCTGCAAGTTCACGTTGCTTGTAGATGAAAGTTCAGTTATTATATCTGAAGTTCCTCCTGTGTTGCAGGCAAGTGAGGACACCATGGACCTGCCGTGTGTGGATGTAGCAGGGCATGAGGTGGAGCAGGAGAGTCCTGTGCCGGTGTTGCACAAGGCTCGTTGGAACTCCGGATTAGACATATGCAGTAGTTCACTTGCTCATCGTGGGAATGCCTCATTCGGCAAAGACAGAAGTTCACTTACACGATGAAGTAGGGGTGATGCACCAGGTTCTGGAGTTAAGTTCTGCCATTTTTCTGCAGTTTAGTTTATTTGTTTCTCAGTTCAGTTTTTCCCTTTCCTGAAGTTCAGTTCATCATAATGTGTCAAGTTCACTTGTCATAAGCTATGTGTTGTACTGTTGCCTGCAGGATGACGTGCAATTTCAAGGAAAGTATGATTTGTGGCAGGCTGTGAATGGTAACCAGTAGACGTAGTAATAACATGTAAGTCTCTTCCCCTATACTAGGTGATACTGATAAAACATAGTGGCATAGTTATTCTACTATTAATAGCGTTTTGGTGCCTTGTTGCTTAGTATAAAAAACACTTCTGGCAGTTAAGTATATTTTCTGAGAAATTCATTGAACTTATTGAACTTCTGGCAGTTCGCTTAGTACTGGATTTTTGTTCTTCCTTTTGACAACAAAGAATTATTGTTGCCGTATTTTAAGATGTGTAATTCCATGAAATTCACTCCTGGGTTCGAAGTTCATTTCTTGCCAATTTGGAAGTGCAGGTATATCGCGTTTGACCTCTCTGAACCACCTTCAAGATGTGCGCCTTACCAGCTTCAGGGGATGACTGAGCGTGGCTCACTGAGTACTTCGCCAAGAGTTCTGCATCCTGTTCTAGTTTGACCTCTCTTTAATTTTTATTTTTACATTATGGCGTGATCTCCAGCCACGACGCATTGATGGAGGCATGCGCCACAGCCTTGGACATGCAAGTATTTACAAAATAATGATTATGTTACTTGGCAACCTAATGGTACTTCCAAATATGCATCAAAACAATGTCGGTGTGGGAGTTTTCTTTCATTTTTTTGTTGTAATAATTTCACTTTGATATGACAGGCTGATGTTTTTTCTGTCCTGGAGTTCACTTCCTACTTATTTTTTATCAACAATGTCACTATGTATTTTCCCAAAAGTTCACTCTCTAAACACCAACGGTTCACTATTCACTATTTATTATTTGGAGCAGCTTAGCTTATCTGACGTAGGAATTAACTTTTTTAGTCCGCATAAAGACTCAATTAATCCTCTTCTCAAGAAAGTTCACATTTTTTATAGCATGAAGTTCACCAAAATTCTTATACAAGCTCGCTTCGAACTATCCACCAAGTTCATTTTTATATGAAATGTGTAACGTGGTTGTGAAGTTCAATATTGTTTTAGAAAATTAGATGATAAATTTAAAATGGTCTAGGAAGTTCATTATTTTGTTGTTGCATGGTTCATTTCATGAACATTACACCAAAATTCTTCTAGAAGCTCGCATAGAAAATACACAAAAGTTCTCTCAGTGAATATTAGTAGTTCAGTTCATATAATATTGATGTTCACTATGAACAATAGTTTGAAAGAACAACGACAAGTTCTAAAAATGGAGTTTTATATTTTTAAATCTGCTCTCAAATTGTTAAGAATTTCGATAAATCTTCTAAAAATGGAGTTCACTTCGAACTGGACTAAAGTTTCGGAAGTTCGCCTGTACAATATTGATTATTGAAGTCCGTCGGGAAGTTCAGATTCATGGAAGAAGAAGTTCACATCCACGAAGTTCGCTATAATTTTATTATATGCCTAAAACTTTTATATCGCGATCGGAAGTCCACTAACAGATATAAGGAAGTTCACTTCTATATTCGAGCACCTCATGCACTCGTTTTTACGGACGGAAATCATACGCATAGAAATCGTCCGTACAACCACCGATTGCGCAAATCGATCAACTCAACGTACAATTAGCACTAATATAACTCTACTAATACTCCAACAGATCGCAATGCCACACCTAATCAATCTAGATGAGCAAATTTCGAAATGTTCTCGTGTCGGCGTTATCTTCACTTTTATGTATTTCTGAAATTAAACTAAAACCATTTAGAATTTGGAAAAACATTCAACATGAAAAAGATTCGCCTAATCAATATCTTTTCAACGCAATATCATTTGGAACATTCCGATGAGTGGTTCAGAAATAAGCCCCAAAAACAGTTCGAAAAACCGAGAAGTTCGAAGAACGTAATCACGTATTTTCAAATCTGCTCTTAAACTATAAAGAATTTAGAAAAGTGTTCTTCATGAAAAAGGTGCGCCTAGTCAGTACCTTTCCAACGGCGTATCATACGCATCATTCCGATAAACGGTTTGAAAACTGGAACCCCAAAACTGTACAGCAATAGAGAAATCCGCGAAAACGTTGTTTTGTATATTTCAAATTAGTTTTAATCACTATAGAATTTGGGAAAACAATGAACAAGAAAAATATGCGAAATTTCCGTGCGAATCCAACGGTATATTATACGCATCAATCCGATAAGCGGTTTGAAAATCATCATGAAAATACTGTCCGCACGAACATGCAATTCTGGTATTCTGTCGAGAAGTTCACTTGTGAAACACGCGGAAGTTCAGAAAGGGTTCGAGAATAGTTATTCTCGAACCGGTTCGAGAATAGCAGACCTATATATATATATTGTGAGGCAACTTAATCAAAGTGTGTGTTTTCATTCGAGAACTTGTCAATATATTCAAGTTAATTAATTTATCAGCGCTAATTATATAATTAATTAATGAATGAATCTCAGGGATGTTCGATCATACATGATCGTGTTATCACCAGAATTTGACCGGATCAGAGGTGGGCCGCGATTAAAGATGGGCTTGGAGAATATACATAGAAGAAATACATGAATCGGCCTTGTATACAAAGTTTGGGCTAGTTTGCCCGTGTATCTGTAATATAGTAGGATACGTGTCGGTTAGATAGAATTTGGCTCGTGCACGGTTGGGATTATTACCACGTTAGAAAGTCTACGGACTATAAATATGTATCTAGGGTTTCTGAAATAAACAACAATCACGTTCACCACAAACCAATCTAGGCGCATCGCCAACTCCCTTGTCTCGAGGGTTTCTTCCGGGTAAGCATCATGCTGCCTAGATCGCATCTTGCGATCTAGGCAAGTCACGTTTATTCGCTGTTCATGCGTTGCTCGTGCTGAAGCCTTGTTGATGGCGAGCAACGTAGTTATCATAGATGTGTTAGGGTTAGCATTGTTTTATCGTATCATATGCTTTCGTCCATGCAACCCCTAGACGTCTAGCTGCCCTTACACCTATCTTAGGTGTAAGGGCGGCACCCCGCTTGATCATTATTTAGTAGATCCGATCCGTTATGATTGCTCCTTGTTCTTCAAGGATTAGTTTAATATCTGCATAGTTAGGCCTTACAAACGGGTTGAAGGATCCGAGTGGCACGTAGGGTGTAGTTTGCTAGCCCTAGACAAGATGTTCCGGGGATCAACTTCATGTTGGTTTTTAGGCCTTGTCTAGGGTCGGTTTATGATCACCGTGCGTGGCCGCCAGGCTCAATCACGCGTAGGATGTTCCGATTATGTGGTGAAAACCCTAAATCGTCGTAGGTCGTTTTAACTTTATATTGATCAAGCAGGACCACCATCTGATCGTACACCTCGTACGAATCATGGGTGGATCGGCTCCTTGAGCCGATTCACGAGACAACCCGAGAGCCGATCGAGGCTCGTATTTAATGTTTACGTGTATGCCATGCAGGAAACTAAGCGAGGCAAATCCATCACCTTCCCGACCAGGTATAGGTCAGGTGGCACGCCCTTGCACCAGCGATCGGACGTGCGTGCCGAGTCTTTGCGGGCCGTCGCTCGAGGGACCAGGGCCAGCCGCAGATCCCGGGAGCCTCCCGGCTCTCTTGTGTTGCCCGTCGCTGCTCGCCGGTGGGTTTCTCGACCGCAACACATTCTCGGCACGCCCGGTGGGACGAGTCTTCGACATCAACCGCATCGCCATCTACATCCGAGATGGCGGAAGGCACTCCGATCACGTACGAGGATCCGGCCGAGGAGCTCAAGAAGAAGTATGACGAGGTCAAAGCGATCCTCGAAGCCGACCTCATCGGCTCTTTCCGGAAGAACCCGCTCACACGGCATCAGGTGGAAAGGGTTCTCACCTGAAGGCGCGCTCGATGGAGTGGACCTGTCCGCCCCGTCAGAAGAACGCACCAGGTCTCTGCGTCAGAAGATTAATTTCATGGTAGCTCATTCGCTGCACCGCCACTCTGAGAGCCTGGTGAACACTTTGGAGCGTGTCGCTTTGCGGGTGATCCAGGAAATCATGAGGCATCAGTTCACCGGCATACGTCGTCTACAAGATCGGTGGTGACCCTAGTGATTACCAGTTCTTGCATGAGGCGCCTAAGGATATCCCTCACGGATACACGTGCACATACGTGCCAGACTGCGATAGGCTGGGCACTCACAAACCAGATCGCAACGAGCAGGGACTTCGGAACAGCGAGGAGGAACTTCGGGAACAGATCTTGAGAAGCAGACGTGGCTAGCTAAGTATGGCATCCCGATAAACCTCCAGAGCCCAACTCATGCAGTTGGCTCAGAGCTTGAGAAGCAAGCGTGGCTGGCTAAGTATGCCACTCCGGCAAATCTTCAGAGTTCGACTCCTGCAGCCAGCACCGCGGATCAGATCAACAATCTTGAGAGACCAGTTCGGCATGGTACCGAAAAGGAGGGCAATCGGCTATTCCAAGCCGTACCCCAACGAGTACGAGTTGATCCCACTACCACCCAAATATCGGCTCCCTGAATTCTCCAAGTTTAGTGGATCAGATGGTTCCAGCTCAATCGAGCATGTGAGCCGATATTTGGCACAGCTGGGCACGATCTCAGCATCAGATGAGCTGCGTGTGAGGTTCTTCGCACAATCCCTCACAGGATCGGCTTTCGGGTGGTACACATCGCTGCCACCAGACTCTATCCGGACTTGGAAGCAGTTGGAGGAGCAGTTCCACATGCAGTATCACTCAGAGGCTTCCGAGGCTGGCATTGCCAATCTAGCACAAGTACGACAGAAGCGCGGAGAAACGGTGTCAGAATACATCCAGCGCTTCAGGACCGTTAGGAACCGATGCTATTTGGCTCGTGTGACTGAAAAAGAAGCAGTCGAGTTGGCGGTGGTAGGTCTCGCATCACCGATCAAGGATGTGGCCTCCCAAGCAGACTACCCTTCACTGACGCACATGGTGCAGAAGCTGTCATTATATGAACAACGCCACCCAGAGGTATACCAGGATAAATTCAAGCGTGCGGTGGTCCTGGTTGAGGCAGATGAAGATGAAGGCTCTGCGGGAGATCAAGAGGTAGCAGTGGCTGAATGGACTCGGGGGGCAAGCCCCGTGTCCTGCAAGTGGGTTAAGCCACAAGGTCCTCCAAGAGGGTTTGACTTCGACGTGACCAAGGCTGAGCAAATTTTCGACCTCCTACTTAAGGAGAAGCAGCCTAAAGGTACCGGAAGGCCACAAGATCCCCACGGCTCGGGAGCTGAACGGAAAGCCATACCGCAAGTGGCATAACACGTTCACCCATGCCACCAACGACTGCAGGGTGTGGCGGCGGCGGGTCCAAATGGCGATAGAACAAGGGCGTCTAATTTTCAGCCGGTACGCCATGAAGGTCGACACACACCCCTTCCCCGCCGTTAACATGGTGGAGTGCACTTACCCGGAGGGTGCCGGCCAGGATTCTCGTTCAACATCAACATGGTAGGACCTGGGCACCACTGCGGTAAGGACGAGAGACGAGGGCAGCTGCTCTCATGACAACGACAAAGAGGAAGCCATTCCACGCGATCGGCTCCGGCACGATGGCAAGCGCTACATCACAGAGGGAGAAGTGAGGAATGTGCGATATCAGCGACCTCTCTCTGATCACCTCCTCAACAAATATGTGAGTCAATACGACCAACGCCGACGATACAACAACGATGACGAAAGAGATCGTCTGGCTAGGGACGCCAGGACACATCGTCGGCATGATCGCGACGAGGAGAGATATGAGCGCCACGCCAAGGAAAAGTCGAGAGAGCAAGACGACGTGGATAGGCACTGGGACTGTCCCTTCTTCAGACACTTGCTGGGATTCGGGAATGAGCCGATTGCCTACAATCGGCAACTGCCCAGAATGTAGACAGAGGAAGAAGGATGCAGCTAACGTGTCCGTGTTCAAACGTCTAGGGCCTCTCCCGCCTCGGAACAAGCACGCTGAGTCCTCTCGGGTAGAAGATCTCGAGGAACTAGAGGACGATGATGATGAAGAAGAAGATAAGTACCACCGGCCAAGGTGGTGCCCGATGGACTCAGCCGTTCCCAAAAGCGTAGGGTTCAGCGACTACGTGGTTTGGAGGAAGCCGAAAGGTTATACCGCACACGTTAAGAAAGGCGCGGCCTGATCCGGCCGCGAAAATTCAGCGAACCCCGGACGAAGAAGGTCGGCCACAAAGGAAAGAGTGGCGCCCCGGACAAAGAAAGCCGATGATGAGACATCGGCTGGCACAAACATGGTGTTCATCCTTCCGACGTAGTTTAGTGCTCCGAGGATTAGACGAAGCACTCGTGGCACAACTTGATCTGCGGCCCACGGCCGGTTATCTTTGAGAAGCCACGAGAAAGAAGCTACGGACACACTGAAGGCCCTGTACTTGCGAGGCTATATCAATGGGCAGCTCTGTCAACAAGATGCTGGTGGACATCTGGAGCGGCGATCAACATTATGCCATACTCCATGCTACGTCGGTTGGGACGCTCTAGCTCGGATCTGATCAAGACCAACGTGACACCGAGCGATTTCAACGGCCAAGCATCCGACGCACAAGGTGTTTTGAACGTGGATCCGACCGTAGGAAGGAAAACCATCCCTACGACGTTCTTTATTGTCGATAGCAAGAGCACCTATGCTTGTCCTGCTAGGGAGAGATTGGATCCACGCCAACTGTTGCATTCCATCCATGATGCACCAATGCTTAATACAGTGGGATGGGGATGAAGTAGAGGTCGTCCACGCAGATGACTCAGCCGAGATTTCAACGGCTGGCATGAACGTTTGGGAGACGACAGGCCAAGAGCCACTCTCAGGCATCAATTTGGACGACTGCGAGCGCATCGACGTCACGAAGGACGGGGTTAGGCTTGTCTTATCCACCGGCCTGACCGTATAGCAAGAACAAATCTATGGACGAACGTGGCGAGGCCGATCCTTGTGATCGGCCCCAAAGATCTATGGACGAACATTGCAAAACCTTCATTGAGCGATTCAATCAACATGGAGGCCGATTCCAGCAATCGGCCAAAATTATCCTCACCATACGTTCTGCCTGTGTTCAACGTCGATCTAATGGGCAACGGTTTTACGTCGGCTGATGAGCTGGAAGAAGTCAACACTGGTCCTAACGGAGCCGACGTTCAAATACAGTGCCTTGGCTAACCACAGAGCCGATATCCGCAGTTACCTGGCAGATTCGGCTCGGGGGGCACCTAATCAGATGAACATGTGCGATACATGTGCAGCGAAATATTGGGGGCCGATAAAAAATCGGCCAATAAAAAAAATTCTCATGATGTACAGCCGATGCACGGACATCGAATTTAGAACTAAGGAACAAAGCCGATGCACAGCCATCGACTCTAGTACAAATTACACAGGATCTACCAGCTGCGTGTTCAAGGCGCAGATTTCGACCAAGTCGTTCTTCAGCTTAGCTTCGAGGCCTTCTGCTTCTTCGAGGGAGTGAACAATGAGAGCTTCCTCAGCTATCAATGAGCTGGTTTTGTTGCCCGAACCTTCTCTTCGAGGACCTCCAACCCTTTGCGCAAGGTCGCCAGTTCAGCAGTGCTGTCAGAGGTATCAGTTGTCGTACAAGGCAGCCTTTGCTCATTAAGCCGTTGGTGTTTCGTCTGCAATATCGGCTTTCGACGGAAGAAAAGGTGATCGACTCTGGTGTATCTACTGTCGGCTTGGCCAAGTTGGCCACCTTCTCAGCTACACTCGTAGGAATGGCTAGGACCAGAGTGGCTGACCTTTTCTTGGAAGCCGATGGTGGCAAGTCTGGCTGGCTCTGCGTAGTGGTTTTCTCAGATTTGCTCGAGCTCGGGTCCATTTGTCTGAACTGTGCGTCCTCACCGCTATTCTCGCCTTGACTGAGGCTCGGGGGGCAGCTGATCTGGTAGATGCTCTGTTTTTAGAAGCCGATTGGGGTGTCATCGGCTGGCCCTGCGTCATAACCTTCTTCAAAGATGGTGAGTTCTTGCAGAAGAGGATCACTGGAGCTGGTGGGAGGAATTTAAGGGCTCTCTTGAAGGCATGGGTCTTCCACATTGTCCACCAGATCTCAAAGTCATCAGTCGAAGAGTTGAAGGATAAATTGTGAAGGACCGATGCGTTGCCATCGGCTCATTGAGCATTGGCTAAGTGGACAATCAGCAAAGTCAGTATGAGGGGAAATCGGCTAAATTAGCATAAAGGAAATCGGCAAAATCAAATTGAGGGAAATTCTTCATTGATAATGGGATTTCTTACATAAAGAGCTGATTGCTCTCACAAGGAAGTACCAGGGGATACATTGCCCCATCTACTACTACTGATCCTATGCTAAGGGTCCTATCTATGGGCCGTCGCTACCCTCGTCGTCGCCGTCGTCGCCGCTGTCGGCGCTACTCCCGGCGGGCTCGTCGTCGCTGCTGCAGCGGCCGCCGGCAGGGCCCTCGTTGTCCTCGTCTTCCTCGTCAGCGTCGTCGTCGTCGCTGTCGAAGTCGCTGAGGTTCCCCGGCCAGGGGCAGAAGCGCTTGGCCGGCGGTTCATCGAAGGAGGTGTCGTCCTCCTCCTCCTCCTCCTCCTCCTCGGAGGAGGAGGTGAAGTCATCCCAGGAGAAGCTGAAAGATCGAGATGTCGCCTAGAGGGGGGGGGTGAATAGGCAATTACAAACTCTTGCGGATTTGTCTTGTAGGAATGCGGAATTAAACTAATGTTTAGTATACAAGCACAAACCCTAAATATGCTAAGCTCAACTAAGTGTGACAATGGCAACTAGAGCTAAGCAAGATAGGCACAAGATATATGTAGCACAAGTGATAGCAAGATATATGTACTTCAAGCACGATGGCTATCACAAGGAAAGAGAGCTCGGGTATAGAAATAACCGAGGCACGCGGAGACGAGGATGTATTCCCGTGTTCCCTTGCTTTGCAACAAGGTACGTCACGTTTGGAGGAGTGGAGGTCCCACGAAGGATTCCCCGCGCCACGAAGGCTCACCCTATTCTCCGAACCACACCCACGAAGGATAATGGCCCTTTCCTTATGGTTAGCTTTTCCTCCGCTCCGGAGATGGCAAGCTCCACAACCACTTCACAAGCTCCACGAAGGAGAAGCCCGGGCCTCTTCACAATCTTCTTGAAGAGATCACCGGAGCACCAATCACCAAGCCAACTAGGAGGTCACCCTCCAAGAGTAACAAGCTCACGGTCTCTCACTCGAACAAATCGTGGTGGAGAGCTCAACACTATGCAATGATGCAAAGCAAGAACACCGGAGGTGTTCAAGTCCTTCTCACTCAAATCCCACCAAAGCAACGAATGCTAGGATGAGATTGGAGAGGAAGAACAAGAGGGAAAGTCAACCAAAGACTCCAAGATCTAGATCCCAAGAGATTCCCTCACTTAGAGAAGAAATGGTTTGGTGGAAGTGTAGATCTAGATCTCCTCTCTCAAATCCTCAAATATGAGCAAGAATGGTTGGAGGAATCAAGGGGGAAAGCAAGTTCTTCAAATAGCAACAATGGAGGTGAGAGAATGGGAAGAACTCGCTCAGCCCAAGGTGGAAGAAGGGCTATTTATAGCCCAAGAGCAAATATAACCGTTGGGGAAAAGTTGGGCTGAGTCAACCGTCGGGGAGGCCGGTCAACCGGGCCTGGGACCGGGCCGTCCGGTTCAGGACCCGGTCAGACCGGGCCACAGACCGGACCAGCTGGTCCAAACCGGGCGGCAGACCGGACCTCGACCGGGGTCACTTTGCGTCTTCAGGAGGTCATCCGGTTGGCGACCGGTCGACCGGACGGCACGCCGAGCCCGCCGGTCAGTAGGCCGGCTGACCGGGCAGCAGACCGGATCAGTTCCACGCACGGTTGGCGCCCGGTTGGCGACCGGTTGACCGGTCGGCACGCCGGCCAGGCCGGTTGGTAGGCCGGCTGACCGGGCGGCAGGCCGGAGCAAGTCCGGCGCACGGGCCGGTCCGACCGGGTCCTTGACCGGGAGAGCAGGAAAACATGTTATACAAAAACTGTGATAACTTTTGTGTCCGGACCCCGATTGACATGAAACCAATTTTGTTGGAAAGATAACGACGAATAGAACCCCAACAAAAACATTTTTAGATGATTTTAGAGAGGGAGTCTCCCACCGTCAAGAAACGGTGAAGACATCCAAACCCGAAAACGCAATAGAAGATGCATGCGGATTCCGTTTTCGATGAACTTGGGCTTGTTGTAAAGCTAGCAACAAGCTCAAGAACCTCACACAGAGAAACACCAAGAAGCAATAGGGATATGCAAAGTATGCAAAGGATTGAGCTCCCTAAGACGATGCGATCAAGTTACCCAACCGAAAGCCCCTCTTGATAGTGCGGCTATCTATCCTATAATCCGGTCTCCCAACAACCACCTTGAGACCGGTAAAAGGAAAACCTAGCAAGGCCATACCTTTGCCTTGCGCATCCCGCTTGATCTTGATGATAGCTCTTCAAGCTCCACTCAAGCCGGAATGCCTCACTTGATCATCGTCGCTTCGTGAAGACTCACAAATGCTCCCCCATACACCATGATGGGAAAGCTCTATTGATGCACATCTTCACATGTTCATTATCACCAAATGGACGGCAAGCTTCAAGCATGTGATCCACTCAAGATGCTCATATTGAACTTGCCTAACTCAACCTTGTATCTTCTCATACTCACTTAAGATAGAGCATGGCTAATATTGAGTTCCTACTAAGAACTCCATCTTCATTTCTTCTTCTTGATCATATCACATATGTATCTTTAAATCGATGATCTTGATGCCAATACACAAGGTATATCTTTATCTTCATGGCATCCATACTTGAATCCAACACATGGAATACAAGTAGTACCTATGGAATATTCCTTCATATAAACTCAATGAAAACATTAGTCCATAGGGGTTGTCATTAATTACCAAAACCACACATAGGGGCAATATACCCTTACGAAGCGATCGTCATCGCTCTCCTCCTCCGTTTCCCCGTCGGCAAGGAAGCGGAGGTCACTTTCCCCGTCGGTCGAGGACTTGTCATCCTCAGACCAGACGGAGAAGTCGTGACTGGACTCGTCCCCGTCTTTGATGGCGCGGCGAATGTTGGCCTCGTGGGCCTCCTCCGGGTCCCACTCCGGCGTCGGCTCGCGGGAGGGGGAGGACTGGGTGGAAAGACCCGACGAGGCGAGAGGAGGAAGAAGACATGGTGGCGAGAGGAGGGCTTTTGGAGTGCTAATGCGAAGGGGATGAAGAAGCGAACTATTTGGAGCGGTTAAATAAAAGGGGATATAGTGGAGATTCAATGCCACAGCAGTTTCCGAGGAAGTGGTGCCCAAAGAAAAAAAAATTGCCAGGTCACGCGGAGAAGCGGAGGAGGCAAGGCATCATGATGATGGATACTGCGACGGTTCTGCTCTGCCACGACATGACCCGACGAAGAAAAAGCAGAGTGATTTTGGAATTGTCATTTCCAAAACCAGGGGGGCATGTGTTATCACCAGAATTTGACCGGATCAGAGGTGGGCCGCGATTAAAGATGGGCTTGGAGAATATACATAGAAGAAATACATGAATCGGCCTTGTATACAAAGTTTGGGCTAGTTTGCCCGTGTATACGTAATATAGTAGGATACGTGTCGGTTAGATAGAATTTGGCTCGTGCACGGTTGGGATTATTCCCACGTTAGAAAGTCTACGGACTATAAATATGTATCTAGGGTTTCTGAAATAAACAACAATCACGTTCACCACAAACCAATCTAGGCGCATCGCCAACTCCCTTGTCTCGAGGGTTTCTTCCGGGTAAGCATCATGCTGCCTAGATCACATCTTGCGATCTAGGCGGTACACGTTTATTCGTTGTTCATGCGTTGCTCGTCTTGAAGCCTTGTTGATGGCGAGCAACGTAGTTATCATAGATGTGTTAGGGTTAGCATTGTTTTATCGTATCATATGCTTTCGTCCATGCAACCCCTTGACGTCTAGCCGCCCTTACACCTATCTTAGGTGTAAGGGCGGAACCCCGCTTGATCATTATTTAGTAGATCCGATCCGTTATGATTGCACCTTGTTCTTCAAGGATTAGTTTAATATCTGCATAGTTAGGCCTTACAAACGGGTTGAAGGATCCTGTGGCACGTAGGGTGTAGTTTGCTAGCCCTAGACAAGATGTTCCGGGGATCAACTTCATGTTGGTTTTTAGGCCTTGTCTAGGGTCGGTTTATGATCACCGTGCGTGGCCGCCGGGCTCAATCACGCGTAGGATGTTCCGATTATGTGGTGAAAACCCTAAATCGTCGTAGGTCGTTTTAGCTCTATATTGATCAAGCGGGACCACCATCGATCGTACACCTCGTACGAATCATGGGTGGATCGGCTCCTTGAGCCGATTCACGGGACAACTTCGAGAGCCGATCGAGGCTCGTATTTAATGTTTACGTGTATGCCATGCGGGAAACTAAGCGAGGCAAATCCATCACCTTCACGACCGGGTATAGGTCGGGTGGCACGCCTTGCACCAGCATCGGACGTGTGTGCCGAGTCTTTGCGGGCCGTCGCTCGAGGGACCAGGGCCAGCCGCAGTCCTGGGAGCCTCCCGGCTCTACTGTGTTGCTCGTCGCTGCTCGCCGGTGGGTTTCTGACCGCAACAGATCGATATAGGCCATATATATTAATTTGGGTTAATCTACGGTTTGCTAGCTAGCTATATATATATAGAGCAGGTTTTTATTAGATCGGGTTATAGCTAGTATAGTTTGAGGTTATGTGTTTTAATTAAGTAGCCAGGTTTGATTAGCTAGGACGGGTTAATTAGTTATATATATGGTTTAGTTAGGGTTAATGTCACACTTAATTTCGAGGACCGCGGGGCCCCCTGGCCTGCGTGATGTGCAATTAAGTGTCGTTTGGGGCCTATATATATTTATAGCTAGAGCTAGGGTTTAGGGTTTATAGGGTTTAGGGTTTAGGGATTAGGGTTTGGGTTTAGGGATTAGGGTTTAGGGTCTAGGGTCTAGGGTCATTAGGGTTAGGGTTGTTAGGGATTAGGGTTAGCTAGGGGTTATGGTTTAGGGTTTAGTGTTTAGGGTCTAGGGGCTATGTGTTTTAAGTATGGGTTAGGGTTAGGGTTTAGGGTCTAGGGTGTTTAATTAGGGTGTTTAGGGTTTTAGGGTTTTAGGGTTTAAGGTTTAGGGATCATCGATCGAGTGCGCACACACATTATATATTAGAGGCACCCGCGCCTTTTGCGCATAAAGTGCATGCGTATATGTGTGTTTTTGGCCACAAACGATATATAGTTCGAGAGAGAGAGATTGAAATCCCCAAGAATATGTTCAAATATATATTAAAAAATATATATGCATGAATGCATGCATGGTAGGCCATGCATGCACACTAATTATATATATATATTGTGAGGCAACTTAATCAAATGTACGTGTTTTTCATTCGAGAACTTGTCAAAATTCAAGTTAATTAATTTATCAGAGCTAATTAGTTGGTCGCCTGCTTGATGCGCAATTAAGTGTCGTTGGCCTATATATATGTAGGGTTTAATTAGGGTTTAGGGTTTAGGGTTAGCTACACCTAGGGGTTAGGGTTAGGGTTAGGGTTAATTAGGGTTTAGGGTCTAGGGTTTAGGGTTTGGTGTTTAGGGTTTAGGGTTTAGTGTTTAGGGTTTAGGGTTTAGGGTTTATGGTTTAGGGTTTAGTGTTTAGGGTTTATGGTTTAGTGTTTAGGGTTTAGGGTTTAGCGTTTAGGGTGTTTAGAGATTAGGGATTAGGGATTAGGGATTAGGGTATTAGGGTTTTATGGTTTAAGGTTTAGGGATATCATCGATCGAGTGCGGACACACATTATTAGAGGCACCCGCGCAATTCAGTGTCGTTGGCCTATAGTGTTTAGGGTGTTTAGGGTGTACGTTTAGGGTTTCATTAGGGATTAGGGTTTTAGGGTTTAGGGTTTAGGGATCATCGATCGAGTGCACACACACATTATTAGAGGCACCCGCGCCTTTGCGCATAAAGTGCATGCGTATATAAGTGTGTTTTTTGGCCACCAACGATATATAGATCGAGAGAGAGAGAGAGAGAGATTGAAATATATATATATCCCCAAGAGAATATGTTCAAATATATATTGAAATATATGCACGAATGATATGCAAGGTATGCCATGCGCGCATGCACACTAATTATATATATATTATGAGGCAACTTAATCAAATGTGTTTTCATTCGAGAGAACTTGTCAAAAATCAAGTTAATTAATTTATCAGCGCTAATTAGTTGGTCGCCTGCTTGATGCGCAATTAAGTGTCGTTGGCCTATATATGTAGGGTTTAATTAGGGTTTACGGTTTAGGGTTAGCTACCTAGGGGTTAGGGTTAGGGTTAGGGTTAATCAGGGTTTAGGGTCTAGGGTTTAGGGTTTAGTGTTTAGGGTTTAGGGTTTAGTGCTTAGGGTTCAGGGTTTCGGGTTTAGGGTTTAGGGTTTAGGGTTTAGTGTTTAGGGTTTAGGGTTTAGTGTTTAGGGTGTTTAGGGTGTTTAGGGATTAGGGATTAGGGAGATTAGGGTTTTAGAGTTTTATGGTTTAAGGTTTAGGGATCATCGATCGATTGCGCACACACATTATTAGAGGCACCCGCGAAATTAAGTGTCGTTGGCCTATATATGTAGGGTTTAATTAGGGTTTAGGGTTTAGGGTTAGCTAGGGGTTAGGGTTAGGGTTAGGGTTTAGGGTTTAGTGTTTAGTGTTTAGCGTTTAGGGTTTAGGGTTTAGGTTTTAGTGTTTAGGGTCTAGGGTCTAGGGTTTAGTGTTTAGGGTGTTTAGGGTGTATGTTTAGGGTTTAATTAGGGATTAGGGATTAGGGTTTTAGGTTTAAGGTTTAGGGATCATCGATTGAGTGCACACACACATTATTAGAGGCACCCGCGCCTTTGCGCATAAAGTGCATGCGTATATAAGTGTGTTTTTTGGCCACCAACGATATATAGATCGAGAGAGAGATTGAAATATATATATATCCCCAAGAATATGTTCAAATATATATTGAAATATATGCACGAATGATATGTGCAAGGTATGCCATGCGCGCATGCACACTAATTGTATATATATTATGAGGCAACTTAATCAAATGTGTTTTCATTCGAGAGAACTTGTCAAAATTCAAGTTAATTAGTTTACCAGCGCTAATTAGTTGGTCGCCTGCTTGATGCGCAATTAAGTGTCGTTGGCCTATATATATGTAGGGCTTAATTGGGGTTTAGGGTTAGCTAGCTAGGGTTTTAGGATTAGGGTTAGGGTTAATTAGGGTTTAGTGTCTAGGGTTTAGGGTTTAGGGTTTAGTGTTTAGGGTTTAGGGTCTAGGGTTAGGGTTTAGGGTTTAGGGTTTAGGGTTTAGTGTTTAGGGTTTAGGGTTTCGGGTGTAGTGTTTAGGGTTTAGGGTCTAGGGTTTAGGGTTTAGTGTTTAGAGTGTTTAGGGTGTACGTTTAGGGTATAATTAGGGATTAGGGATTAGGGTTTTAGGGTTTAAGGTTTAGGGATCATCGATCGAGTGCACACACACATTATTAGAGGCACCCGTGCCTAGCTTTGCACATAATTAAAGTGCATGCGTATATATATAAGTGTGTTTCTTGGCCACCAACGATATATAGATCGAGAGAGAGAGAGATTGAAATATATATATCCCCAAGAATATGTTCAAATATATATTGAAATATATGTACGAATGATATGCAAGGTATGCCATGCGCGCATGCACACTAATTATATATATATTATGAGAAAACTTAATCAAATGTGTTTTCATTCGAGAGAACTTGTCAAAATTCAAGTTAATTAATTTATCAGCGCTAATTAGTTGGTCGCTTGCTTGATGCGCAATTAAGTGTCGTTGGCCTATATATGTAGGGTTTAATTAGGGTTAGGGTTATGGTTAGGGTTAATTAGGGTTTAGGGTTTAGTGTTTAGTGTTTAGGGTTTAGTGTTTAGGTTTTAGGGTTTAGGGTTTAGTGTTTAGGGTTTAGTGTTTAGGGTTTAGGGTTTAGTGTTTAGGGTGTTTAGGGATTAGGGATTACGGTTTTAGGGTTTTATGGTTTAAGGTTTAGGGATCATCGATCGAGTGCGCACACACATTATTAGAGGCACCCACGCCTTTGCGCATAAAGTGCATGCGTATATATGTTTGTTTTTTGGCCACCAACGATATATAGATCGAGAGAGAGAGAGATTGAAATCCCCAAGAATATGTTCAAATATGCGCACACACATGAATTATTAGAGGCACCCACGCCTTTGCGCATAAAGTGCATGCATATGTGTGTTGTTCTGGCCACCAACGATAGATCGAGAGAGAGAGATTGAAATCCCCAAGAATTAATATGTTCAAATATATATACAAATATATGCATGCATGGTATATATATTGCTATAGGCCATATATCGGGAGCAAGTTTTTCGAGAACTCTTCGAAATATATATATATATATTCAAGTTTACCAATGCTAAATGTACACTAGTGCACATATTTATAGATGACCCCCTTGATGCGCAATTGTTGGCCATTTAATTTGAATCCCATGAATGTTCATACATGATCGGCTATATGCAAGTTTTTTTTTGAGAACTTTCAAAATTAAATACAACTTTATCGATGCTAATCGAAACTAATATATATTGCACACATTAGAGGACCCCGACCCCTGCGCAAGTGTGTTTGCCACCATCTATAGATTAAATCACAAGAATGTTTATACACATGTGGTATGCCATATTATATCGTGAAGCAAGTTTTTTCGAGAACTTGTCAAATTTCAAGTTTATCGGTGCTAATGGAATCTAGCTAGTGCACATTAATTAGAGGACACCCCCTTTTCGCAAGTGTTGGCCATATATAAAGTTTGAATCCCAAAAATGTTCATATATGCATGATATAGGCCAACAATCGCGAAACAAGTCTCTTGAATATATTGTCAAAATTCAAGCTTATCAGTGCTAATGGAAACTATTGCACACTAGAGGACCCCGTTGCGCAAGTATTGGCCATCTATATATAGTTTGAATCCCAATAATGTTCATACATGATAGGGCATATGTGTAAAGCAATTTTTCCCAAGAACTTGTCAAGATTCAAATTTATCGATGCTAATGGAAACTAGTGCACATTAGAGGACCCCCTTGCACAAGTGTTGGCCATCTATATATAATATGAATCCCAATAATGTTCATACATGATAGGGCATATGTGTGAAGCAATTTTTCCGAGAACTTGTCAAGATTCAAATTTGTCGGTGCTAATGGAAACTAGTGCACAATAGAGGACCCCCTTGCACAAGTGTTGGCCATCTATGTATAGTTTGAATCCCAAAAATGTTCATACATGATAGGCTATATGTGAATCAATTTTTTCTTCCAAGAACTTGTCAAGATTCAAATTTATCGATGCTAATGGAAACTAGTGTGCACTAGACGAGCCCCTTGCGCAAGTGCTGGCCATTACATATAGTTTAAATCTCAAGAATGTTCATACATGATAGGCCATATGTGCAAAGGAATTTTTTTCCCGTGAACTTGTCAAAATTCAAGTTTATCGGTGCAAATGGAAACTAGTCCAAAAAATTACATAGAGGTCCAAAAGAACTAGACAATAACTAATAGGACCCGCAACTTTACAAAAAGGACCCCAAAACATATAGAAGAAAATCAATCGAGTCCTTCTCGAGCGCACATCGAGATCTACTGCTCCGCATCCTTTCCGGCAACTCCGTCGCGGGGACGCACCACTTGGGACGGTGTCGGCTGGTAGTCGCCAGGACGAAGGAGAAGAAGGGCCTCAGCAACGGCATATTGGCTCTGAGAAGGGCCGCTGAAAGGCCAAGATGTTCACGGGCAAGACGGATGACGCCGTCGTATGCCCCGAGCTTGTGAACGTTAGCAACTTGACTTCCCCATTGGCCAGATCTGAAGCACTGACCAAAGCAAGCCTCACCGTTAGCGCCATCACCTTGATGGCACCAGATCGGGGTTTGGCCGGCAAGATCCGCCGGATCTGATCCGCCGAGATTCACCATAGGCCGGATCCGAAGCCGATGATGAGATCCCCGACTCCATTGCGCCATTACTGCTCATGGGAAACACCTGGATCTAAGCTTACAACAACACTAACTCCCTCGGATCCAAATTAGCTGACTCAACTTTGCTTATCTAAATATGGATGTATCCACACATGTTTTTACTCTAGATACATACACGTCTAAGGAAAGTTGAATCAATTAATTTAGTTCGGAGGGTGTACGATATACAGAGAGAAGTTGGCCTCGTCTCCGGCCGGTGAGGCCGCCGGAGAAGAAGGGGAGAGGAGCCGGGGGAGTGGGAGTGACTCGAGAGAGAAAGAGAAGAGGAAGAAATGAGAGCTCCACGGGGAAGAACATTATTTTTGTCGTTACGCTCGTAGCTTGAAGCTGAAAATTTCGGCCGCGCGCCAAATCATCCCGCCGCATCCATTCGAAAATCCCGTGACCAGTTTTACCCTTTTAACCCTGGTCGGAAGCTACAACCCACCGACCATGGAGGGCTCATTCGGTAACAATGAAATATCTTGCCTAGATCCCGAACCCTCCCCACAGGCCCACACCCACCCACCAACCATTCGCCCCATTAGCTCAAAAATACTCTCACACGCCAAAGCTCGACTCTCTACGGTACTAGATCCGCTCGCCGCCGGCATACTCCTCCACAGCGTAGCCTTGATCGTGTTGGCTATCCACCCTCCTGATCCGCTCCCCCGCCGCCCTCGCCACCGGCGGATCTGCTTCACCGCCGACCTCGCCACCGACGGATCTGCTTCACCGCCGACCTCATCCACACCGTAGCAATCAACGCCTTTCCTGTCGACGCACCGGATCCTCTCCAACGGAACCGGGTCTACTTCACCGCGGCCCCCCTCCACAGAAGCCGATCTATTCCACCGACTACCTCGGCGCATCGGCTGTATCAACTTCACCGAATCCCTTGCCAGCCAACCAGATCTGCTTCACTAACGCTCGCTTCTACTGAAACAGGGTCGATTCATCGTCTCCCGTGTTCGCCGCCGCTGGAATGCAAGTTGCCGCCCCCGTCCACCCCGCCGCAGCTTGGTTAGTACGCTGGCCCGTTAGATCGCGGGGTTTTTTTTAGCCATGTTTTGTGTAGTTATTTGCAGATCTCATATGCCATTAACTTTCTTGATGTGTTGCTTCGCATGAAGTTCGTTTAAATATTTACAGTACAAAAGCATTATCCGGTCGCTACCATCCTGTTCATTCTATCGACACTGTGTGCATCCACATATTTATAGCCTTATACCCATTCATTTGCTTGCTAGCTTGTTTTTGTACTTGCATGCTATTCCTTTTATAGTCATGCTATGGGCATTTCCAATCTGGTTGTTCTTATACCACGTCATTAGCTCACCGCTAGCCGCTAGCTGTTTTCTCGTGCACTGCTATTCTCACACTTGCTTTTATAATCATGCTATGTGCATTTCCAATCTGCTTGCTCTTATACCTCGTCTTTAGCTTATAGCTATTTTTTTTCCATGAATGCTCTGTCGCACAGCTTGTATAGTTATTGCTGCGTGCATGTCTGGTCTTTGTATTATCGTAGACTAACTTGTCAATGTTATTTTTCCTAGGGATTTATCATGCGAACCACTTATTAGAATATCCAACATTAACAGCGGGGACGCTCGGGAAGGTTGGAATCTGAGTTCTTGGTTGGTAATTTTGGCAGTTTACTTCCGTTATTATCTATAACCTATATGCATTGTTCCCTATGCAAGAGATTAACACTTGGAACCCTGCCATAGCAATGCCATTCATGCTTTACTATGTTTCTGCCTATTTGATATGCTTGTCTTGGAGGAAACTGCGAAGGTGATTTGAACCTGACATTTGGTCATTCTTAATGCCAGTTTACTTTATGTGGAAAACCTTGGCATTACCCTACTCTAAATCTGAATGTCTGAAATTCGTATCTCATGCAAAGCAACATCTACTTGGTTTTAATATGATATCTGGTAAATATTGGCTTATTCATTTGGCAGCTCAAGTTTTTTGTTATTTGAAACCAGGTGACTTGGTCTTAAATGTGATATCTAAACACAGATTAAGGACGATGGAGCGGGAGGATTAGCATTTCACTTGATGGCTGAACCTAAAATGACGAGACATGTCGACCACGACTAGTGCACGCAAGAGAAGAACTGCGGCGAGCCGGTATGTGCTTAGTACATGCATCTTATCTTATCTTGTGCTTATTTACGCTACATGCTTTGTTATCGATCTCTACATTGCGTAATACATGTTTGAATAGTTAATTGTTGTAACTATGTTTGCAATATTACCGGAATGCGGTTTTAATGAAGCAGTCATCATTAGAAGATAGTCGCCAAAGCGACCATGTGCAACATTATGATGTAAGTACGTGGCTTAGTACAAGTTCCATACATTGTCTTATTTATGCAACTTGTTATTATCTTATATCTACATTACATAATAAATGTTTGAATAGTTCACTGTTGTAACTATGTTTGCAATATTACTAGAATGCGAGTTGTAATGAAGAAGTCCTTAGTAGAAGATAGAGCGCAAAAAAGGTTCCGGGGTGAGCCTATGCAACGATATAATGTAAGTCTGTGCTTAGTACTTGTGACTATCTCATATCGACAATGCTTAATACATGTTTGCATAGTTCATCGCTAACTCTTTTTGCATTATTATCAGAATGCAGTTGTGATGAAGCAATCTTCATCGAAGAAGAGGCCCACAAAAAGTTCGATCTTTCTTCGATGCATCTTCTCATAGCCGATCAACCTAGACCATTCCTTTCATCAAACGATAAATATCTCAAGGTCTGTACTTTATAAAAGACATGGTATTTACGCTTTAAGATACGTAGCTGATATGTTGACAAAGAGTACACAAGATTCAATCAAGGCGATTGCCAAATGTCAACGTGTTATTGATGATGCTAACAGAAGTCCTCAATGATGCTATGTAATTTTTTTATTTGGGCACATTAATTGCCTTGTAATTTTCCTAGTTATTTTATTTGTGTATGTAATTGTGTGTATCATTGATATAAGATTTTAGGCTCATGAAATTTAATGCAAGTTGACTAGTTAAACAACCAGGGCCCTACAACAGATTGGGCCGGCCCACTTACAGTAGTGTGGGACCCACTTTCATTTTGGGCCGGCCCACTTACTTATTGGGCCGGCCCGGTTACACGATAGTGGGCCCCACCTACTTATTGGGCCGACCCACTATCTTGTTGAGCTAGCCCACTTGCTATATGGTGGACCCCACATACTAAATGGGCCGGTCCTTTAACAGGAAAGTGGGACCCACCTGTGTTTTTTGGCCTGGCCCACTATCTTGTTGGGCCGGCCCACTTGCTATATGGTGGACCCCACATACTAAATGGGCCGGCCCTTTAACAGGAATGTGGGACCCACCTGTGTTTTTGGCCCGGCCCACTTTCTTGTTGGGCCGGCCCACTTGCTATATGGTGGACCCCACATAGTAAATGGGCCGGCCCTTTAACAGGAAAGTGGGACCCACCTGTGTTTTTTTGGCCCGGTCCACTATCTTGTTGGGCTAGCCCACTTGCTATATGGTGGACCCCACATACTAAATGGACCGGCCCTTTAATAGGAAAGTGGGACCCACCTGTGTTTTTGGCCCAACCCACTTTCTTGTTGGGCCAGTCCATTTTTTTTTCGAAATGGGGTTGCCCTAGCCTCTGCATCAAAATGATGCATATGGCCGCTTTATTACTTTATTTTGAGTGAGTGCATGACCTTATTACAAATCAAGTATCATTCATGGAGGATACAAAGATCAACCATTAAAAAAAACAAAACAGTGGGTGCCAGTGATACATCGTATTGTGATCCTATGATCAAACCGCCAACCGAACCGACTGTAGAAATCCCGTGCGACCGTCTCCAAACGGTGCACCCAGACTCCATGGCAGCTCGCTGCTCCTCTCCTTGGATATAAGACCACGTACGGATCCAATGTATGGCCAAGGGAATAACTCTGTAAGAAAGAATGAGGTTTACGCTTGTTAAAAATAAAATCATTACGAACATTCCATATAGCCCAAACAATGGCACAAACACCCA
>NC_061514.1:13133867-13146796 GCF_022539505.1 Lolium rigidum | reverse complement strand
ATATGGAAGGCGGATCCGTGACGTGCACGGCAAGACATTGTACCGTAGTTAGGCTATCTGTAATCCGGCTAGGACTCTCCATGTAAACCCTAGATCCGTGCGCCTTTATAAGCCGGATCCTGGGAGCCCTAGAGGCACAACCACAACTCATTGTAACAACGCGAAAGCGCCCCGTATAATTCCGCACAAGCAGCAGTAGGGCCCCGTCATCGTGCGGGTGTTCCGAAGCCGGGTAACTCGCGTACCACCGTCCCGTGTGCACTCCGCCCTATGGCCCCTACTTCTTCTCCCCTCGTGAGGATCCCTCCTCCGAGGTACCGTCGATTAGGCAACGACACCGCCTCCTTTCTTTCTCGCGTGCCGCCGCATGAGCTTTGCTTCCTTGCGGTCCGCGTAGAACCGTTGAAGCCGGGGGCGAGCGGGAAGTACCACACAACTTTCCGAGGAGCTTTCTTCTTCCCTTTCTTGTACCGTTCAGCTTCACACACAGACATTTGGTCTTGTCCATGTGCTCCTTGCGATACATGATACAGTCGTTGATGCAGGCGTGATACTTTTCGTGGGGTAAGTCGAGAGGGCACGTGATTCTCTTGGCCTCGGCTAGACTACCGAGACACGTGTTCCCGGCAGGAAGGAGATCTTTCACGTATTCCGGATGTCGTCGACGCTTGTGTCCGTCCATCCGTGTTTCGCCTTCATCTCGCAGCACATCGAGAGCTACTCTCAAGCGAGACTCCCCAACCCGCGACCTGAGTCGTACAACGGAGTATTCGAGTCTATCTCGAGTTGCTCAAGCTTTGATTTCCGCTTGGCGCCTTTCGTCTTTTCGAGAAGCAGATCTTGAAGATGAGGGTCCCGCACGACTGAAGCTAGCGGCACCTCTTCGTCGTCGTCAAGGTTATTGTCGTCGTCAAGGTTATTGTCGTCGTCAAGGTTATCGTCATGTGCGACAAACTCTTCATCGTCATCAGTATCATGATGCCCTCCTTCTTGCCGGCCATTTTTACCACCTGCCGCCGTCGCCCCATTGACCTCCGCGCCATCATCACTCATCCATTGAGTGTGTCCATGCATGAAACCATTAGTGAGCAGGTGCCCCTGCAACTTGCCTGAATACGGGTCAAACCATTTCCCTCGTTTGCATCTCCGGCACGGACACAATACCTCCGTGCGGTTATTTTCATACATGTCGATGATCGCGTGTTTCAGATATCTCATCACGATGCTTTCACTCATCTCGATAACCATTATCGCCTGCATGGTAAGATTACATAATTCATTAGAACCATGCATCCGTCGGTAGTTTTCACGGAAAATTTCGGCATGACCTTCCTACACGGTAGGACATAGGAGCGCCAGAAATGTGCCGAAACGGAAACTTGAAGAATCAACATTTCGGCGCAACGTTGGCAACTCATTTTCAACGCCAACACACACACAAGCACAAGCACAACATATATATATGCCACACACGAGAGCTTTTCTTCAAATGTCCAACATACATCGATTTCATTCCTTAATTTGTTCATTAATCACCTATTTGTTTGATATATTCGTCGATAAGATCGAGACGACGCGCCGCGACAATGGCGTATGGAAGCCGACTTTCTAGATCTAGATCTAGATTGAGCGGTCAATGCGGGATAGTAGATCTAGATCTACATAGGGGGATGTGGGAGATGCATGTAGGAAGGGAAGATTTGCTCAAAAAATTTGATTTTGTTTGGTCAAATTGGTGAAATTGGGGATAGAAATGGGCAAAAATGAGCTGGGTTGGGAGAAGGCTCGGGTTTGTGTGGAGAAGTGGAGTGTAGTGAGTGTGTGAGTGAGTGGGCTGGTTGGTGGCTGAAATAACTCGCCAGGTTATTGCCAGGCGCACCTGGACCATGGTGCGCCGCATCATATACCCCTTTCGGCTATATCACCCCCGGGCCAGGCCCAAGAATCATTAGCCGGCGCACCGGCCCAGGGGTGCGCCGGCAATAGGCATTCTTCCACCGGCGCACCACCGGGCCGGTGCGCCGGCAATGATTCTTGGGCCTGGCCCGAACCGGCCGGGGCCGTGCCAGGAAATAGCGCCGGCGAGCCTTTCCCCGAGGCGCGCCGGCTAGCAGCCCTTCATCGCCGGCGCGGCTGAAATGTGGTGCGCCGGCAATCATTTCCACCGGCGCATGCACAAGGTGGTGCGCCGGCACAACTTGCCTCCACCTATAGGCTTTTCCCTAGTAGTGAATGTTGCATCACGGGATTCCATAATAGTGTCTGGGTCTCTAGGGTTATCCCAGGTCCGTCGATGGCCATGATCGAAGTGATCGATCGAACATGGCCCCCGATTTCAAGAGGCCCCCAAATTCCTGCAGCTTCGTTTTTGTTTCCTCTGTTGTTTTGCTAGTGTGGCCCAAGCCCAGCAGGTCACGATCAATTCCCGAAAGAAAAAAAAGCTCTTGTCGATAAGTTCCCAGTTGATTTGTCTCCTGATCGTTTCCTTCCGTTCCGCGATCGTTTTTCTTTCTGCCTGGTGCGCGTTGTTAACTCGTGCCGCCGCTGTGAGGTTCAGTGGTCAAGGTCTCAAATCACAAAGAATCAAGGTAAGATCGCTCATCACTACAAGCCTCCTGCCTGCAACTCGTGGACCTAGTAAAGTAGTCATGTTAAATTATTTTGTCAATTTATTAATTTGTGAAACAGGTTACTCCCTCTGTCCCGCTTCATAGGGCTTGCGTGTATTTCCAGATCCTAAATTTAACATGATAATACAATATTTATTTTACAAAATATGTATCACTAGAAAGCTTATATATTTTAATTTCTAGTGATATAATTTTTGTGTCGTACAATTGCTATTATGTTGGCCAAATTAAGAACCCAGGGATACACTTAAGCCATATGAACTGTAGCGGAGGTAGTAAATCATGAGTAAAACAAAGTGTCTATATGATGATGCCGAAAAGAAGAAGAATGATAAGGGAGCGACCCACTGGATCCTCCTAGTTGATGCCCGATCTTTCATAGCGAGAACATGGGGTAGAGATTCCTCCCAACAACACGGAGAAGAGGGAACGAATCCAGCAAACAACGGATCGACGAACGATACGCCTCAAACCAAGAGCTAGATAATCCTTGATGAACACAAGAACCTTCGCAGCGGATATAATAGATAACGGCAGCTCCGTACCCCCGGAGGGATGATACACGTGATCACACGCAATAGGGAAACCCTAATCTTTTAGACTAAACTTGTTCTACCTAAACCCTAACCGTGCCATCTCCTTATATGAGAGGGAGAGCTGGCCGGCCCCCTTATTGGGCCTAACCTAGTTCGACTTGGACAGGCCCAAGTCAAACAGACTCTATTAAAACCCTAGATGGCCCACAGCATGACCTGGCTACATTATTATCTCCTAATAACAAGATTATAATAAACTACTGGTACAACCTTAGACCCAAATATCATATCAATGGCTGTCCTAGAGTACCAGGCCCGGATATCCATATCAGATAAGGGAGCGACCCACTGGATCCTCCTAGTTGATGCCCGATCTTTCACAGCGAGAACCTGGGGTAGAGATTCCTCCCAACAACACGATGAACGCAGCCTGGAGAAGAGGGAACGAATCCAGCAAGCAACGGATAACCAAGAGCTAGATAATCCTTGATGAACACAAGAACCTTCTCAGCGGATACAATAGATAACGGCAGCGCCGTACCCCCGGAGGGATGATACACGTGATCACACGCAATAGGGAAACCCTAATCTTTTAGACTAAACTTGTTCTACCTAAACCCTAACCGTGCCATCTCCTTACATGAGAGGGAGAGCTGGCCGGCCGGCTCCCTTATTGGGCCTAACCTAGTTTGATTTGGACAGGCCCAAGTCAAACAGACTCTATTAAAACCCTAGATGGCCCACAGCATGACCTGGCTACATTATTATCTCCTAATAACAAGATTATAATAAACTATCTGGTACAACCTTAGACCCAAATATCATATCAATGGCTGTCCTAGAGTACCGAGCCCGGATATCCATATCATCTCTCCCCTTCTTCAAGAAGCGTTGTCCCCAACGCGTGAGGGTCTTCCTGGAAAAGGTGACGTGATATGAACATGACACGTCCTCGCCGTCCTCAAGTCTTGCTTGCCTTCCACACCATATCCTCCCTCGCGGCCTTCTCGACTTGATACAGCACTTGGCGCCTCCTTTCTTCTCCACATGAGCTTGGCCTTCGGCGCCAATTCCTTCTTCTTGCTAGGTTTTGATGGACCCTTGTGTCGCTGCACATGACCCTGCACAAGATATGTAATTCCTGGGCCACAGAGATGTCTCACACGTCCATCCTTGCCTCGATGCATCCGCGGTGTCGCGGAAAACTGGACAGTACTCCTAGCACGGTAGTGCCGCTGCCCACCATCTCCACTGACGCGCTCGCCTCCCACTCCTCCCACGCGCATCTGCGCCATATGTACTGACACACCATCAACACAAACATCATCAGTCTGTATACTAGCATCAACACAAACTGGAACTGTAGCACATGTCTGTAACATCCACATCAACAACAAGTGTAGCTTCATCCGGCTTGTCACCAACAAGAACCGGCTTGTCATCTACGAGCATAGCTGAAACATCACCAATATCAATGCTCGGAACATCATGCACCTCTTGCTGCACTTTAAGCTTGTGCAACTTCTCTTTACGCACCACTAACTCCACATCGGACTTGATATGATCATCACCCATAGGCTTCAAAGTCCGCTGTTTGCCACCATGCATAAAAGAATAGGTATTTGCTCGCCCAGCATGTGTCACATTGCGATCATACTGCCAAGGACGCCCAAGTAGCAATCCGCACACCTCCAGTGGCAACACATCGCAATCGATCTCATCAACATAATCATCAACTGTAAATGGCACACGCACCTTATAAGTAATCTTCAGCATACCACAGCTATTCAACCACTCACGACGTTTAGGTTCAGGAAGACGCCATGTAGACAACCCCAACGCTGTCACCATCGCCTTGCTAATGCCATTAGTACAGCTACCACCATCAACCATCAACTTGCAAGCCTTGCCCTTGATAAAGCACTGAGTCTGAAACAAACTCCACCGCTGACCCTTGTCAACTGTTTTGCAAGCATCATCTTGTACCCTCTTAAGTTGCATATTCAGCCCGCTCAATGGTACATCCTCTTCAACAGTCACAGTAGTGCTCTTGGTATCAGAGCCAGGTTTCCTCTCCTCAGAAGATAGCACCTTGTCCTCGGTGACTGTTGGTAGTGGAACAACCGTCTTAATAGGAACTATGCACCTGTCCACTGCCCGCCTTACCTCTGCCAGGCACTTGTTCACTTCCTCCAATGCATGCCCAACTCCGGATGACTGCTTACGATCCTTCAATGGTAACCCGAAACCACCACGAAGAAATTTATTGAAGTCCGCCCAAGTATAAGCATACTCGCCTCTATCAACGGCATTACACCAATATATGTCCAACTCCTCATCCACACGCCGGTGAGCGAGAATGCGAGCATCATAACCGATGAACTTCCCTTTGTAGCGATGACATCGTTGGAAACCTAATTCCATGTACTTCTCCCAATCCTCGGCATCTGCTCAATTGTCGCGTCACGGCGTAAATACCACTTCAGTTCTGACACGGGACGCGTTACTCCCTTCCGAATGTCAAGGAAATCATTGAAGATATAACCGGACTTCGTGCCACGCGAACACCGTATGCCCTCTACATCGTCGCAAAACGAAGCAACAACAGCAGTAGCATCAAGCAGCATCGCCGGAGAAACAGGAGTAGCAGTAGCTAGTATAGCCGAAGAAGCAACCGCAGTAACAGGAGAAACCGCCGGAGGAAAAACCGCAGCAGTCTGAGCCAGCCTGGCCCAGGGCCCGGTTAGACCGGCCTCCAAATCGGCCAGCCCGGTCCCTCGCCCGGTTGACCGGCCGCCAACCGGATGCGTCGTACCGGAACACAATCGGACGAATTTTTGCGAACTTCCCGGTTTGCCGCCCGGTTGACCGGATGCCACGCCGGCCGGCCCGGTCACTGGCCCGGTTGACCGGATATCATACCAGATTTTTCCTGGTCGCGAAATTTCGTCTTCTTCCCGATTCTGGTCGCGATTTTTCGCGATTTTGACCTCCGAAACAGCCATGGATGACCTCCAAACTGCTCCAAACAACGCCAAACTTCCTCCAACCAACCTCCTTCGACCGAGAGCTAAACTCCTCCGATCTTAGAGCTAATCTTCTCCGATGCAAACCGATCAAAGAGATCGATCAACAACACCTCGCAGTGAGCAACCCAGAAAGCTGATACCACATGATAAAGGAGCGACCCACTGGATCCTCCTAGTTGATGCCCGATCTTTCACAGTGAGAACCTGGGGTAGAGATTCCTCCCAACAACACGATGAACGCAGCCTGGAGAAGAGGGAACGAATCCAGCAAGCAACGGATCGACGAACGATACGCCTCAAACCAAGAGCTAGATAATCCTTGATGAACACAAGAATCTTCGCAGCGGATATAATAGATAACGGCAGCGCCGTACCCCCGGAGGGATGATACACGTGATCACACGCAATAGGGAAACCCTAATCTTTTAGACTAAACTTGTTCTACCTAAACCCTAACCGTGCCATCTCCTTATATGAGAGGGAGAGCTGGCCGGCCGGCCCCCTTATTGGGCCTAACCTAGTTCGACTTGGACAGGCCCAAGTCAAACAGACTCTATTAAAACCCTAGATAGCCCACAGCATGACCTGGCTACATTATTATCTCCTAATAACAAGATTATAATAAACTACTGGTACAACCTTAGACCCAAATATCATATCAATGGCTGTCCTAGAGTACCAGGCCCGGATATCCATATCAAAGAAAAGACACAGAATAGATGCAAAAGGCGAGTCTCGAAATGGTGTTCAAGATAGATTTGCAGTGAACGAGTCTCAAATAAATTCTGAAATCAAACTCCAGTTGCTAATGTTGATTGAAGATTAATCATTGAAGATATTATTTCAAGACACTAGAGAGATGATGCTTTTTGGTAGAGCTTGAGGTTCGTTTTACTACTTTAGTGCTATATGTACTCTTTTAGAATGAATATTTGATATATTTTTGAATATTGTACAGGATAGCATATTCTAAAATGCATGATTTCTCTTTACTAGTTTCTGAGTTTTGAAATAAAATAAGGCCTTATTTTATAAGTCGCACCGGGGCCCCAAAAATCTGGAGACGGGGCTGGGTTATCCAATGCTCCAAATATAACATCCTAGTTCAATCAGTGAGTTGGTGCAGATGAGCCTATCATACTGTTGTTTGCAGTGAAATGAAATCAACTGATTGGTTGCGACCGTCATGTAAACCTCAGTTCCATACATCAAAACATGCCTGCCCTTCTACAAAACCAAGTCGTACCACTGGTACTTTCATGGGCAAGAATACGACAAAATCATAGCTGGATTGTTTCCCCAAATCAAGTATCCGGCATTTTCATAAACGAGATTTTACGAGGCAATTATCATTTAAGGACCAAGTACCAACAAACTAAAAGGCACTGTAACAAATATACATGCTTTACAAAACGTATATCTAACATGGATGATGTGTAGCTACTACCAAAAGGTGAATTTAGTTGCTGAATTAGCAACGAACTTTTAATGAGAAAAAAAAATGCACTATAATGACAGGCAAGAGTTTCACTTACAGAATGTAGAAAACGGATAAATCATGGAAGTAGGTGCAAACTCTCCCAGCATTTTCAGCGTATGGTGGCGCAAGTACATCAAGAGCAGCGTATGGTGCAAACTCTCCAACGAGGGAAACGCGTATGCTGGTGAGAGCCGCAGTAGGTTTTGGTCCCTGCTCGTCAGGCTGCGTGTAAAATGCAGATGTCTGACATCGCTTCTGCTCTCTGCCTGGCAGCGAAGAACAAACGCTATGCAGAGCCCGGACGAACAGTTTCTGCAGCTCTCCTTGGAGGAGGGAGAAGGCGATGGCACGGTGAGCGGTATCAGCGAAAGCGTGCTGCAGGATGTGAAGAAGAGCGCGATCGAGTTGCTTGCAATCAGGTCAGGACTGGTAGACTAAGTCTCTGAAACCCTGCTTAGGAGCTATGTTATTAGCTGTTTATCTAGCGAATAACTGAATATTCCATAGATGACGCATGCAACTGAATTTGGCGCTACAAGTCTTGCGTGAACATTGTGAATATCTTGCTTTGCTTGTTAATCTTACACACTGAGATAGTGTGGAAGTGGAACCTGGCAAGAGTCAGTTGTAGGGAATATAGAAATTAGGAATTTCTGTTTAGAGCAGTTAAACTTCTATTCTGGTCAGTCATGATTCATTTGGAATGGTCAGGAACAGGAAGCCACATTAAAGGGCTCTTCCCAGTGCTGAAAGCTCCTACACATTGTGGGGGTGTGGCGAAGGGTATTTCTAGGCAGCCTGTCCCTTGCTTTCTATTATGCAAGGAGGCTGATTCAAAATGAAGGCACATTATGACAAGATATTGTAATTTTTCGATAAAGATGACAACATATTGTATACCAGTTGGCTGCATAATATCTTCTACTTGTCAATTTATTGAGTACCATACAGAGCGTAGAGGAATTTTTTGTGCTACAGATTGCATTCACTGGAATTTACTTGTATGGTTAGCGTCTTGTGTACCGCTGTTGAAACTGGATGCTGAAATATGTCTTCTTGTTTATCTTGAGCAGAGCATACACTGTTTCTGAGCTTAGGAAGAAACTATGTGGTAAGAATTATTCTGTCGATACAATTGATTCTGTGATTGCTGATTTCAAGTCAAGGTGAGACTCCTGTTGAATATGCTGGCCTGGATTATCATCATAGTTGAATCAACTAGCATATAAATGCAAATACATGGGACTCTACTTGCTCACCATTGCTCACACATGGTGATGAACTGATGATTATCTGTATTCTATTGTTAAAACTTGCATATGAGAAGGCTCTAAAACTGGACTGCACTCGATTGATATTACTTTTGCATGTGCAATACCTGTACTACATTAACATGTCTTTTCTATTATGTCTCCTTGCTTTTGCTTTTGCTTTTGTTATAACATCTTGTTCATTTGTTCCCAAAGAGGTCTGTTGAATGACGGTTATTATGCGGAATCATTTTCACGATCCCGGTGGCAATCATCAACCTGGGGTCCAAGGCGAATAAAGCAGGCTAGTATTTTTTTCCCCTCTTCTCTCAAGACGAAACATTCTACACCCTGTCACTTTTTTTACTGGTCCGTCATAATGGGTTAGCATATGTGTGTATAAACTCCCTATGAATCATTCAATATCATCTTCTAAATGTCAACTACTGCGTTTTTCTCCTTTCCCTAAATCCCAAACCCGCGCCTGATTGCCAGCTAAGTCAAGGGAAACTAATACTGTGAAAGCCTTCCCGTTGAAACTAAGCAAATAAAACAAAATTGTACTATTACGACTATGTGGTTGCCAGAGCCTAGAGCACAGATCCCATTCTGCATCAATCATGTGCTTAATTTCATGGAGATGTTGCGACCATTCATTGAATTTCTACAAAAATAGTTTCATATCAATTACATCATGAATATGAAGAACATTATCTGCTCATTTTCTTATCAGGCACTTCGCCAAAAAGGTGTGCCAGAGGCCGAGGTGGACCAGGCGACAAGGAGTGTGTTCCAGGACGTCCAGGGCGATGAAGAACAGACGAGACATGGGTTCTCCAAAGCTTCCATGGACCATCTCTTTGCTCAAGCCTCCAAGCAGTGGCAGCGAGGGGGGAGCTTGCCCCTGGAGAAACGGCGCGCGTGCACGCATTGTGAGGTGGCTTCAGTACAGAGGGTTCAACTGGGACGTGACCAACAACATCATCAGGAAGCTGGAGGCGCAGCATCCTCCCTGACCCGAACCTTCTGCTGTATATTGTTTCTGTTGCGAGTTAGTCTGGCAAGTGTCTGCTGCTATGCCTCTGTCTACTCTATCATGTTTTCTGCGGATGCACATCATGTTTTGAGCTGAACATGGTATTTGAATATATAATTACCATATGCATTTTCTCTCTCCAAAATCGTTCTAGAAATGTTTGCGCCATTTTCCGGTGAGTGGAGCTGCAGCATATGTTCTGCTTTGCAGGTAGCAGAGTTCACTGCTTGCTGTTACAAATTCAAAATACAGGTGTACACCATGGAGTGTAGAATCAACCCAGCCTGTACAGTATAGTCTATCTGTGCGAACGTAGAATACATGCTTGACCAGCTAATAGTATCTGGCGCTTAATACACTACCAACCAACTTCACAAATACAACTGTAATCCAAAATAAAAATCCAAATACAACCATGAATTCGCTGGTGCCTTTATATGTTGGGTGCCCGGCCATGTAGATCAATCAGATTTCATCCTTCAAATAGTTCTCCCAACATCTCCTCCAAAACGGCAGGACTATCAACGTGCTTTTGTAGCTTCGGGTTCTCCTCCAGGCAGTCGCGGTACACTGAGATAACTCTTTTGGCTATGCTTTCCCGCAGCAAGTTCCGGATATGAGGCTCCGGAACCTTCCAGAACATCTGATCCTGGTAAGTTTCGCGAAATGCCAACTCGAAATCAACTAGTAGAGAGATTTTACTCCAACGATGGATCAGCGGTCGAGAAGAACCCCCATTCGGTATGCAGGAAATCACATGTCCCCAAGAAACATCGATATATCTATCCATGTGCTTCTCACATTCACGTTTAAGCCTTTGTTTTACAGACCACAGGTCAGGATCCAACGAAAGCGAACACCATTGCTCAAGAACATTTGCTATAAAATTGAAATTGTTAAGCAGGAACAAGTACCTCAGGCTTGGATCCGAGCAAAACGATGATTTTATGAGGAGCAGATCCATTTGATATTTGATCGTAGCATTTATCAGGTCACGAAGGTTCCCGGTGTGGTAGCTCGGTGCGAAGTTTTCCGTCGAAGCCTGTGTTTTCCTGATCGACGATATGCAATCAACCATGAACCGGTTGTTCCTGTGAACCTCCCCTCCTCCTCCAACAATATTGATAGCCCAAAAGTCGTCATCCTCCACGAGCGTCCTCACCTTCTTCATCGTGCTGGATATGGCGTTGTTTAACCTGGTCCCTGCTCTCGCCAACGGGCTGCCTATCTCTAACGGCATGAACATGTATGACGCGTTGGAGACACAGATGTACATGTCTAGCACGGACTGTAGATTCTCGGCCTTGAGAGCAGGGACGACGGCATCGGTGAAGAGGAGCATCTCGGCAATGCTCGCCTTGCCAAAATGTGCGACCTCAAGCGTCCCGTGGCGAACGAATGCCAGCTCCGTGATACTGACGACGATCACGGTGAGAGCTCGGATCCACTTCTCTACCAAGTCTTGCAGCGACATGTCCTGGAGCTGAACCACATGTTGTAAACCGTAGCCCTCGCGAAGTTGGAGAACCCAGTCGACGTCGAGCTCCGAGAACCAGTTGCCCAGGGCTGCACGGTCCGGATCACCGCGGTATTCGAATGCTGCCGTCCGAGGAGATGCGGCGTTGAACGCTTCGACCATGCGCTCGGTGTACCCATCGCCGACCATTTGGCGAGCGATCATCGTGAGCTCGTGTGCACCCAAGTCCGGCGCGGCGGCGGAGGCCGAACCGGAGGAGCCGCCGGAGTTGTTGGACGGGTAAGAATTCGACGCACCGGAGTCGCTGGAGTAGCTGTATCCGTTATGGCCTGACTGGGGGTTGGAGAAGAGAGTTGATCTTATCTGTTCTCCGGACACAGCAACCATCCGGATCCTGTCGCGGTAGGGGCTGCGCGGCGACGGCGAGGCAGCCATGAAGCCGTTGGTACTCTCCTCCGGCAGGGTAGAAAGCCGCGCCATTCTCCTACTTTGCGATTGGCAGGGGGTCGAGGAAACTGGAGTACACAGCACTGATGATCTGGTTTGCCCGAGCCGCGTGACAACGCTGGCAAGCGACGGACAAACTAACAGCTGATCGGATGAATATCCTGGGTTCTCTTTCGTTAGGTCCGACGCAACATTGTACGAAATGAAAGTCCCCCCAACGTTATCTCGGTCTTGGTAGTATGTGTTCCTCGGCCAGCTGGTGCTTTGGTCTCGTTGATCGGCAACACTATCTTGGTCTGAGGCGACGGACAAACCAACAGCTGATCGGATAAATATCCCGGGTTCTTTTTCGTTAGAGCACGTCTAACAGATCCTTTAAAAGGACCAAACCAGTATAATAACCGTCGGAATATGGGTTTCGGCTCTACCTGGCCGTCTAGCAGGCCCCGTAAAAATGGTCTCCGTTTCGATTTTTGCTGGTTTCGATTACGGGGCGGGTCTTCGCCCCCTACTTGTGCGGGGTGGGAGCGGGGATAGAGGGCCAAACCAGTATCCTCCCCTCCACTGCGCGCGAAGGGTTTCGCTGAAGCCAACCGCCGCCGCCGCCCGATCTCCTCCACCCCGCCCTTCCCGGCAACGACACGGCCTGATCCCGTTGCCATGGATCCTCCACAAGGGCCGCCTACCGCCAGCGGTGCACCTCCTTCGGCCGCGGTGATTGATGTCCCCGTCGGAGGTCCGCCGAACGCAGGCGACGTGTCGGCCATGATCTCCGCCACCATCCCGTCGAAGAGGAAGAGGATTCCGAAGCAATTCTTCGAAGCACCTGCGGCGGCCGCAGCTCCTCCGGCTGCCAAGAAGGGGGGCAGGATGAAGACCAAGGCGGTCGGGCAGAGGGGCGTCGCGCCGACCAAGGTGAGGACAAAGGCAATCAGCCGCATCGCCCTCCAAGGCCACGGCCCCACCTCCCTCCGTTCCGTCCGATGCGCCGCCCGCGCCGCCGCCACCCACCATGGACGTAGATAAGGTGTTCGATGTTGAGTC
>NC_061514.1:13105801-13133767 GCF_022539505.1 Lolium rigidum | reverse complement strand
AAGTGTGAACAAAACATGTTGGTATTGTCATAAAACAAGCATGGAACATCAGAAATTATAGATACGTTGGAGACGTATCAGTCCTCCTTCGCGTCTATCTTGTATCTAGATATTCGAGCGGAACTCATCGAGAGGACCATGCTTGCCTGCAAATGGTATACATAGAACAGGAAATTAGAACCGCACCAAATGCACACACATGCATGGGCCGTAACTCTCCTCAAGGTATTACATGGAGCGGAAAAATTCGGCATGACCTCTCCTCAAAGTAGGACATATGGGTAGTGCAAAACTTGCCGAAACGGAAATGAATCAACATTTCGGCAAACATCCATGCACCACACCGGCACACACACAAGCGCTTCACCTGCAACAAGCATCCATACACACGACGGCCACACAAGATCTACAAGCATATGCATGTCTCCTCCAAGCATATGTATGTCTCCTCCAACTACTCACCTTCTAGATTCGATACCGAGACGAGACCGCGATCGATGAGTTCGAGAGGAGGAGAGAGTATGGAGAGCCTTCTCCTCAACTCCAATTAAGTATCAACCAAAGTAAGTGCAATAAATACGAAAAGTAGAGTCAAAATGGTATGAGAGAGAAGGGGGGGACGAGCTAGATGGAGGAAGAAGAATGGCTTGTGTAGTGTGGTAGGTGGGAGGTTGGCTCACTTTTGTATATCTGGTTCGCTAATTCTGTGGCGCACCTGAAAAAATGCGCCACAGAATACCTTATTTCTGTGGCGCACGAGCCACGCTGCGCCACAGAATAGCTTATTTTTGTGGCGCACTGTTGCAGTGTGCCACAAAATAGCTTATTTTTGTGGCGCACTGTGGCCGTGCGCCACAGAATAGCTTATTTTTGTGGCGCACTGTGGTACGTGCGCCATAGAAATAGTAAAACCAATGATTGGGGGTGTCAGCTGGTGGGGCCCACCAAGTTTTTGTGGCGCACGGTTCTTTGGTGCGCCACAAAAAAAATTTCTGTGGCGCATTTTTCGTGGTGCGCCACAAAACTAAGCTCCGCCTATAAGGGTTTTCCTACTAGTGCACAACATCGTACCTCGACATGCTCAACGAATCCACGAAGAATTTGGACGCCGGCATCGATGCGTTCGATGGGGAGTGCAACGTCGAAGAGATTGATGACGAGGAGGAGGATGAGGGTGACGAGGAGGAGGTGGTTGAGGTTGATCCGGCTGCCGCCGGTTCTTCGTCGACGCCGAAGCCACGCACGGCGAACTACAGTGAGATCGAAGACGCCATCTTGGTCCGTGCTTGGAGCAAGGTGGGGATGGATGCGTGCACCGGAGTGGACCAAGGCGGCAAGCGCTATTGGCAGCGCATTGAGGATCTCTACCACCAGCTAAAGCCTCGCACCAAGAGCATGTCCGACAGATCCTACCGCTCCCTTAAAGGCCGGTGGAACATCATCAAACCAGCTTGTTCTCGTTGGAGTGCTGCCATGGATCAAGTGGCCGACAACCCCCCTAGTGGATGCGTGCCGGAGGACTATGTAAGTTTTCCTTGTTTGTTGCTATCCATATTATGTGTTGATGATGTGGAAACATCACATAATATTGTTGTGCAGCCCAAGTATGCTCAAGCCCGGTACAAGGACATGGCCGGCTCCAAGAACAAGGAATTTCAATTTCAACATTGCTTTTCCATTCTTCAACATCTTCCTAAGTGGAAGTTGAGGGATAACGAACCAAAGTGTATTTGCAAAGGACAAATTCATTTCAGTTAAGGAGGCATTACAAATTATTGATCCTGAGCAGGCTTTTCATCTGCCTATATCTGCTGAGGCTGCTGCAGAATTGAGAACTCTTCAACACATGTTAGCAGGGGTTGTTACATCGGATGAGAATGATCAATGGCTTATTACAAGCAACAAATCAGGAGTTTTTATCCCAAGCCAAGTTTATAGAATGAGCTTCCAACACATCAGTTCACATTTCCCATCACAATGGATATGGAAGAGCAAATGTACCTCTAAGCATAAATTTTTTGCTTGGCTTATTTTGCATGATCGAATTAATACTAAAGATATGTTAAGAAGAAGGCATTGGCAGGTTACTTCAGATCACAGATGTGTTTTATGTTGTGCTGATGCTTTGGAAGATTGGTCACATTTATTCTTTGAATGCAATTTTAGTGTCAGGGTCTGGATATATTTACAAGTTAATTGGACATCGGGTTCGGACCGTAAATGCTGAAAAATACTAAGAAAAGTTTTAAGGGACCATGTTTTGTGGAGATCATAATTTTGGCTTGCTGGAATATTTGGAAGCAGAGGAATAACAAAATCTTCAAGAATATACAGCCAACCTTTCGGAGCTCGGAAAGAGGGTTTCATCTATGATATTACCATGCTTAAGCATAGGGTAAAAGAGAGTTCTGTAGCCTCTTTGTCATCATGGATTGACAATTTGTTGTAAAATAGTTAGCCTTTAGTTTAGATCTCTTGTATATATGTTGTAAATATTGTACTCTTTTTTTTGTTCTTGATCAATAAAAGGCTGTGGGGGACTCCCCTGCAGTAGTTAGCTTCAAAAAAAAAATGAACCAAAGTGCAAGAAGGAGGCACTACTCACTGATGACGCGTAAAGCACACGCCCGATGGGAACTCCAAGTGGAAGATGTGATGCGTACAGCAGCAAGTTTCCCTCAGTAAGAAACCAAGGTTTATCGAACCAGTAGGAGTCAAGAAGCACGTTGAAGGTTGATGGCGGCGGAGTGTAGTGCGGCGCAACACCAGGGATTCCGGTGCCAACGTGGAACCTGCACAACACAATCAAAGTACTTTGCCCCGACATAACAGTGAGGTTGTCAATCTCACCGGCTTGCTGTAACAAAGGATTAAACGTATTGTGTGGAAGATGATGATTGTTTGCGAAGAACAGTAAAGAACAATTGCAGTAGATTGTATTTCAGATGTAAAGAATAGGACCGGGATCCACAGTTCACGAGTGGTGTCTCTCCCATAATATAAACAGATGTTGGGTGAACAAATTACAGTTGGGCAATTGACAAATAAAGAAGGCATAACAATGCACATACATATATCATGATGAGTACTATGAGATTTAATCAGGGCATTACGACAAAGTACATAGACCGCTATCCAGAATGCATCTATGCCTAAAAAGTCCACCTTCAGGTTATCATCCGAACCCCTTCCAGTATTAAGTTGTAAACAACTGACAATTGCATTAAGTATGGTGCGTAATGTAATCAACACAAATATCCTTAGACAAAGCATCGATGTTTTATCCCTAGTGGCAACAGCACATCCACAACCTTAGAACTTTCCGTCACTTGTCCCAGATTTAATGGAGGCATGAACCCACTATCGAGCATAAATACTCCCTCTTGGAGTCACAAGTATCAACTTGGCCGAGCCTCTACTAGCAACGGAGAGAATGCAAGAACATAAATAACATATATGATAGATTGATAATCAACTTGACATAGTATTCAATATTCATCGGATCCCAACAAACACAACATGTAGGATTACAAATAGATGATCTTGATAATGATAGGCGGCTCACAAGATCTAACATGATAGCACAATGAGGAGAAGACAACCATCTAGCTACTGCTATGGACCCATAGTCCAGGGGTGGACTACTCACACATCGATCCGGAGGCAATCATGGCGATGAAGAGACCTCCGGGAGATGATTCCCCTCTCCGGCAGGGTGCCGGAGGCGATCTCCTGAATCCCCCAAGATGGGATTGGCAGCGGCGGCGTCTCTGGAAGGTTTTCCGTATCGTGGCTCTCGGTACTGGGGGTTTCGCGACGAAGACTTTAAGTAGGCGGAAGGGCAGGTCAGGAGGCGTCACGGGGGACCCACACACTAGGGCCGCGCGGCCAGGGCCCAGGCCGCGCCGCCCTACTGTGTCGTCGCCCCGTGGCCCCACTTCATTTCCTCTTCGGACTTCTGGAAGCTTCGTGGAAAAATAGGACCCTGGGCGTTGATTTCGTCCAATTCCGAGAATATTTCCTTACTAGGATTTCTGAAACCAAAAACAGCAGAAAACGACAACTGGCTCTTCGGCATCTCGTCAATAGGTTAGTGCTGGAAAATGCATAATAATGACATATAATGTGTATAAAACATGTGAGTATCATCATAAAAGTAGCATGGAACATAAGAAAATTATAGATACGTTTGGGACGTATCAAGCATCCCCAAGCTTAGTTCCTACTCGCCCTCGAGTAGGTAAACGATAACAAAGATAATTTCTGAAGTGACATGCTATCATAATCTTGATCATTGTAAAGCATATGAGATGAATGCAGCGATTCGGAGCAATGATGAAGATGATGAGTAAACAAATGAATCATATAGCAAAGACTTTTCATGAATAATACTTTCAAGACAAGCATCAATAAGACTTGCATAAGAGTTACTCATAAAGCAATAAATTCAAAGTAAAGGCATTGAAGCAACACAAAGGAAGATTAAGTTTCAGCGGTTGCTTTCAACTTCAACATATATATCTCATGGATAATTGTCAACACAAAGTAATATAACAAGTGCAATAAGTAAACATGTAAGAATCAATGCACACGAGTTGGTACACGTGTTTGCTTCGGGATAGAAAGAATAGGCAAACCGACTCAACAATAAAGTAGAAGATAGGCCCTTCGCAGAGGAAGCATTGATTACTATATTTGTGCTAGAGCTTTTCATTTTGAAAACAAGAAACAATTTTGTCAACGGAAGTAATAAAGCATATGTGTTATGTATAAGACATCCTATAAGTTGCAAGCCTCATGCATAGTATACCAATAGTGCTCGCACCTTGTCCTAATTAGCTTGGATTAACATGGATTATCATTGCATAGCATATGTTTCAACCAAGTGTCACAAAGGGGTACCTCTATGCCGCCTGTACAAAGGTCTAAGGAGAAAGTTCGCATTGGATTTCTCGTTTTTGATTATTCTCAACTTAGACATCCATACCGGAACAACATAGACAATAGATAATGGACTCCTCTTTAATGCATAAGCATTTAACAACGATTAATATTCTCATAAGAGATTGAGGATTATTGTCCAAAGCTGAAACTTCCACCATGGATCATGGCTTTAGTTAGCGGCCCAATGTTCTTCTCTAACAGTATGCATACTCAAACCATTTGATCATGAAAATCTCCCTTACTTCAGACAAAACGAACATGCATAGCAACTCACATGATATTCAACAAAGGTGTAAAAGTTGATGGCATCCCCAGAAACATGGTTACCGCTCAACAAGCAACTTATTAAGAAATAAGATACATAAGTACATATTCTTCACCACAATAGTTTTTAAGGCTATTTTTCCCATGAGCTATTTATTGCAAAGACAAAGGATAGAATTTTAAAGGTAGCACTCAAGTAATTTACTTTGGAATGGCGGAGAAATACCATGTAGTAGGTAGGTATGGTGGACACAAATGGCATAGTTTTTGGCTCAAGGATTTGGATGCACGAGAAGAATTCCTCTCAATACAAGGCTAGGCTAGCAAGGTTGTTTGAAGCAAACTCAAGTATAAAAGGTGAAGCAAAGCTCACATATGAACATATTGTAACTATTGTAAGACTTTACATTGTCTCCTTGTTGTTCAAATACCTCAACCAGAAAATATCTAGACTCTAGAGATCAATCATGCAAACCAAATTTTAACAAGCTCTATGTAGTTATTCATTAATGGGTACAAGGTACATGATGCAAGAGCTTAAACATGATCTATATGAGCACAACAATTGCCAAGTATCAAATTATTCAAGACATTATACCATTTACCACATGCGGCATTTTCCGTTTCCAACCATATAATAATGAATGAAGTAGTTCAACTTTCGCAATGAACATTAGAGATAAAGCTAAGAACACATGTGTTCATACGAAACAGCGGAGCGTGTCTCTCTCCCAAACAAAGAATGCTAGGATCCGATTTTATTCAAACAAAAAAAAAACAGACGCTCCAAGTAAAGCACATAAGATGTGACGGAATAAAAATATAGTTTCACTAGAGGAACCTGATAAGTTGTCGATGAAGAAGGGATGCCTTGGGCATCCCCAAGCTTAGACGCTTGGGTCTTCTTAAAATATGCAGGGATGAACCACGGGGGCATCCCCAAGCTTTGACTTTTCACTCTTCTTGATCATATTGTATCATCCTCCTCTCTTGACCCTTGAAAACTTCCTCCACACCAAACTCAAAACAAACTCATTAGAGGGTCAGTGCATAATTCATATATTCAGAGGTGACATAATCATTCTTAAAACTTCTGGACATTGCACAAAGCTACTGAAAGTTAATGGAACAAAGGAATCCATCAAACATAGCAAAACAGGCAATGCGAAATAAAAGGCAGAATCTGTCAAAACAGAACAGTCCGTAAAGACGAATTTTTAAGAGGCACCAGACTTGCTCAGATGAAAATGCCCAAATTGAATGAAAGTTGCGTAAATATCTGAGGATCACGCACGTAAATTGGCAGATTTTTATAAATTTTCTACGAGACTATCTGCTCAAATTCGTGACGGCAAGAAATATGTTCTCGCGAGTAATCCAAATCTAGTATTGGCTTTACTATCAAAGACTTTACTTGGCACAACAATGCAATAAAATAAAGATAAGGAGAGGTTGCTACAGTAATAACAACTTCCAAGACTCAAATATAAAATAAAGTGCAGAAGTAAAATAATGGGTTGTCTCCCATAAGCGCTTTTCTTTAACGCCTTTCAGCTAGGCGCAGAGAGTGTGTATCAAGTATTGTCAAGAGATGAAGCATCAACATTGGTCTTGGGAGTTTTCTCAACTATGCATTTTATCTTATCTATGTGAGTTTAAGAGGCTCCCTTTTCATTATTCTTAGGTTTGCTATCCCCGTCAAACAAATTTTCAGGAACAAGCCAACCATAGTTATTTTCTAGAGCGTCATTCATTCCTAGGAGCTTACAAGGTATTGTTGTCTTAATCTCCCCACCATCATTAATATTATTAGTGTACCGTATTCTATCCATGTCCATCTTTTCAAGGGTACTAGCAAAGTTGGTATAATAGCCAAGCATCTTATATTTAATAAAGACCTTTCTAGCCTCTCTTGCTACACCACCAAATTCTTTAAGAAAGGTTTCTAAAACAAAATCTTTCTTTTCCCCTTCCTCCATATCACAGAGTGTGAGAAACATGTGTTGGATTATAGGATTGAGATTAACAAATTTAGTTTCCAACATGCGTACTAAAGAAGCAACAACAATTTCATAAGTAGGAGCAAGTTCTACCAAGTGTCTATCTTCAAAATCTTCAGCTGTACTAACATGAGTGAAAAAATCTTCTATATTATCTCTTCCAATTATAGACCCTCGTCCTACCGGTATGTCTTTTAGGGTGAACTTAGGAGGAAACATGATGAAATAAACTAAAGGTAAATGAAGTAAATGCAAGTAACTAATTTTTTTGTGTTTTCAATATAAAGAACAAGACAGTAAATAAAGTAAAACTAGCAACTAATTTTTTTTGTGTTTTTGATATAAGAGCAAACAAAGCAGTAAATAAAGTAAAATAAAGCAAGACAAAAACAAAGTAAAGAGATTGGATGTGGGAGACTCCCCTTGCAGCGTGTCTTGATCTCCACGACAACGGCGCCAGCAATTTAGCTTGATGACGCGTAAAGCACACGCCCGTTGGGAACTCCAAGTGGAAGGTGTGATGCGTACAGCAGCAAGTTTCCCTCGGTAAGAAACCAAGGTTTATCGAACCAGTAGGAGTCAAGAAGCACGTTGAAGGTTGATGGCGGCGGAGTGTAGTGCGGCGCAACACCAGGGATTCCGGCGCCAACGTGGAACCTGCACAACACAATCAAAGTACTTTGCCCCAACGTAACAGTGAGGTTGTTCACCGGCTTGCTGTAACAAAGGATTAAACGTATTGTGTGGAAGATGATGATTGTTTGCGAAGAACAGTAAAGAACAATTGCAGTAGATTGTATTTCAGATGTAAAGAATAGGACCAGGGTCCACAGTTCACTAGTGGTGTCTCTCCCATAAGATAAACAGATGTTGGGTGAACAAATTACAGTTGGGCAATTGAAAAATAAAGAAGGCATAACAATGCACATACATATATCATGATGAGTACTATGAGATTTAATCAGTGGCATTACGACAAAGTACATAGACCGCTATCCAGGCATGCATCTATGCCTAAAAAGTCCACCTTCAGGTTATCATCCGAACCCCTTCCGAGTATTAAGTTGTAAACAATGAGACAATTGCATTAAGTATGGTGCGTAATGTAATCAACACAAATATCCTTAGACAAAGCATCGATGTTTTATCCCTAGTGGCAACGACACATCCACAACCTTAGAACTTTCCGTCACTTGTCCCAGATTTAATGGAGGCATGAACCCACTATCGAGCATAAATACTCCCTCTTGGAGTCACAAGTATCAACTTGGCCAGAGCCTCTACTAGCAACGGAGAGCATGCAAGAACATAAATAACATATATGATAGATTGATAATCAACTTGACATAGTATTCAATATTCATCGGATCCCAACAAACACAACATGTAGGATTACAAATAGATGATCTTGATCATGATAGGCAGCTCACAAGATCTAACATGATAGCACAATGAGGAGAAGACAACCATCTAGCTACTGCTATGGACCCATAGTCCAGGGGTGGACTACTCACACATCGATCCGGAGGCGATCATGGCGATGAAGAGACCTCCGGGAGATGATTCCCCTCTCCGGCAGGGTGCCGGAGGCGATCTCCTGAATCCCCCGAGATGGGATTGGCGGCGGCGGCGTCTCTGGAAGGTTTTCCGTATCGTGGCTCTCGGTACTGGGGGTTTCGCGACGAAGACTTTAAGTATGCGGAAGGGCAGGTCAGGAGGCGTCACGGGGGACCCACACACTAGGGCCGCGCGGTCAGGGCCCAGGCCGCGCCGCCCTACTGTGTCGTCGCCCCGTGGCCCCACTTCGTTTCCTCTTCGGACTTCTGGAAGATTCGTGAAAAAATAGGACCGTGGGCGTTGATTTCGTCCAATTCCGAGAATATTTCCTTACTAGGATTTCTGAAACCAAAAACAGCAGAAAACAGCAATCGGCTCTTCGGCATCTCGTCAATAGGTTAGTGCCGGAAAATGCATAATAATGACATATAATGTGTATAAAACATGTGAGTATCATCATAAAAGTAGCATGGAACATAAGAAATTATAGATACGTTTGGGACGTATCACTCACCATGGATGATGAAGCGGAGGAAATGAGTGCGAGAAACGCCGGCAAGCCCGAGGGCAACAAGAAAGCCAAGGAGAGGGTCAAGGTAGAAGGCGAAGCAGCTAGCTTCCGGGAGAAGTTGGATCAACTCATGAAGTCCAAGGAGGCATTGACGATGAAGACATTGGAGACCAAGCTCCTCATCACCGAGAAGAAAAAGGAGGTGAAGTTTGCCAAGGCGGAAGCAGGGCGGGAAGATGCCAAGTTGAAGGCCGAGCTTGACTTGAGGATGATCGCACTCAAAGAAGCCAAGGCCATGAAGGAGCTCTTGGCCGAGGAGAGGAGTATATAGCGTAGAACTACTACTTTTGATGCAAAATTCCGGAAAACTACCAGTTTTCGCTCCTATCGCACAGAACTACCACATTGGGGCGCGGTTGTTTCAAATAGCACTGATCTTCCTTTGAACGCAGATTGACAGCGTTTTTGACAACGCGGGCCCACTGTCAGGCATGAGGTGGCACCTCCCGTCAACGAGCCATTAACGGCGTGCATGTAACAATGTAACAAAGTATATAACATAGAACTACCACTTTCTATGTAAAATTTCGGAAAACTACTACTTTTCGTTCCAATCGCATAGAACTACCACATTTGTTGGAGGTTGTCTCAGATAGCACTGATCCTGAATTGGACACGAATTGATAGTCATCGTTTTGTAGATAGGTCCTTAAGTTTTGAAGGAAAATTACGCTTGGGTCCCTCGTGTCTTGCAGTTTTCAAATAATCACCTATTTATTTTTCAAACCTTCGTAACTTCTTATATTTACTAATTGGAGACTCCCAACGAAACACCACGTTAATCCTAGAGCTTAGAAAATTACATCCGCACGATTAACAGATAATCTGTGTACAGCCGTCGAATAGTGCACTATTCCACACGCCCACCCGCATGACTCTCCGCCTCGGATCAGTCCAGAAAAAAAAAACATAACTATCAGACGCATTAATCTGGCTGAGACGATCGAGTTTATCCGGCCGCCATGGATGCACACCGCGGAGATTGATTCGCAGATCCGGCGGAGATTAACGAGTTCGTCCGGCAGCATGCGGACTTCTTTGCTGTGCGCTTCTAGCCGGAGCGGCCAATTCTTCTATATGCAAGCCGATATTTCCTTGAGCGTAAGACAGCAGTGTCCTGGCCTGAAATCGGATCAATCTAGCACTACAATCGCCTATTACCGGTAAGAAAAGCATGTACGTATCTCTATTTCCCATTAGGCCTTGGGAGCTTCTCCGCCTCTTGTGATTAATTTCCTCACCGGCCGGCTGTCTTCACCCATGCTACAAACTTGGATCTTCAAATTGCATGGATGCTATTGGTACAGGGATCCTGATTACCCGGTAATTGATTTTGCATGCTCCTCTTTACGTCTTATCTCATCGTCACATAGATTATACTCAGCAATTGTTTGTCTACATAGTCCAATCCAGTTAACGATGGTACTATTGAATATATGCGGAGGTGTCTCACCCATCTTATATGATACAGCTTGCTCAAATTTTAGACCAATCCTATAATCATAGTGTTTCCTACATAAATATAAATTTTCTGAACTGCAATATGTTATCTGCCAGATGGTAGCGGAACAAAGTGGCCGATTAGAAGATTTTCTTAGCTTCGTTTTTTTTGCATGGATCAGAAAGTGCAATGTATTTTCTCTAAACTGACAACATCTTATCTTCGTGTCTGCAGGGCTCCACAATTTTACCTGCTACCGGTATGTGAAGATTATGTGCCCGTGGTCGTTGAAACAACCGACAGAAATTGACATGAACATAAATTATAGATCTTACATATCTTGCTACTGAATGCATGCAGAGGTGTCTCGCCATCTGAGAAGGGTTCCTAAAATTTTAGACCTATCAAACAGTCATCCATGAAAAAAATATGGTTAGTACCCCGTACATAAATATAAAATTTTAAGATTGCAATACATTATTTGCTAGATGGTTCCGAGATTTCTATGATATGTAGTGAAATAAAGTGGTAGGTGAGAGTATTTCTAACTTTGTAATTTTTATGAGGTTTTGGGGACTGCTGACCATAATTTGTAAGTATAGTTCCATTTTTTTTACATTCTATCGATATCATGTAAATATGAGACGTGCATGTTGCTATTGAAACGAATGACTATAACAACATAAAGTCTGCCTAAGGAGATTACACTTTGCATGCATTATGGGTACATGTAGAGGTTTCTCGCCATCTTACAAGATGTGATTTTCCCTTACATTTGGGATCTACCATAGCGTCATCTATAATAAAGTATGTGGTTCTTACAAAATTGTAGTTCCAAAGCAGCAATGTATTATCTGGTCGATGTTTTAGAGAACTTAATGATTTAGCAAAATAAAGCGGCTGCTAACATATTGAATATATGCAAAGGTATCTAACCATCTTAGATGATATTGGTGCCTATGTTTTTCTGACCATTCACATAGTCAACCATAATCAAGTATATGGTTCCTACACAAATTTCAATTTACGAGAGTGCAATATATTATTGGACAGATTGTTTAGATATTTCTATGCTCTCTGGAATCTAAGTGGCACGTAGGAATATTAGAACATAACTAATTTATGATAGAAATTGTATTATATGCTTGATTTTATAAATTATGTACCTTAGTAGATGAATTAGTTATACAATACAAAAATAAAGATCTTAGAAAAGAACTGTTGAAATATAATTTCTTGCACACTTTTAACTATCATATAAAAAGCACATTCCTAATTAATTAGTCGCATCAATAGTTTGATTCATACTGGATTTAAATACATGTGAAATTTAAGTTGGCATATATCTTCAATAGCTAGCCCGTGCAGGTGCACGGGTTAACGACTAGTTTAAATACTAATTCAAATAAAAAAACTTTTAATATGAAAAATGCTCAGAAATGTTTGAATATTTCAAATTTGAACTCTTTAAAACCTTCATAACTTTTCAATACTGATTCAAATGAAAAAACTTATAATATGAAAAGTGCTCAGAAATGTTTGAATATTTCAAATATAATTTTTTTTAAACCTTCATAACTTTTGAATACTAATTGAAATGGAAAAAATTATAATATGAAAAGTGCTCAGAAATGTTTGAATATTTCAAATATAACTTTTTAAAACCTTCATAACTTTTGAATACTAATTCAAATGGAAAAACTTGTAATATGAAAAGTGCTCAGAAATGTTTGGATATTTCATTTTTTTTTTGAAACCTTCATAACTTTTGAATACTAATTCAATTAGAAAAAATTATAATATGAAAAATGCTCAACCCCGTCTATTATAATATGAAAAAATTATAATATGAAAACAACCCACTTTTTCCACTGTTCCGTGCGTTCCCGTGCACACCCCCGTCTGGACAATTTCCTACTCATTGCTACTAGTTTTTTTTGAGACTTATTGCTACTAGTAAAAGATCTAGAGGGTGCCATTCAAACAATCTAGGTTAGGATGTACAATGCTACAGAAATTATCTTTCTCTTACCCCTTCACATCATGTGGAGAAGACAATAGCTATAACATGTGCAATGCATTATCTTTTATTGTCATTATTTATAATTAATAAGAATTTATTAATTTTTTTACAAAATCACTTTGCTATGAGAAGACATGTGATACAATTGTAAAACTGGCCTTCTCTTATTATCTAAGGGATTATCCCTTAGCTAAGCGAAGAAACCCTCTATTTTCTCTCCTCCAACTCACCAAAAATCCTACGTAGTTGTTCTAAGAGAAGCATGACGTCACCCCATTGTACATGCCCAAATATCCTGAGTTTAAACCTAGATTTGACACTTTGGTGTCTCATAAATGCAAAATATTTTTTGCAATGGAAGGTGACGTTCTTGTTGATATCGAGGCGTCTATGATGACTTCGTCATCTCAAGATCCGCCAGATTAGTTTTATTACTCAATTTCTCGAAGGTGCTTATATGGGTAGGTGTGCGTGAGTTTATAGCAAAATCTAACCCGTGTGCAATGCCTCGCGTGCCTGGCACGACCCAACACACCAAGGCCCATTAAATCGCGGGACGTGCCATGTCGGTATAGGTGCCGCGCCTTGCGCCCCGGGCACGACTCCTTGGCTAAACATCTCGGCATATGGCTCGTTTGGTATGCGTTCTTGTGCGACGAGAGTCTCCGAGCGAGGAAGGATTCCTCGAAAAAAAAATTCTAATCGAGGAGGCATGGAAACGGCCAAAGGAGGCATGGCGGCGACCAGAGAAGGCAACTGGGACTGCGGAACATTCGATTAATCTCGGTTGGCAAGCGGCGGCGGCCGAATTCCAACCGGCGGTCAGATCCCTAAGCAGCGACGACCGAATGCGGGTTAAAGAAGATGCCGCCGGGCGGCTCCCCTCAAGGCGACAACCAGATCCGGGTGATTCTGGTGGGCTAGAGGGACACCAGCTTGGGTGCGGGAGACGCGGGAATGGTGACAACTAGCATGCATCCTGATTCCCGACCGAACCTGGCGTGCCCGTCGCGTGCTATCGCGGGCCAAAGCCTTAACGGGGTGTAACATCCCAAATTTCAAAACAATAAAGAAGACCAATTCCCTTTTTCCAAAATTTGGAGCCAACAAAAAATTTGGGATTACATTACCCTATGTGCATAATGTGCATGCATGTAGATGGTGATCCTTGCCATGTTTGTTTGTGTGAAGTGATGAACATATTTCAAGACCCTAAACCCTACCCCTATTCAAAATCAAAGAAAATAAAATCAAATAGAAGTGAGGCATATGTGAGTAGAGGGCAAATTTTGCAAATATGCTCCTATGCCATATTCACCCTATCCAAATTGGTTGTGAACCATTACTAAGCTTAACCTATCACTCAATGAACCCAAAACAATGACCTTGGGTCAAAGAAAAATAAAATAAAATAAGAAAATGGAAATTCACATATGAGCATATGAACACTTTTGCAAATCTTTAACCTAGGCCATTTTACCTTGTGTTGATGACTTAGAAACATTAGTAAACTCAAAATAATACCTTTTGAATCAAAGAAATGCAAAACAAATCAAATTAAAATTCAAAATTCACTCACATATGATAATGGTCATTTGTGCCATTTACATCAGGGTACCCACTTTGAGCCCCTGCATTAAGAGATTTCTAAACCAAACTTGCTCAAATCTTTGCACCTCATCCAAGACCTCATCAAGGTGAACACTTTTGGTGTTGACCACCTTGACTGGTTCCTTTTCAATTGCTTAATATAAGGATGCAAAGTGAAAACTTCAAAACAGAATCAAGATCACACCCATTTTGGATTTCACCAAACCTGGTCCATTTTGCACACCAACACCACCAACAGAAGCCAAACATTATTTGAATCACACCCATGCAAAAGTTTGGCAAAATTCAAAAATCAAATTCTTGCGGCCATTTCATCGAACACTTTAAGTGCACCAATCTGCCAACTCTCTACATCCTTATATCCATCCGATTTTGGCCTCAACCATCAAGCCTATGTCATCATCAACCCTCTCTTGCACCCAGTAAACAAAGCCAAGTCTCAGAGACAATGATTTTGCATGATTTCATCATGTACCACACCATGCCGTGTGCACCATGTCACCACCATGCCAACTCTTTTATCCTCTCTCACATCTGGCGTGCATCATCATGTCCTTGAGCCTCTCCACACTCTGCTGATCACGCTGGACATCACCATTGGCCAAGAGGATCACTGCAGCGACGGGAACACGACGCCCACGACGCCTAGGCACGTCAGAGCGTGCGTGGACATGCCACTGGACGCGCCAGAGCATCGTCGCGCCCCGTCAGCCTTGTCCTCCACTTGACCTCTCCTCTCGCACACGCACGCGCCAGTACCCTAGCAACCCCCCAGACACGCTCACTTGCGCCGAAGAGGACGGTCACTGTCGTCACCGTCGACGACTTTCCGCCACGGTACTGCACGCTCGCGTCACTCTCCTGCTCGCCTCGGACCACCATTTGTTGTGCCATCAAGCTCTCCGTGCTCGCCATGACGTCGAGAACACCCTTGCGTCATCACCCAAGTCTCTCCGCCACTATATCGCCGTCACCATGCTTGACCTGCCCCGCGCGCCTCGGCACCCCGTCGCAACTATAAAAGGAGCACTCCCCTCTCCAATTCTCCACGCCAATCCATTTCTCTCATCTCATAACCCCTCCTCGAGCTCTCCCTTGTCCCAATTTACACCATAGACCACCAATCGCTCGCCGGAGTGCTGCGGAGCCGCCGCAGACGAAGACGAAGCTTGGCACCACCCTAGAGACGCCGCCGCTACCAGGAGAACCGCCGTCGTCGACAACCTCGCCCTGCGTCGTCGCCGATCATCGCCGGAGCACCGATGAGCCGCCGACCCCCTACCCTCGCCGCAGCCAGGGCTGGATCTCGTCAGAGATCTCGTCGGAGACGACGATGAACCACCCCCGTTGGATTTGCTTCTAATCGTGCGAGCCACGTTGAAACTTACCGCTTCGGGTGTTATGACTCACTGACAAGCGGGACCCATTGTCAGGCGGCCCGCGTGTGCAAGACGCACTGCTGGGCCTGCCTGCTTCCCTTTTCTCTCTGGCCCGTTAACTTTTCCCGCGCGAGCCCAGGAATTCAAACTCGGTTTAATTCATTTAGTTCAAATTCAATACTGATGCCAAGTTCAAATTTAAAATTAGCAAGATCTACTGAACCAAAATTTATGAAATTGATGTTGTTGGAAATCTTATGAAATTGTCCAAACAACTACCCGGGTCTCAACCCTAGATTTGCTGTAGAACTCATGTAGTGAAAATAAAAAGGCAGTACCTTTTTCAAATTCAAACAATTTTTAAAAATCAACCATAACTTATTTTGAGTTGATTCCAACTCTCATAATTCACATTTCAAAGGATCTACATGATTATGTAAAAACATGACAGTGGTGTTTACCATGATCATGGGCTAGAGCAAAATAATGGCTATGTGGCCATTTCTAGTCCATTTAAACTAGGGATTTCTAGTTTCGTGCCCTGGTTCGTTAGTTGTACTCAGTTTTCCCCAGCCCCTTAGTTTTTCCTCAGTTTTCCCCTCCCTCTAGTTTGAAATCCCTAGTCTCCGACGTATCGATAATTTCTTATGTTCCATGCCACATTATTGATGATATCTACATGTTTTATACACACTTTATGTCATATTTATGTGTTTACTGGAACTAACATATTAACAAGATGCCGAAGTGTCAGTCCCTATTTTCTGCTGTTTTTGGTTTCAGAAATCCTAGTAAGGAAATATTCTCGAAATCGGACGAAATCAAGACCCAGGTTCCTATTTTTTCCGGAACCATCCAGAACACCCGAGAGCCGCCAGAGAAGCCACGGGGGACCCACATCACACCACGGCGCGGCCGGAGGGGGGCCGCGCCACCCTATGGTGTGGTGGCCCCGGAGCCCCCTCCGAGGCTGCCCTTCCGCCTATTTAAAGCCTCCGTCGCGAAAACCCTATTACGAAGGACGAAACCCACGAAACCTTCCCGAGCCGCCGCCATCGCGAAGCCAAGATGCGGGGGACGGGAGTCTCTGTTCCGGCACCACTGCCGGAGCGGGGAAGTGCCCCGGAAGGCTTCTCCGTCGACACCGCTGCCATCTCCACCGCCATCTTCATCACCGCTGCTGCTCCCATGAGGAGGGAGTAGTTCTCCATCGAGGCTCGGGGCTGTACCGGTAGCTATGTGGTTCATCTCTCTCCTATGTACTTCAATACAATAATCTCATGAGCTGCCTTACATGATTGAGATTCATATGATGATGCTTGTAATCTAGATGTCACTATGCTAGTCAAGTGAGTTTTACTTATGTGATCTCCGGAGACTACTTGTCCCACGTGTGTAAAGGTGACAGTGTGTGCACCGTGTGGGTCTCTTAGGCTATATTTCACAGAATACTTACTCTCTGTTATGAATGGCGTAGTGAAGTGCTTATTTATATCTCTTTATGATTGCAATGTGTTTTGTATCACAATTTATCTATGTGCTACTCTAGTGATGTTATTAAAGTAGTTTATTCCTCCTGCACGGTGTAATGGTGACAGTGTGTGCATCCGTGTTAGTACTTGGTGTATGCTATGATTATGATCTCTTGTAGATTATGAAGTTAACTATTGCTATGATAGTATTGATGTGATCTATTCCTCCTACATAGCGTGAAGGTGACGGTGTGCATGCTGTGTTAGTACTTGGTTTAGTCGTGTTGATCTTTCTTGCACTCTAAGGTTATTTAAATATGAACATTGAATTGTGGAGCTTGTTAACTCCGGCATTGAGGGTTCGTGTAATCCTATGCAATGTGTTCATCATCCAACAAAAGAGTGTAGAGTATGCATCTATCTATTCTGTTATGTGATCAAAGTTGAGAGTGTCCACTAGTCAAAGTCTAATCCCTAGGCCTTGTTCCTAAATACTGCTATCGCTGCTTGTTTATCATGTTTACTTGCGTTACTACTGCTACCATATTACCACCATCAACTACACGCCGTTACTACTGCTCATATTCATTCATACCACCTGTATTTCACTATCTCTTCGCCGAACTAGTGCACCTATTAGGTGTGTTGGGGACACAAGAGACTTCTTGCTTTGTGGTTGCAGGGTTGCATGAGAGGGATATCTTTGACCTCTTCCTCCCCGAGTTCGATAAACCTTGGGTGATCCACTTAAGGGAAACTTGTTGTTGTTCTACAAACCTCTGCTCTTGGAGGCCCAACACTGTCTACCAGAATAGAAGCACCCGTAGACATCAGTTGCCGTCTGGTCAGAGGCCTTAACCGTTACCGGTGACGGCTAGGGAGCCGCGTTGGTGTTGAATTGACCGTTTCTTTCGAACTGTGTTGACTGTTGACTGGAGGAGCTCACCCAAAGCTTTCCACTCCGCCCGAGACTGGAGGAGCTCACACACCGCCCCTCCGCCGCCACGCCGTCCTGCCCTCCTACCTTATGGCGTCGTCCACCGTCGAGCCGCCCCCGCCCCCACCACCACCCCCGGGAGGCGGAGAGGGCTCCGCCTCCACCAGATCTAGATCTACCCCTTTCGCGGAGTTTGGATGTCCATCTGGTGTGCCAACTGTTCGCATCAGCCGCGGAGAAGATTGGGAATCGGAGGGATCTAACGCATGGATTCCATCTGGGTAAGCATCGTCTGCCTATGTGAATTAACAATAGGCAGTTTTTGAGCGCCAATCGTTGTTGCTCAACTAACTGCGTTGCTTTTCGAATAGGATTGATCCAGCGCTGGCTTTTCGGCTGGTGGTTAGGCTGGATTCTAGCTTTACGCGTGATTCTAAACGCTGTAAGAATGGGTTTTACTTCCCTACGGTGGTTGCAACCACCATCTCGTTGAGGAATTTGAAAGCTAACATCTACGCTCAGTACAGCTGGAGCTCTCACGACGCAGTTCATTTTGAATATTTGCACAACAAGGAGGGAAGATTTGTTCCACTAATTTCCGACGATGATCTGGGAATTCTTTTTTGCTTTGAATGCTTCTTGCCGGTTCGGTAAAATTGGTATCCATGTGGACAGGGGCCGGGCATCATCTCTCTCGGTGCTGGGGCATCATCGGGTGGTCGGGCATCATGTCTCTCTACTCGTCTGCTGCCTCTTCTAACGGTGTGCGCAGCGGCGCTCCTTGTAGGTCTACGAGCAGCACCATCTATCCCCGGTGCTAGTGGTAGCCGGATCGTTCGTACGGTCGATGTGGAGGACGATGCGGACATTGAGGATCGGTCTCCTCAAGATGATGAGGATGAGTTGATGTTTCCTGAATTGGTAGATCGATGCGATAGGCGAGGCAATGGAGGATCAATACATGGAAGATATTGCTTTTGGTGCCAGATTTGATGACACTGATGATGAAGAGAAGAATGAGAATGATGACAGCCTCGTTTTAGCCGATTACAAAGGTGAAGACTTGCCAACAATTGACTGGAACAGGGAGGATCCCCAGCTTGCAGAAGGCACCGTGTTTCAAACGATGATGGACTGCCGTAATGCAATTACTACATATCACATTCTCACTAAGAATAATTTTGAGGTTGTTAAAAGTGAGCCGGGTAGGTTCACAATTAAATGCCCATACCTAAGGTGTAGGTTTAGGCTGCATGCATCCACAATGCGCGAGAAGCAGCTTGGTTCGGGTACTACGCCAACCGGTTGTGTATTTAGATCACGGTGTAAAATTTGTTATCTATTACTGACATCCCTTATCATTATGTTTCAGATAAAGAAGAATAAGGAGATCCATAGGTGTCCACCTCTAGGGGGAGAGCCTGAGCTGAAAACAAAGCTAGCGAAGACTAGGTGGTTGGCAGATATAATCCTAGATTGGCTGAGAGAAGATCCTTCACTTGGTCCAACAGCACTCGTAAAAAAGGTGGTTGAGAAGTATAAAATGAAAGTACCTTACATGAGGATGTTCTATGCAAAGGAAATGGCTCTTGACAAGATCAATGGTCCATGGAATGAAAGCTTTCGGTTGCTTTACACTTTCAAAGCTGAAGTGGAGATGGCTAGTCCGAGCGAGTGTTGTAGCGATAGACAAGCATACGAGTTCCCTACAAATTGAAAAGCGGGAAGGTAATGCACAAGAAATGTTTCGAGAAGGGCTTTTGTTTGTTTCAAAGCTTGCTTGGAAAGGCTTTTGGACGGTTGCATGCCTTATTTGGCCGTGGATGCATCAGCTCTTCATGGCAGGTTTAAAGGACAGCTAGTTGCTGCTCTGCGGTTGATGGACATAATTGGATGTTCCCTGTTGCTTATGGGGTTTTGGAGGTTGAGTCACGGGAAAGTTGGACTTGGTTTCTGCGAGAATTTGCGCGACCTTATAGGTCATCCACCGGGACTTGTTATCCACACAAACGCTTGCAAAGGTTTGGAGGCTGCGGTAGAAGCAGTATTCCCTGGAGTGGAGCATAGGGAATGTATGCGACACTTGGTACGAATTTTACAAAGAAATTCAAGGGTAAAGTTTTACTCGACAACCTATGGCCAGCTTCATACACATGCAGCTCTAGGAAGCATCTGTTTCATTTGGATGTGTTGTATAAACAAAAACCTGGGGTGAAGGAGTACTTGGATGAACATCATGGTAGGGTGTGGTCAAGAAGCCAATTCAATGAAATTTGCAAGGTAGACTATGTAACAAGTAACCTTGCGGAGAGTTTCAATTCAAAGGTCAAGTCATTGAAAGGGCTTATGCTGTGGCAAATATTTGATAAGATTTGGTAGATGATCATGATAAAGATCGATCCGCGTCAAAGAATTGCATCCACAAATTATGTTGGCCATCTCATGCTCCCATCTTTGATTAAGTCTTTGCATGAGAGGGCAAAACAATTGAGGATGCAATGCGTCAGAAAAGGAATGGAGGCTGAGGTAACCTACACTGACAGTAAAAACAGGCAGTGGAGGTATCCAGTGAGTTTGGTTGATAGGACATGCCATTGCAGGGGATGGCAGATCCGTGGGATACCCTGCATACACGCATTGTTTTTCATGAGTGTTATAGGGGGTGAAGATGGTGAAGTTGATCAGTATATGTCAGAGTATTTCTCTGTTGCCAAATTTAGGGCTGCATATGCTATGAATGTTCCTACCTTGTTGGGAAAAGACCAATGGATGAAAGTCGATCCAGGGCTTCAAGCTCGTACTCTCCGAGTATTGACTAGACCGGCGGGTAGGCCGAGGAAGAATAGGATCGAGCTAGTGCGAGAGGGTGGTTCACCGATTCGAAAACGTAAGTGCAAACGTTGTGGAATCCCTGGACACATTGCTAGGCTTTGTAAAAATGGAGTTGACCCAGCTTTTGGAATGGAAGATTAGGCGGGAGCAGAAAATGCAGAGGAGAATGAAGCAGCAATTCAACTTGAGATTGAAGCAGCAGTTCAACATGAGGAGATTGAAGCAGCAAATGCAGAGGAGATTGAAGCAGCAATTGAACATGAGGAGATTGAACCGATGGATCGAGAGCGGAGGGAACAGATGGATGTAGAGCTGCTTGAACCGATGGATCGAGAGCGAGAGGGAACAGATGGATGTAGAATGGCTTCAACCGATGAGTCTAGAGGAGAGGGAACAGTATAGCCGAGAATGCCTCGAAAGTAGTAAGGCCATGATAGAAGCTAACTTCGAAGAGTACATGGCAGAAGAAAAAGCACAAGCTTTGCAGAAGAAGAAGAACAAGAAAGAGGGCAAAAGGAAGGTAGACACTGGTAATATCCCTGGTAGGGTTACCCGGAGTAAGGTGGTGGCCCCGGCGAGTCACACCAGGAGCAAGAGAAAGATTTTATTCTGAACAACTAATTTGAATTTGTATGAACAATTTGTATTGGGGTTCCCTTTGTATTGGCGATCCCTTTGTGTTGAACAATTTGTATTGGGGTTCCCTTTGTATTGAGGATGCCTTTGTGTTGAACAATTTGAATTTGTATGAACAATTTGTATTGGGGATGCCTTTGTGTTCAACAATTTGAATTTGTATGAACAATTTGTATGCCACATTTAAGCCACATTTATCATTTTCTCTAGGGTTTAGGGTTTTAGGGTTTTAGGGTTTTAGGGTTTTAGGGTTTTAGGGTTTTAGGGTTCAATTCAAAATAATTCAAAACATGGTGGAACCTTCCCATGGAGCCTTGTTATGTTACTGATACGTCTCCAACGTATCGATAATTTCTTGTGTTCCATGCCACATTATTGATGTTATCTACATGTTATATATGCACTTTATGTCATATTCGTGCATTTTCTGGAACTAACCTATTAACAAGATGCCGAAGTGCCGGTTCTCGTTTTACTGCTGTTTTTGGTTTCAGAAATCCTAGTAACGAAATATTCTCGGAATCGGACGAAATCAACGCCCGGGTTCCTATTTTACCCGGAAGCATCCAGAACACACGAGAACCGCCAGAGAAGGGGGGCAGGGCCACCACACCACACCCCGGCGCGGCCAAGGGGGGGGGCGCGCCCCCAGAAGCCCTCCTGCGCCGCCTCTCCGCCTATATAAAGCCGCTGACCTAAAAACCTCGGGGCGTTCGACGAAAACCACAAAAACCTTCCAGAGCCGCCGCCATCACGAAGCCAAGATCTGGGGGACAGGAGTCTCTGTTCCGGCACCCTGCCGGAGCGGGGAAGTGCCCCCGGAAGGCTTCTCCATCGACACCGCTGCCATCTCCACCGCCATCTTCATCACCGCTCGTTGCTCCCATGAGGAGGGAGTAGTTCTCCATCGAGGCTCGGGGCTGTACCGGTAGCTATGTGGTTCATCTCTCTCCTATGTGCTTCAATACAATAATCTCATGAGCTGCCTTACATGATTGAGATTCATATGATGATGCTTGTAATCTAGATGTCATTATGCTAGTCAAATGAGTTTTACTTATGTGATCTCCGGAGACTCCTTGTCCCACGTGTGTAAAGGTGACAGTGTGTGCACCGTGTGGGTCTCTTAGGCCATATTTCACAGAATACTTATTCACTTGTTGAATGGCGTAGTGAAGTGCTTATTTATATCTCTTTATGATTGCAACATGTTTTGTATCACAATTTATCTATGTGCTACTCTAGTGATTTGTTATTAAAGTAGTTTATTCCTCCTGCACGTGTGCAAAGGTGACAGTGTGTGCACCGTGTTAGTACTTGGTTTATGCTATGATCATGATCTCTTGTAGATTGCGAAGTTAACTATTGCTATGATAATATTGATGTGATCTATTCCTCCTACATATGCATGAAGGTGACGAGTGTGCATGCTATGCTAGTACTTGGTTTAGTCTATTGATCTATCTTACACTATAAGGTTACTTAAACATGAGCATTATTGTGGAGCTTGTTAACTCCGGCATTGAGGGTTCGTGTAATCCTACGCAATGTGTTCATCATCCAACAAAAGTGTAGAGTATGCATTTATCTATTCTGTTATGTGATCAATGTTGAGAGTGTCCACTAGTGAAAGTGTAATCCCTAGGCCTTGTTCCTAAATATCGCTATCGCTGCTTGTTTACTTGTTTCTACTGCGTTACTACTGCTACATTACTACTGCTTGTTTACTCGTCTCTGGGCAAAGCACTTTTCACGGTGTCGTTGCCGTTGCTACTGCTTATTCATACCACCTGTATTTCACTATCTCTTCGCCGAACTAGTGCACCTATTAGGTGTGTTGGGGACACAAGAGACTTCTTGCTTTGTGGTTGCAGGGGTTGCATGAGAGGGATATCTTTGACCTCTTCCTCCCGAGTTCGATAAACCTTGGGTATCCACTTAAGGGAAACTTGCTTGCTGTTCTACAAACCTCTGCTCTTGGAGGCCCAACAGCTGTCTACAAGAATAGAAGCTCCCGTAGACATCAAGCACTTTTCACGGCGCCGTTGCCGGGGAGGAAAGGTAAAAGGCTCTCATACTACGGTCTCGGGTAAAGTATTTTTCGGCGCCGTTGTGTGTGTGTGCTCAAAGCTATTTCCTTTAGATCCTGCAATTGCATCTTGTTGTTTCTTGTTTACACTAGTTTGGCATAATGTACAAGAGTGAGCTTCTTATTCTATTTCCTGATTTAAAACATGGATTGTTTGATGCGAAAATTAAAAAACCTATGAAATCTTATTTGCATGCTTGGTAGTAATATTAGTATGAACGCTTTGAACACCATTGTTGATAATGATATAGAAAGTTCTAAGCTTGGGGAAGCTTGGTTTGCATGATATTTTTAGTCCCCCAAGCATTGAGGAGAAAATTTTCTTTGATGATACTTTGCCTCCTATTTCTAATGATGATAATGATAGTGGTCTTTTTGTGCCACCTACTATGGAGAGTAAATTTTGTTGTGATTATACTATGCCTCCTACACTTGATGAGAATAATAATGATAGCTACTTCGTTGAATTTGCTCCCACTATTACTAATAAAATTGACTATGCCTATGTGGAGAGTAATAATTTTATGCATGAGACTCATGATAAGAATGCTTTATGTGATAGTTATATTGTTGAGTTTGCTCATGATGCTACTGAAAGTTATTATGAGAGAGGAAAATATGGTTGTAGAAATTTTCATGTTACTAAAATGCCTCTCTATGTGCTTGAAATTTTTGAAGCTACACTTGTTTTATCTTCCTATGCTTGTTACTTTGCTCTTCATGAACTTGTTTATTTACAAGATTCCTATGCATAGGAAGCATGTTAGGCTTAAATGTGTTTTGAATTTGCCTCTTGATGCTCTCTTTTGCTTCAAATACTATTTCTTGCGAGTGCATCATTAAAACTACTTGAGCCCATCTTAATGGCTAAAAAGAAAGAACTTCTTGGGAGATAACCCATGTGTTATTTTGCTACAGTACTTTGTTTTATATTTGTGTCTTGGAAGTTGTTTACTACTGTAGCAACCTCTCCTTATCTTAGTTTTGTGTTTTGTTGTGCCAAGTAAAGTCTTTGATAGTAAAGTAAGTACTAGATTTGGATTACTGCGCAGAAACAGATTTCTTTGCTGTCACGAATCTGGGTCTAATTCTCTGTAGGTAACTCAGAAAATTATGCCAATTTACGTGAGTGATCCTCAGATATGTACGCAACTTTCATTCAATTTGAGCATTTTCATTTGAGCAAGTCTGGTGGCCTAATAAAATCCATCTTTACGGACTGTTCTGTTTTGACAGATTCTGCCTTTTATTTCGCATTGCCTCTTTTGCTATGTTGGATGAATTTCTTTGATCCATTAATGTCCAGTAGCTTTATGCAATGTCCAGAAGTGTTAAGAATGATTGTGTCACCTCTGAACATGTTAATTTTTATTGTCCACTAACCCTCTAATGAGTTGTTTCGAGTTTGGTGTGGAGGAAGTTTTCAAGGGTCAAGAGAGGAGGATGATATACTACGATCAAGAAGAGTGAAAAGTCTAAGCTTGGGGATGCCCCGGTGGTTCATCCCTGCATATATCAAGAAGAATCAAGCGTCTAAGCTTGGGGATGCCCAAGGCATCCCCTTCTTCATCGATAAATTATCAGGTTCCTTCTCTTGAAACTATATTTTTATTCGGTCACATCTTATGTGCTTTACTTGGAGCGTCTGTGTGCTTTTGTTTTTGTTTTTGTTTGAATAAATTGGATTACATCATGCTTATGTGGGAGAGAGACACGCTCCGCTGGTTCATGTGAACACATGTGTTCTTAGCTCATAATATTCATGGCGAAGTTTCCTCTTCGTTAAATTGTTATATGGTTGGAATTGGAAAATGATACATGTAGTAATTGCTATAATGTCTTGGGTAATGTGATACTTGGCAATTGTTGTGCTCATGTTTAAGCTCTTGCATCATATACTTTGCACCTATTAGTGAAGAATACATAGAGCATGCTAAAATTTGGTTTGCATAATTGGTCTCTCTAAAGTCTAGATAATTTCTAGTATTGAGTTTTGAACAACAAGGAAGACGGTGTAGAGTCTTATAATGTTTTCAATATGTCTTTTATGTGAGTTTTGCTGCACCGGTTCATCCTTGTGTTTGTTTCAAATAAGCCTTGCTAGCCTAAACCTTGTATCGAGAGGGAATACTTCTCATGCATCCAAAATACTTGAGCCAACCACTATGCCATTTGTGTCCACCATACCTACCTACTACATGGTATTTATCCGCCATTCCAAAGTAAATTGCTTGAGTGCTACCTTTAAAATTCCATCATTCACCTTTGCAATATATAGCTCATGGGACAAATAGCTTAAAAACTATTGTAGTATTGAATATGTACTTATGCACTTTATCTCTTATTAAGTTGCTTGTTGAGCGATAACCATGTTTACGAGGGACGCCATCAACTTTGTTGGATATCATGTGAGTTTCTATGCATGTCCGTCTTGTCCGAAGCAAGAGAGATCTACCACCTTCATGGTTGGAGCATGCATGTTGTTAGAGAAGAACTTTGGGCCGCTAACTAAAGCCATGATTCATGGTGGAAGTTTCAGTTTTGGACACATATCCTCAATCTCATATGAGAATAATAATTGTTGCCACATGCTTATGCATTAAAGAGGAGTCCATTATCCGTTGTCCATGTTGTCCCGGTATGGATGTCTAAGTTGAGAATAATCAAAAGCGAGAAATCCAAAATGCGAGCTTTCTCCTTAGACCTTTGTACGGGCGGCATGGAGGTACCCATTGTGACACTTGGTCAAAACATGTGCATTGCAAAGATCCGGTAGTCCAAGTTAATTAGGACAAGGTGCGGGCACTATTGGTACACTATGCATGAGGCTTGCAACTTATAAGATATAATTTACATGATGCATATGCTTTATTACTACCGTTGACAAAATTGTTTCATGTTTTCAAAATCAAAGCTCTAGCACAAATATAGCAATCGATGCTTTTCCTCTATGAGGACCATTCTTTTACTTTCATTGTTGAGTCGGTTCACCTATTTCTCTCCACCTCAAGAAGCAAGCACTTGTGTGAGCTGTGCATTGATTCCTACATACTTGCTTATTGCACTTATTATATTACTCTATGTTGACAATATCCATGAGATATACATGTTATAAGTTGAAAGCAACGCTGAAACTTCATCTTCCTTTGTGTTGCTTCAATACCTTTACTTTGAATTATTACTTTATGAGTTAACTCTTATGCAAGACTTATTGATGCTTGTCTTGAAGTGCTATTCATGAAAAGTCTTTGCTTTATGATTCAGTTGTTTACCCATGTCATATACATTGTTTTGATCGCTGCATTCACTACATATGCTTTACAAATAGTATGATCAAGTTTATGATGGCATGTCACTCCAGAAATTATCTTTGTTATCGTTTTACCTGTTCGGGACGAGCAGAACTAAGCTTGGGGATGCTGATACGTCTCCAACGTATCGATAATTTCTTGTGTTCCATGCCACATTATTGATGTTATCTACATGTTATATGCACACTTTATGTCATATTCGTGCATTTTACGGAACTAACCTATTAACAAGATGCCGAAGTGCCGGTTCCATTTTACTGCTGTTTTTGGTTTCAGAAATCCTAGTAACGAAATATTCTCGGAATCGGACGAAATCAACGCCCGGGTTCCTATTTTACCCGGAAGCATCCAGGAACACACGAGAACCGCCGGAGAAGGGGCGCAGGGCCACCACACCACACCCGGCGCGGCCAAGGGGCGGGGGCGCCCCCGGAAGCCCTCTGCCGCCGCCTCTCGCCTATATAAAGCCCACGACCTAAAAACCTCGGGGCGTTCGACGAAAACCACGAAAACCTTCCCGGAGCCGCCGCCATCGCGAAGCCAAGATGCGGGGACGAGGAGTCTCTGTTCCGGCACCCTGCGGAGCGGGGAAGTGCCCCGGAAGGCTTCTCCATCGACACCGCTGCCATCTCCACCGCCATCTTCATCACCGTTGCTTGCTCCCATGAGGAGGGAGTAGTTCTCCATCGAGGCTCGGGGCTGTACCGGTAGCTATGTGGTTCATCTCTCTCCTATGTGCTTCAATACAATAATCTCATGAGCTGCCTTACATGATTGAGATTCATATGATGATGCTTGTAATCTAGATGTCATTATGCTAGTCAAGTGAGTTTTACTTATGTGATCTCCGGAGACTCCTTGTCCCACGTGTGTAAAGGTGACGGTGTGCAGGTGTGTGG
>NC_061514.1:13064655-13105701 GCF_022539505.1 Lolium rigidum | reverse complement strand
ATAGTTGTAGTCTCATGCATAGCAGGCACCTGCACCTGTCCCACTAACTTTGGACTACCGGACAATGCACATATTTTGACTCAAATACCAATGGTCCTCCCTGCCGTGCCTGTACAAAGTCTGGTGAGAGGGTTGGATTTCCTCGCTTTTGATCTTCTCAACTTAGACATCTCATTGTGGGACAACATGGGACAACAGATAATGGACTCTTCTTTAATGCATAGCATGTGGCAACACTATTCTCATATGAGATTGAGGATATATGTCCGTCTTGTCCGAAGTAAGGGAGATCTACCACTTTAATGGTTAGAGCATGCATATTGTTAGAGAAGAACATTGGGCCGCTAACTAAAACCATGAATCATGGTGGAAGTTTCAGTTTTGGACATATATCCTCAATCTCATATGAGAACACTAATTGTTGCTACATGCTTATGCATTAAAGAGGAGTCCATTATCTGTTGTCCATGTTGTCCCGGTATGGATGTCTAAGTTGAGAATAATCAAAAGCGAGAAATCCAAAATGCGAGCTTTCTCCTTAGACCTTTGTACAGGCGGCATGGAGGTACCCCTTTGTGACACTTGGTTAAAACATGTGTATTGCGATGATCCCGGTAGTCCAAGCTAATTAGGACAAGGTGCGGGCACTATTAGTATACTATGCATGAGGCTTGCAACTTGTAAGATATAATTTACATGATACATATGCTTTATTACTACCGTTGACAAAATTGTTTCTTGTTTTTCAAAATAAAAGCTCTAGCACAAATATAGCAATCGATGCTTTCCTCTCGCGAAGGACCTATCTTTTACTTTTATGTTGAGTCGGTTCACCTATTTCTCTCCACCTCAAGAAGCAAACACTTGTGTGAACTGTGCATTGATTCCTACATACTTGCATATTGCACTTGTTATATTACTCTATGTTGACAATTATCCATGAGATATACATGTTACAAGTTGAAAGCAACCGCTGAAACTTAATCTTCTTTTGTGTTGCTTCAATACCTTTACTTTGATTTATTTCTTTATGAGTTAACTCTTATGCAAGACTTATTTATGCTTGTCTTGAAGTGCTATTCATGAAAAGTCTTTGCTTTATGATTCAGTTGTTTACTCATGTCATTACCATTGTTTTGATCGCTGCATTCATTACATATGCTTACAATAGAATGATCAAGGTTATGATGGCATGTCACTCCAGAAATTATCTTTGTTATCGTTTACCTGCTCAGGACGAGCAGGAACTAAGCTTGGGGATGCTGATACGTCTCCGACGTATCGATAATTTATTATGTTCCATGCCACATTATTGATGATATCTACATGTCTTATACACATTATATGTCGTATTTATGCATTTTCCGGCACTAACCTATTAACGAGATGCCGAAGAGCCGCTTGTTGTTTTCTCTGTTTTTGGTTTCAGAAATCCTACAAAGGAAATATTCTCGGAATTGGACGAAATCAACGCCCAGGGTCCTATTTTTGCACGAAGCTTCCAGAAGACCGAGGGGGAAAGGAAGTGGGGCCACGAGGCGCCGACACAACAGGGCGGCGCGGCCTGGCCCTTGGCCGCGCTGGCCTGGCGTGTGGGACCCTCGTGTGGCCCCCCACGTTTCCCTTCCGCCTACTTAATGTCTTCGTCACGAAACCCCCAGTACCGAGAGCCACGATACGGAAAACCTTACTGAGACGCCGCCGCCGCCAATCCCATCTCGGGGATTCTGGAGATCACCTCCGGCACCCTGCCGGAGAGGGGAATCATCTCCCGGAGGACTCTTCACCTCCATGGCCGCCTCCGGAGTGATGAGTGAGTAGTTCACCCCTGGACTATGGGTCCATAGCAGTAGCTAGATGGTTGTCTTCTCCTCATGTGCTTCATTGTCGGATCTTGTGAGCTGCCTAACATGATCAAGATCATCTATCCGTAATTCTATATGTTGTGTTTGTCGGGATCCGATGGATAGAGAATACTATGTTATGTTGATTATCAATCTATTACCTATGTGTTGTTTATGATCTTGCATGCTCTCCGTTATTAGTAGAGGCTCGGCCAAGTTTTTACTCTTAACTCCAAGAGGGAGTATTTATGCTCGATAGTGGGTTCATGCCTCCATTAAATGCAGGACGATGACGAAAGTTTAAGGTTGTGGATGTCGTTGTTGCCACTAGGGATAAAACATTGATGCTATGTCCGAGGATGTAGTTATTGATTACATTACGCACCATACTTAATGCAATTTGTCTGTTGTTTTGCAACTTAATACGGAAGGGTTCGGATGATAACTCGAAGGTGGACTTTTTAGGCATAGATGCATGCTGGATAGCGGTCTATGTACTTTGTCGTAATGCCCAATTAAATCTCACAATATTCATCATATCATGTATGTGCATTGTCATGCTCTCTTTATTTGTCAATTGCTCGATCGTAATTTGTTCACCCAACATGCTATTTATCTTATGGGAGAGACACCTCTAGTGAACTGTGGACCCGGTCCATTCTTTTACATCGAATACAATCTACCGCAATATTGTTCTATCGTTCTTTGCAAACAATCATCATCCACACTATACATCTAATCCTTTGTTACTGACAAGCCGGTGAGATTGACAACCTCACTGTTCGCTGGGGCAAAGTACTTTGGTTGTGTTGTGCAGGTTCCACGTTAGCTGAATCTGCGGTGTTGCGCCGCACTACATCCCGCCGCCATCAACCTTCAATGTGCTTCTTGGCTCCTCCTGTTCTATTGTTCTTTGCAAACATTCATCATATCATGTATGTGGATGTGCTGTTGTGCAATTGTCTGTTGTTTTGCAACTTATCCCTATTGGCAACAGCACATCCACATACATGATATGATGAATGTTTGCAAAGAACAATAGAACAGGAGGAGCCAAGAAGCACGTTGAAGGTTGATGGCGGCGGGATGTAGTACGGCGCAACACCAGAGATTCCGGCGCCAACGTGGAACCTGCACAACACAACCAAAGTACTTTGCCCCAACGAAACAGTGAGGTTGTCAATCTCACCGGCTTGTCTGTAACAAAGGATTAGATGTATAGTGTGGATGATGATTGTTTGCAAAGAACAAGTAGAACAATATTGCAGTAGATTGTATTCGATGTAAAAGAATGGACCGGGGTCCACAGCTCACTAGAGGTGTCTCTCCCATAAGATAAATAGCATGTTGGGTGAACAAATTACAATCGGGCAATTGACAAATAAAGAGAGCATGACAATGCACATACATGATATGATGAATATTGTGAGATTTAATTGGGCATTACGACAAAGTACATAGACCGCTATCCAAGCATGCATCTATGCCTAAAAAGTCCACCTTCGAAGTTATCATCCGAACCCCTCCAGTATTAAGTTGCAAACAACAGACAATTGCATTAAGTATGGTGCGTAATGTAATCAACACAAATATCCTTAGACAAAGCATCGATGTTTTATCCCTAGTGGCAACAAGCACATCCACAACCTTAGAACTTTCCGTCACTCGTCCCGCATTTAATGGAGGCATGAATCCACTATCGAGCATAAATACTCCCTCTTGGAATCACAAGTATCAACTTGGCCAGAGCCTCTACTAGCAACGGAGAGCATGCAAGAACATAAATAAAATATATGATAGATTGATAATCAACTTGACATAGTATTCAATATTCATCGGATCCCAACAAACACAACATGTAGCATTACAAATAGATGATCTTGATCATGATAGGCAGCTCACAAGATCTAACATGATGGCACAATGAGGAGAAGACAACCATCTAGCTACTGCTATGGACCCATAGTCCAGGGGTGAACTACTCACACATCGATCCGGAGGCGATCATGGCGATGAAGAGACCTCCGGGAGATGATTCCCCTCTCCGGCAGGGTGCCGGAGGCGATCTCCTGAATCCCCCGAGATGGGATTGGCGGCGGCGGTGTCTCTGGAAGGTTTTCCGTATCGTGGCTCTCGGTACTGGGGGTTTCGCGACGAAGGCTTTAAGTAGGCGGAAGGGCAGGTCAAGGGGCGTCACGAGGGGCCCACAGAACAGGCCGGCGCGGCCAGGACCTGGGCCGCGCCGCCCTGGCGTGTCGCCGCCTCATGGCCCCACTTCGTTTCCTCTTCGGACTTCTGGAAGCTTCGTGTAAAAATAGGACCCTGGGCGTTGATTTCGTCCAATTCCGAGAATATTTCCTTACTAGGATTTCTGAAACCAAAAACAGCAGAAAACAACAACTGGCTCTTCGGCATCTCGTCAATAGCTTAGTGCCGGAAAATGCATAAATATGACATATAATGTGTATAAAACATGTGACTATCATCAATAAAGTAGCATGGAACATAAGAAATTATAGATACGTTTGAGACGTATCAGGATCATACTTTCACTAGTGGACACTCTCAACATTGCAATCATAAAGGAATATAAATAAGCACTTCACTATGCGATTCTGAATTACTCTTTGGCAAGATAACGAACACTAATTCATCATGTAGGCAAACCTTAAAGATGTATTCCCAAGTACTAATAAACACCCCACGCCGTCACTGTGAGCATTCATAGGAGGTACTAACACACCACAATTTCATAGAGACATCCAACTCAAATCATAACTCAGTGAATAAGTATTATGTGAAATATAGCCTAAGAGACCCACACGGTGCACACACTGTCACCTTTACACACGTGGGACAAGGAGTCTCCGAAGATCACATAAGTAAAATCCACTTGAATAGCATAATGACATCTAGATTACAAAGCTCATCATATGGATCTCAATCATGCAAAGCAACTCATGAGATCATTGTATTGAAGTACATGGGAGAGAGATTAACCACATAGCTACCGGTACAGCCCTTAGCCTCGGGGGAGAACTACTCCCTCCTCATCATAGGAGACAGCAGCGTCGATGGAGATGGCGGTGGTGTCGATGGAGATGCCTTCCGGGGGCAATTCCCCGTCCCGGCGGCGTGCCGGAACAGAGACTTCTGTCCCCCGAATTGGAGTTTCGCGATGGCGGCGGCTCTGGAAGGTTTTCTGGTGTTTCGTCAATCCGTGTCGAAGATTTAGGTCAGGACGGCTTAAATAGGTGAAGAGGCGGAGTCGGAGGAGCCACGGGGTCCCACACACTAGGGGGCGCCCCCCCTGGGTCGTGCCGCCACCACGTGTGGGGCCCCCAGGGCTCCCCTCTGGTCCCTCGCTGGCTCTCTGGAAGCTTCCGGGAAAAATAAGGTTCTGGGCGTTGATTTCGTCCGATTCCGAGAATATTTCCTTTGTAGGATTTCTGAAACCAAAAACAGCAGAAAACAACGAATCGGCCCTTCGGCATCTCTTCAATAGGTTAGTTCCGGAAAACGCATCAAAACGATATAAAGTGTGAACAAAACATGTAGGTATTGTCATAAAACAAGAACGGAACATCAGAAATTATAGATACGTTGGAGACGTATCAGCATCCCCAAGCTTAGTTCCTACTCGTCCTCGAGTAGGTAAACGATAAAAAAGAATAATTTATGTAGTGACATGCTACTTACATAATCTTGATCATACTATTGTAAAGCATATGAGATGAATGAAGTGATTCAAAGCAATGGTAAAGACAATGATTAAACAACTGAATCATATAGCAAAGACTTTTCATGAATAATACTTTCAAGACAAGCATCAATAAGACTTGCATAAGAGTTAACTCATAAAGCAATAGATTCTTAGTAGAAAGCTTTGAAACAACACAAAGGAAGATATAAGTTTCAGCAATTGCTTTCAACTTCAACATGTATATCTCATGGATAATTGTCAACACAAAGTAATATAACAAGTGCAATAGGTAAACATGTAAGAATCAATGCACACAGTTGATACAAGTGTTTGCTTCTAAGATAGAAAGAATAGGTGAACTGACTCAACAATAAAGTAGAAGATAGGCCCTTCGCAGAGGGAAGCATGGATTACTATTTTTGTGCTAGAGCTTTTCATTTTGAAAACATAGAAACAATTTTGTCAACAGTAGTAATAAATCATATGTGTTATGTATAAGATATCCTATAAGTTGCAAGCCTCATGCATAGATTACCAATAGTGCTCGCACCTTGTCCTAATTAGCTTGGATTAACATGGATTATCATTGCATAGCATATGTTTCAACCAAGTGTCACAAAGGGGTACCTATATGCCGCCTCGTACAAAGGTCTAAGGAGAAAGCTCGCATTGGATTTCTCGCTTTTGATTATTCTCAACTTAGACATCCATACCGGGACAACATAGACAACAGATAATGGACTCCTCTTTAATGCATAAGCATTCAACAACAGATAATATTCTCATAAGAGATTGAGGATTAATTGTCCAAACTGAAACTTCCACTATGGATCATGGCTTTAGTTAGCGGCCCAATGTTCTTCTCTAACAATATGCATACTCAAACCATTTGATCATGAAAATCGCCCTTACTTCAGACAAGACGAACATGCATAGCAACTCACATGATATTCAACAAAGGTGTAATAGTTGGTGGCGTCCCAGAAACATGGTTACCGCTCAACAAGCAACTTATAAGAAATAAGATACATAAGCTACATATTCTTTACCACAATAGTTTTTAAGGCTATTTTCCCATGAGCTATATATTGCAAAGACAAAGAATGGAATTTTAAAGGTAGCACTCAAGTAATTTACTTTGGAATGGCAGAGAAATACCATGTAGTAGGTAGGTATGGTGGACACAAATGGCATAGTTTTTGGCTCAAGGATTTGGATGCACGAGAAGAATTCCTCTCAAAACAAGGCTAGGCTAGCAAGGTTGTTTGAAGCAAACTCAAGTATAAAACGGTGCAGCAAAGTTTACATATGAACATACTGCAAGCATTATAAGACTTTACATCGTCTCCTTGTTGTTCAAACACTTTAACCAGAAAATATCTAGACTCTAGAGAAACTAATCATGCAAACCAAATTTTAATAAGCTCTATGTAGTTCTTCATTAATAGGTGCAAAGTACATGATGCAAGAGCTTAAACATGATCTATATGAGCACAAAAATTGCCAAGCATCAAATTATTCAAGACATTATACCAATTACCACATGAAGCATTTTCTGTTTCCAACCATATAACAATGAACGAAGCAGTTTCAACCTTCGCCATGAACATTAAAAGTAAAACTAAGAACACAAGTGTTCAAATGAAAAAGCGGAGCGTGTCTCTCTCCCACACAAGCATGAATTTATTCAGAGAATGAAAATAAAAAAACGAAAATAAAATCACACAGACGCTCCAAGTAAAGTACATAAGATGTGACGAAATAAAAATATAGTTTCACTAGAGGTGACCTGATAAGTTGTCGATGAAGAAGGGGATGCCTTGGGCATCCCCAAGCTTAGATGCTTGAGTCTTCTTGAAATATGCAGGGATGAACCACGGGGGCATCCCCAAGCTTAGAGTTTTCACTCTTCTTGATCATATTGTATCATCCTCCTCTCTTGACCCTTGAAAACTTCCTCCACACCAAACTCAAAACAAACTCATTAGAGGGTTAGTGCATAATAAAAAATTCACATATTCAGAGGTTACATAATCATTCTTAACACTTCTGGACATTGCTCAAAGCTACTGGAAGTTAATGGAACAAAGAAATCCATCCAACACAGCAAAAGAGGCAATGCGAAATAAAAGGCAGAATCTGTCAAAACAGAACAGTCCGTAAAGACGAATTTTTTAGGGGCACCAGACTTGCTCAGATGAAAATGCTCAAATTGAATGAAAGTTGCGTACAGATCTGAGGATCACTCACGTAAATTGGAAGATTTTTCTGAGTTACCTACAGAGAATACTACTCAAATTCGTGACAGCAAGAAATCAATTTCTGTGCAGTAATCCAAATCTAGTATCAACCTTACTATCAAAGACTTTACTTGGCACAACAATGCAATAAGATAAAGATAAGGAGAGGTTGTTACAGTAGTAACAACTTCCAAGAGACAACAAAACAGTAGCAAAATAAAAACATGGGTTATCTCCCAAGAAGTGCTTTCTTTATAGCCATTAAGATGGGCTCAGCAATTTTAATGATGCACTCGCAAGAAATAAGAGTTGAAGCAAAAGAGAGCATCAAAAAGCAAGTATGAAACAAATTTAAGCCTAACCCACTTCCTATGAAAAGGAACCTTGTACACAAATAAATTCATGAGGAGCAAAGTGACAAGCTTAGGAAGATAAAACACGAGTAACTTCAAGATTCTCAACATAGAGAGGGGAAACTTAATATTATTAAGACGCATATAACCATGTTTCCCTCTCTCATAATAACTTTCAGTAGCATCATTGATGAAATCCACAATATAACCATCACTTAAAACATTCTTATCATGGTTTATATGCATATGGGTATCATTAATTTTGGCATAAGAAAAACTCTTCTCATTAATAGTAATTGGAGCAGGATCATTATCAAGAATTTGAACATGGTAAACAAGTTGCATGCTAAGGGAATGATTTTTAGCGATCCCACCATAACTATGACAAGTTTCATAAGGATAATTATAACATGTGTCATAGCATTCTTTATAATAATTGTCAAAGATTGGAGGCATAGTGTCATCATAAGAAATAGAATAGTTATCTTCCACAGTATGTTCATCTGTAACCATACCATCATTGTTACTAGAAGGAGATGTATCAAACATATAATCATCAGTAGCGAAAGGATTTTCAAACACCTCATCCCCAAGCTTAGAGCTTTCTATATCATTATGGGAAGAAGCATGAATAATACTAATACTATGGCAATTATTAACATCATCATTTTCAGAATTAGTTTCCCAGAGATTTTCAATATCAAAAGTAGTGTGCTCTTCTAAATCATAATCACTAATATAGTTAAAGGGCATAGACAGATCATTGTACTCAGATTCATTATCATAATAATCATTAGGAGCAACATACTTACGGTTACCTATCGTTATCTCATACACGCGGGGATATGCCGTTACCTCTTTCTTTTTATTTTTTTTAGACCGAAGGCACATAGTGCCCGACTTTAAATTAATAAAGCCCTGAGGCGAGTATGGATACAGAAGTTTGGTAAGCACCTCACAAACACACATCTAAGGATAAAGGTCACACTGACCAGGACAGAGTCACATTACAACGAAGAGCTAACAAGCATATAGTTGAAGCACGATCTTAAGGGGGTGTCCGGCGCGGAGGGTCGCAGGTCCTGTTGAAGAGGGCTTCAAGCATGGCCTCCAGCTGGCTCAGCATCAGTTCGTCCTTGCTCCTTTGAAGGGGCCGCCAGAGCTGCAAGTTAAGCCTGATTAGGAAAAAACAGTTTGCGGGTTGGCTAGGGAATTTTGCTTCGATGGTAGATTTATTGCGAATTTTCCAAAGCGCCCAGCAAATCGCCGCAAAAAGAACACGAAGGCTTCGTTGTGTTTTGTCGTTCAAGCTTTGTATACAGCTTTCCCAAGATAAGATGCAAGCGGGGTTCCATGTCACTCCGAGCATGTCCCTTATGCCAGCCCAGACGAAATGTGCCAGATCACAGCGAAAGAAGATATGGTCCACGTTTTCAGGGAGACCACAAAGGGCACACCGCCCATCAGATGGCCCCCTGCGTTTGAGAATTTGGTCGTTCGAGGGAAGACGGCCTCTATACAATTGCCACAGGAAGATTTTAATTTTCGATGGAATTGTAGTCTTCCAGATCCAGGAACCTAGAGGTGAGGGTGGGCCCTGAATCAAGCTGTTATATAGGGATTTTACCGAAAAGCGGCCAGAAGCTTCCAATTTCCAGAGGACTTTGTCTCTCCCTTCCCCCGGCACCACCTCTTCTAGATCCTGGACCAATTGTAGCCAAAGATTGGATTCCTCCTGACCGAAGGAGCGCCTAAAGAAGATGCGCCACCCATCACCCTCATAAGCACGCTCAACTGTGATCTCCGGGTCAGCACAGATTTGGAATAAACGAGGGTACCTCACACTGAGGGCCTCCTCCCCAGTCCAATGGTCCGTCCAGAAGAGGATATCAGAGTTGTTACCAGGGAAGAATCGCGCACCCTGTTTGAAAACAGCCTTAAGCTTGTGCAAACTATGCCAGAATGGTGATCCTCCCACCGGTGAGGTTGAGAAGAACCTGTCTACCGGATATTTTGCCTTGAGGAGTTGAAGCCAGAGTAATTTGCTGTCGTCCTCTCGTTAACATTCTCCAGATCCATTTAGTCATAAGAGCATGGTTCATGAGCTTCGTATTCGTAACGCCAAGTCCACCCCGGGCCTTGGGCTTACAAATATCCTCCCGAGCCACCATATGATATTTTCTCTTTTTTCCTTGTCCCTCCCAAAAGAATCCGCTTCGTGCTCTGTCAAAGCCTTCATGAGTACCATCTCGATAGGAGGAAGAGACCCATAGTATACATCGGAAGATTTGATAAGCGAGCGTTGATCGGAACAAGACGAGCCGCCGATGACATGAATCTGGCCCTGCCATGGTTCCATCTTGAGGGCTACCGCATTCACCAATGGCTCCATCTCAGCCATAGTGATTCTACGCCCACTCATCGGGAAACCCAGGTAGTTGAAAGGAAGGGTACCCTGCCTACAGTTCAATACGTTAGCCACTCTGGCCTGTAGCCCCCAGCACCACCACTTCACTCTTGTGGAAGTTAAGCTTCATGCCAGATAACAATTCAAAGCAAATGAGTAGGAATTTCAGGTTTGTGATACCCATGCTTGTGTTCTGAATGAGAATTACAGTATCATCCGCATACTGTAGATGGGACACTCCCCCCTCAATCAGATGCGGAACCACCCCAGCAATGTGGCCAGAGGCCCTAGCCCTTGAGAGCATCTCATCTAGGGCATCAGCAACCAAATCAAAGAGGAGCGGGGAAATCGGATCTCCTTGTCTTACTCCGCGCTTATTTCGAAAAAATGGACCCATCTCTCCATTAATCGAGATGGCAGTTTGGCCGCCGCTGACCAACCGCAAGATTCTCGTGCATATAGGCGCCACCGAAACCTTTCCCGAGGAGCACTTCCTTCGGAAAATCCCAATTCACTCTATCATAAGCCTTCTCAAAGTCAAGTTTCAACACTATAGCCTGCAAATTCTTGCTTGTGATCTCGTGCAGAATTTCATGAAGGGCAAGGGCTCCATCGTGGATGAATCTACCCTTGATGAAGGCTGTCTGAGTGTGGGAGACGATCCTATGCGCCACAGGAGAAAGTCTGGTGGCATACGCCTTTGCCACGAACTTAAAGATCACGTTGATGAGCGCAATTGGGCGATACTGCTTGATGGAATCTGCTCCCACAACCTTTGGGATGAGAGACAACACGCCGAAGTTCAGTCTGGCTACATCGACCGTTCCCGTGGCAAAGCCATTTACTATCCGGAGGACCAACCCTCCGAGTCCGGGCCGGAAGTGTTTGAAGAAGCTCACGGAAAAGCCATCCGGACCAGGCGCCGTATCGGCTTTGGTATCCTTGAGCACCTCCTCAAGTTCCTCCATGGAGAAGGCGCGAGCGATGACTCGTTCTCCTCGATCCGTAACCCTGGTCCCAGTGGCCCAAAAATCTTGCTGTAGGCTGAGCCGTTTTGGTTCCTCTGTCCCCATCAGAGCTCGATAGAAATCGTAAACATGTTGTGTAATCGCCTGTTGGTCCGTTATTTCTCCTTCATCAGTCTTCAGACTCGAGATGTGGCAGCGGCGCCTTCTGCCGTTGGCCACGGCATGGAAATACTTAGTATTAGCATCACCCTGAAGGGTCCATCTCAATCTCCCCCTTTGTCTCCAGTAAGCCTCTTCCTCACTGAAAATCTGAATCAGTTGATCCTCCAAGTGGTATCTCATACCCCAGCCCTCTGCATCCAAGCCCTGCTCATCTGCGGTCCTGTCCAAAGCCTGAATCTGAGCTAGGATATTCGCCTTAATCACCCTGTGTTCTTTTCCCAGGTTTGCACTCCAGCCCTTTAAACACTGCCGCAGCCCACTGGCCTGCCCATGCCACACATCGATAGGGTCCCTAGGATACACATTGGTGGTGAGCAACTCCGCCCACCACACCTTCAACTGTTCCCCAAATCCAGGAACAGCAAGCCAGCTGTTCTCAAAAGAAAATCTGGCCAACCTACGTGGAGCATTCTCTCCTGAGTCCAGGATCAGCGGCGTATGATCCGAACCAATCCTAGTCTCAGCAGTCAACCGAGCAAGAGGGAACCGCAGTTCCCATTCAGGGGATACAAACGCTCGGTCCAGGACGCTCCTCACCGGGTTTGCTTGTTTATTGGTCCAAGTGTAAGCCGCGCCAGATCTCACAACCTCCAACAGCCGCCCACCTGGCAATAGCCTCATTGAAGAGATTCACCAACACCCAATTGATATTGTTGTTATTTTTGTCTTGGGTTCCTCGAATCAGGTTGAAATCCCCCATCAACATGATCGGAAACTCACTAGAATCCACCCTTCCTTCCAACTCTTGGAGGAAAGAAGCAGAGCGGGCGTGGTCCGCCGGCCCATAAACCCCGATGAATTCACATTTAAATTTGGTTGGTCTGTGATACAGTTTGGCACTAAGAAAGAACTCGCCCTGAGCCAACGCGCCAACCTCAAACAGACTATCTCTGATTCCCATCAGCATTCCCCCCGAGCGCCCCGCCGCAGGGGTCCAGTGCCAGACAAACTGTTCCCCTTCAACCAAATTCCTCAATTCCTGATCAGTGAAATCCTGGCGCATAGTCTCCTGCAGGAAGATGATGTCGATCTTTTCTTTCTTAATGTACTCCTTAAGCTGGGTTTTCCGGCCACTCCGGCCAAAGCACCGAAAGTTCCAGCCAAGAGCCTTCATTTGGGCACCACCGCAGAAGCCCGTGCTTGGCGAGCTGGTGTATTCCTAAGATTCGGGCGAGGGCCAGCGGGTGCCTCCCCTTTCTTTCTCCTGATGGCCCTCGAGGAGTTGGCCAAATCTGCCAAGGTGATCCGCTCTGGATCAATCCCTGTCGAGTTTGAAGAGCTGTCCGTGGCCAGGTCCTGCGCAGCACTTGCTGGATTGGCCACGTCCTCCGCTAGCTTTTGGTTCTGGTCTTCCACCTCTTTCGACTTGGCCTTCGCCGTAGCTTCGGAAATACGAGCTTGAGCTAGCTCCTTAGCACGGATCAGAGATAAAAGAGGGGAAAGCGCACCGGCAGAAGAATCCAACCCCAACCCCGCATCCCGCGCAACCCCCCAAAGATGTGTATCTGAGACCGAGGGGAGAACCAAGAAGGGTTCTAAATGCGGAGGAGCAGAGGACGTACCTTGATCTTTTTCGTCCGCGCGCTTGGAAGCCGAGAGCAGCACATGCTCCGGATTGGCGCCCTTGCCCCTGGTGCTGCGGCGGGTTGCAGTGACTGGTGAGGAAGTCACTACAGTGCGCTTGGGTTTGATGCCCGGCTTCTTCTTCCTGCGTGACGGAGGGTTGTCCACCTCGCCGTCCTGCTTGCTCTTGAGCTTGGCGATCTTCTCCGCGAGGGTCTCTTGATCGTTCTCCCAGTCCTCCGGGCTCTCCCACCCCACCTCCAGCCTGTCTTCCTCCGACAATCTCTGGCGCTTAAGAACATTAGGAGGGGAGGGCGCATCTGACTTCGACCCACTGGGGGTTTGTGCGAGGTTCTCCGATGGAGGCTCTTCGTCTTGAGGGACAGGGGAAAGGCACACCTTAGCATTGGGGAACAGCTCTGATTCAGTCAAGTTTGAACCGTATTGGTTGAACGGGATCGGCTTGAGGTTGGACTTGGGCGGGGCTGAAGCAGGTTTCGTGGCGGAGTGGTCCTTGATCGAGGGGAGAGGAACGCTGCTGCTGCCGACAGAAGATTTGGAGCCAGGAGCCTTGGAGGCGAGCAGCGATTGGAAGAGAAGAGGTTTCTATGGTTGTTCCCTCAGGGGCGGACTGTTGTCTCCAGCTCCATCCTTGCCTGCATCCGCCTCGGTAGCTTTGGAGCTTGCCACATCACACATTGGACCCTTGTCTTTGTTCTTCATGTTGCTCCTCTTCCAGTGGGGAGCCGAGCGGCTCTGCTCCTCAGTCTCCTCGTCTTCCTCATCGCCCTCTCCATTGCTAGGGCCAGGAGGCGGCTTAGGATCACTGGCGCTAGCTTTGGCATACTCCACCGACACCCCCAGCCGGAAGCCTTGCATGTTGACGAACACGAGGATCGAAGGAGGGATCTTGTCGGGGGCGTGGCAGTGGAAGAGCATCCGGACAGGACCATCCAGAGCCGCCAGCGAGTCCTCATCCACCACGCGTGGGCGACCCAGCATCTTGGTACCCTCAAGCAGCATATCCACAGAGCGAAGGACCTCGGGCACTCCAGAGAGATGAACCCAGATCTTGGAGAGAGCCAAGGAAGCCTCGAGGAGTCGCAGCTTGCATCCGCAAAAGCACCGAAATTTTGCCGACCGGGAGGGCGATGCCCCCAAGCATTCTTGCGAGAGGTTCTTGCGGAGGTTGAGGCTCGCCTTGGTAGGGAAAACCACCGCAAAGTCTCGTGTCACCGATGCGCCTAACCCTCCGGTCCCAGCTTGTCTTCAACCGGCGCCTTCAAGTCTTGAGTCGAGGAGCTCGCAAGTCATGGTATTCTCCACGGTGATGACCGGAGCCGCATGGTCCGTGTTACCGCCAGACCCCACCGGCAGCGCCTCCTCGTCCACCTCCAGGCAGTGGAAGCCAACTCCATCAATCGCGTAACCATACCACTGTAGGGAAGCCTTCTTTGTGTTCTTGGGGCACATGCCCGTGGTGTGCCCGTCCAAGTCACAGACGCCGCAGTGCGCGGGGAAGTGGCAGCCTGACTGGTAGTGGCCATCTCTACTGCAGTTGAAGCACTTTATATTCGCCTTCTTTCCGGCCGGCACCACCTCCGCCGCATCGGAGAGGGTGGCCGGCGGCGGTGTCGGAGCCGATGGTGCTTGCGGCGTCGAGTGTGACACGGACTTGGCCTTGGGCGGCGGAGCCCCCTGTCGATTGTTGCCCCACTTCTTCTTGTACTGCTCCCGCGCGCCAGACGACCCCGCGGCGGGCCGGTCCACTTCCTCACGCCACCGGCCACCGTCCCTCCGCCACTCTGGCTCTCGGGCGCGGTCGCGGACCCAATCGCGGTCTCGGTCCCGGCGGCGTCCTTCCTCTGCAAAACTCCTCCTTTCACGCACCTCGCGCTCGTAGCCACGACCCTCTTCAGAGTTGAACTCGTCGAAGCTCCTCTTGTTGCTCCCCAACCTCGTATCACCACGCCCACGGTCCATCACTGCCGCCGACGACCCAACGGCGGAGACGGAGGAGAGGCGGCGGGGGATTTGTCCGGTGGATCTGGTGGATCTGAGCCAGAAACGAACGTCAGAGAGAGTGGCGGCGTGGGAGAGAGTGAGATCTAGGGTTCCCACGGGGATCCACCGCCACTTAAGTAGTGGAGCGGGACTGACGTCCACACCTGGGCTGGGCTGAAGTACCGGGTTGGGCCTATGGGAGGCCGCAGGACTTGCCCGTTCACGGCCCACCACCGTAGAAGAGGCGCCAACCGGCCCACCGGAACCCTCAGCAGCAGAGACACTGGGGGTGGGACCCAAGGGGCCCACCGCACTCGGGCCCGCCACGCTAGCGACCAACGAGACTGACCCTTCCTCGCCGTTGACTGGAGAACCAGGCGGCGCCGCTCGCACCCCGTCTGCGCACGCCGGCAGCGGATCAGTCGCAACTGAAGGCACACCGGGGTTCTCCACCGGGCGCGGCTGGATCCGCGCATCCGAGGGCACCACTGTGCCGCCCCGCGACCCAGGAGGGCGAGTGAACGGAGCTCCGACCGTCGCCTGCCGCCGCGAGCCACGACCGCCCGGCGCCCAAGCTCTTCGGCGACCGCCCCGCAACCTCGCGAGAACCCACCCTGGTCCACGCGGGGTCGAGGAAATCCCCAAGGCACGCCGTGGATGGGCCAGATCTGGAGGGCACGGGCGACTCCGGCGCCTCCACCTGCGCCAAATCCACCTCCTCCTCGTCGGAGCTATCCCCTGCCAAGGCCCAGAACCGCGACCGACCTTGGACCGCTGCTGGCGGCGAAAGGGAAACCACTTGGGGACCTCGCCGGCGCTCGGCAAGGGAGGGGGCCGCGCAATCGCCCGCCGCGTCGCCCTTCCCGTCGCAGGCTCTCGCTCCAACGGTCATATCGCTCCCAGCCTGATGGAATTATGCAACTCTTTCTTTTTATTTCCCCTCTTCTTCTTCTTCGTTCCCTTCTTCTTCTTCTTTTCCTTCTCCTCGTTCCCTTCTTTAGCGGGGAGAGGCTTAATGAGGGGCTCCTCCACATAACCTGTTTTATTTCCAGAAACAATAGAAGAAACTTGGGAGGATTCCTCCTTTTCATTAATAAGTTCAAAACACACAGCGGTCCTATCATATTTTGGCAAAGTGTCATCTTCTAAAATATTTTGTATGTAAGTATTTGTATGGCAATTATCAATGCAATAAGAAAGACACCCATGCAAGATATCATCAATATCAAGATCACTCATATGTAACAAAGAGATTTTTCTTGATAACTCTTCACACCACAAAAATAAAGTAAGTTCATCATGCTGATTAAGAGTAATTTCATCATCACAATACAAATTTGCAGCACTCATGGGGTTCGAATTATCATTGGAGGAGCATTGAAAATTAAAATGACCCACTCTATGGCAAAGTTCACAAATAAAAGGATAGAGGGCACAAACTTTTTTACCAGGATCATCTAGAGCTCTAGACCACTTTCTAGTTTTTTCATTCCCATGATGGATACAATATTCATCTTCGATTTGATTAATTCCACAAGGTCTATGCATTCCACAAACATTAACATGCTTATAAGAAATAGTATTTTCAGAAGTTTGGGCATGCTTATTGCAATCATTAATAACAATTTCATCCTTCATGCAAGTGTCTTTAAAAGGTTCATGATACTTATCAAAATTCTTCCTAGGCAATTCAAAATGAGAGGCAAAAGCTTTATAAAGATTTGCAACAACTTGAGAGTCAAGACCATAAGTAGAACTCATATTTCGAATTTTATCAGTATCCATAAAAGTTTCAATGCATTCATAATCATAATTTATACCTGACTCTTTACCTTTGTTGTTCTCCCATCCTTCAGTATTCTCCTGAATCCGATCAAGAAGTTCCCTTTTAAAATCTTCTTCATTGCGTGTAAATGATCCAGAACAAGTAGTATCCAGCAAGGTTTTATCTTGAAAAGAAAGCCTTGCATAGAAATTATCAATGATGATATTACCAGGAAGCTCATGAATGGGGCATTTGAGCATTAAAGACTTCAATCTCCCCCATGCTTGGGCAATACTCTCTCCATCATGCGGCCAGAAATTATATATGCGGTTCCGGTCTTTGTGAATTTCACTTGGAGGATAGAATTTAGAATAAAATAGAGGCACAATATCCTTCCAATCAAGAGAATGCCCATCCTTCAGCAGTTTATACCAATGCGCCGCTTTACCAGACAACGACATAGAGAATAATTTCTTCCTAACTTCATCCATAGAAATACCTGCACCCTTGAATAACCCGCAGAATTCATGTAGAAACAATAAATGATCTCCAGGATGAACAGCTCCATCCCCTTCATAGCGGTTATCCAAAACAAGTTCAATAATTTTCATGGGTATCTTGAAAGGAATACTTTCAGCAGGTGGATTTAAAATATCAGAAGTATCATTAGAGTTATCGCATATGGGAGATAAGGCATTATCAGAGCAAAATATTTCTTCCAAAGCTGAGGAGCAAAAATTATTTTTATATAAACTAGCTTCCCCAAGCTTAGACTTTTCCATAGCATTGGCAGTAATTGCATTCATACTAATAACATTGCTACTATCATGCAAATAAGGTTCCATAGGTTTTTAAATTTTCGCATCAAACAATTCATGTCTTAACTTAAGAAAAAGATTAAAGAGCTCACTGTTGTTTTCCATTATGCCTAAGTAGTGAAAAATAAAAACAAGAAACAAAAAGATGCAATTGCGGGATCTAAAGGAAATAGCTTCGAGCACTCACACACCGGCAACAATGCTAGGAAATAGCTTAGTAGTCGGAGGATGTGAATACCTTTTACCTTACCTCCCCGGCAACGGCGCCAGAAAATAGCTTGATGTCTACGCACGCTTCTATTCCCGTAGACGGTGTTGGGCCTCCAAGAGCAGAGGTTTGTAGAACAGCGAGCAAGTTTCCCTTAAGTGAATCGCCCAAGGTTTATCGAACTCGGGGAGGAAGAGGTCAAAGATATCCCTCTCAAGCAACCCCGCAATCACGATACAAGAAGTCTCTTGTGTCCCCAACACACCTAATACACTTGTCAGATGTATAGGTGCACTAGTTCGGCGAAGAGATAGTGAAATACAAGTAGTATGGATGTATATGAGTGGTAATAACAATCTGAATAAAATATGGCAGCGAGTAAACAAGCAACAGAATAGTAAATAAATGGAGTTTCGATGCTTAGAAACAAGGCCTAGGGATCATACTTTCACTAGTGGAAACTCTCAACATTGCAATCATAAAGGAATATAAATAAGCACTTCACTATGCGATTCTGAATTACTCTTTGGCAAGATAACGAACACTAATTCATCATGTAGGCAAACCTTAAAGATGTATTCCCAAGTACTAATAAACACCCCACGCCGTCACTCGTGAGCATTCATAGGAGGTACTAACACACCACAATTTCATAGTGACATCCAAATCAAATCATAACTCAGTGAATAAGTATTATGTGAAATATAGCCTAAGAGACCCACACGGTGCACACACTGTCACCTTTACACACGTGGGACAAGGAGTCTCCGGAGATCACATAAGTAAAATCCACTTGAATAGCATAATGACATCTAGATTACAAAGCTCATCATATGGATCTCAATCATGCAAAGCAACTCATGAGATCATTGTATTGAAGTACATGGGAGAGAGATTAACCACATAGCTACCGGTACAGCCCTTAGCCTCGGGGGAGAACTACTCCCTCCTCATCATAGGAGACAGCAGCTGTAATGTCCCAGGTTTAGAGACGATCGAGGGGTAGATTTTAGTAAGGGATGTGCATTGCATCGTAAATTCTGGGGAAATTTCGTGCTTTTAAACAAAACTGCATCGAAGGGGGACAAGTTTCTCTCTCGACACCTTACAGGGTTAGGGTTTCGAGAGTGCGACAAACTTGTTTCTTATTCAACTAAGTTAGGGTTTTGAAAAGAGAGGAGAGAAATTGCATCACAACTTAAGTTGCATGATTGAATTCAAACTTAAGTAGCTTGATTGAATTCAAACTTAAGTTGCATTTGAAATTCAAATTTAAACATCAAATGAATTTCTTATAATTCAAATGTGAGGTATTTCATTAACCAGATTATAAATAATAAACAGTATGAACAATACAAATAATAAGTAAAGCTCATTAGAGAAAATGGGAGCTTTATTGATAAACACACAATATACATTGTCTTTACAATATCCAGAAATGAAATATGAAATATTACAACATATTACAAGAATAGGCAAAAATAGAAAAAGAAGAAGAAAGAAAATTACAATTCAATGATCTATCCTAAACTACAAGCTAATCTTCATTAGATACTTGAGCCTGATGATCTTGATCTTCACTTGATCATCATCTTCAATCCCTACACACAAACAAAGCCAAACACTAGTTATGCCAAGTGGCATTGCCACTTGGCAGGTTAGCAAGAAAAATGGTAAATGGAGGGGATATGACCATGATCAGCCGAGCTGATCCATCCACTGGACCAAGTACCAACCAGCACACACATAGGCAGCTCACAAGCTGGTGTGCATGTCTCACAGCACACACAAGCCTGGGAGAGTCACCAACAAGGACCAGGCCTTGTTGTCGACCAGAGAAGGAAGGGCAGAGCATACATAAGCTTTTCACTGGAAAACCCTAACCATTCCATCGACAAGGAGCTTCTGGGTAAGAACACAAGAACAGCAAGAACACAAGAACAGCAAGAACAGGAAGAACAGCCACTGCTGTTCAACCTATCCCAACAGCCACAGAAAGTAACCAAGTAGCAACAGCTTGCAAGGAGGAGCAGGGCAAGCACAAGCACATCATAGAAGCAATCCTCTACACCAACACTTTAATCTAGGAGCTGGAGTGAGGTATACACATCATCATGAACAAAACAGATGGTTTTGTTCATAAATTGCACATGCATGATCACACAAGCACACAAAGGGTGGGGTAACCCTGTTTTGATCATCATTTGGTCATAGACCAAGTGTAACCTGGTAGAAATGACAAAGACCAGGGATCAATCAAAGCCTATGTCCATGGTTATGCCAACCAGACAAGTGGTAGCATCTTCCAAATGGAAATAGGAAGGAAAACCATCCCAGAGACTTACACAAATATACCCAGATTACACCAGCCCTTTTGAAACCATCAGAAATGCAGAGAAAAATGTCCACTGCAATTAATTTTCAACATCAAAAGCATCTGGCCACCAAATATGGTTAAACTAGAGAGCAACTGTCCATACACATCCAGCCAACAAGGGTGGGAGCTTCCTGAACAGCAAATAATTGCTGTTGAGGCCACCTCAACCACTAAAACAGCCAAACCACCAAGCCAGCACTTATATCATTACCCAGATGGGTTCAAAGATGAGCTAGGGTCCCCAACAAATGGTTGGCATCCCTCTAGCTCAAGCAAATTAACTGTAAGAGTCATCACTGCAAGCAGTTCATCTCATTTATCCAGTAAACAAGGACAAGCTATACAGATAAATGAAATTCATAAATCATAAGCAACTAGAACACTTGCACAGGATCCAAAGGATCATTGCAAGCATCAACTGATGCTTGAGCAAGCAACAACACACACCAGCATAAGCCTGTGTGACACACACACATCACAGGGTGAGCAGCAGTGAGGCACAGGGCAGCACAGCAGCTTTTACAAGCAATTGATGATCACAAGATCATCAGAAGCTTGCTAGAGCATGCTACAGCATGCTAGAACCATTCCAAGTATTAATACATGGACCAGTTAATTAAATAGCCACAGTTAAGCAACAATTGTATCACAGATAATCATATAAACCATTTTATGATTGTATCCAGAAGCACATCATCAAGGAATTGATGCTTATGGACAACAATTAAGCAAAGCAGAGCCTTCCATGAGCCAGAGCCTTTTAACATCACACAAACAACACTGGCACTTGCAAAATTGCAAGGAATACACACAATAATCAAGCCAGGGTAAATTATCTGAATACACTTGATGATTTAACATCAATAGCATCAAGGACAAAGACACATGGATTGAATTTAGCAAGAAATACAAGCATAACAAGCACTTAGACTAGGAATTCTTGCATAGGATCAAGGATAGCATGGCAAAGCAGTACAACACCAATAATCCTGCACAGAAGCATGGTAGGGCTGCACACAGCAGTAACACAAGCCTGGCATGGTCATGGCAGCAATAGCCTAGGCCAGTGAAGCACAACATCACAAACAACACAGCAACAGCGCAGTAGCATATGCATACACAGCTAGCTAGGCATAGCAGCAGAGCATCAACACGGCAGGCATCTCCACGAGGTGGAGCAGCCGTTGCCAGAGCTAGAGGATGAGGAAGAAGAACAGGCACAAGAGAGAGAGAGAAGGGTGGCGCACGTACCGGGGCGAGCAGACAGCAGTCGCGGCCATGGCGGCCACGGCGGCGCGCGCCGAGTGCACGGCAGCACCTGGCCAGACCAGGCCACGCTCAGACAAGCGCCGCAGCGCCCCGCACCACTGCGGCGAGGCCCACGGCGGCGCCGTCGCACCAGGAACCCTGGGAGCAGCGAGATCGCCGCGGATCCCATAACCCTAGCCACGGCAAGGGGGTCGGGGACGAGCAGGAGCAACGCCAGCTCCAGATCGACGCGGAGGAGAAGGACCGGCGTCACGAGGCGGTTCGATTGCGCCCCATGGCGCGGGCCATGGCAGTCGGAGTTCGCCGGAATCGGCCGGCGACGGCGAGGGCGACACAGGTCGCCAGAGAGAAGGGGATTAGGGTTCGTCGAGGCGGCGTGGTGGGGGAGAGAGTGAGCGACCGCTCGGGTCGGTTGGACCCGAGCTGGTCTAACCCAACCCACTGGGCTCCACTGACAGGTGGGCCCAGGGGCAATTGTGTCAATTCGCAAAATTCATAAAAATGCTGAAACTTTGAAAATCAATAGTAAATGTTTAGTAGCTCTAAAAAAATAATTAAAAATATGAAAACCACTCAGTATAAAAATCTCTATCATAATAAAATATGAAATAGAATTTTTGAAGTTAAACAAGAATAAGTTCAAATTTGATGATTTAAATAATCATTTAAATCACACTTTTTATTTTCAATAATGAAAATAAGTCCCTAATTATTTTGGACTTTAAAAACACCTTGACAACATTTCAAGGTTTTATTTTACCCTAAATAGAGTATCCCTAAGTCATTCTTAGTATTAACCTCTCACATGAAATGATAAAGACATCGGAAGGGGGGAACAAACCCTAAAAACTGGAATCATGCATAAATGCTTCTTTAACCATTGCCCTTATCGGACAATGATGCTATTTTTTCAGCAACAGAGAACAAGGGTCAGTCGACACCATCCAACTGCAACACTTTGCAGTATTCAAGCAAGTTCATCACTTGCTCATGTCATTCGAGTATTTTTATCAAATTACTTGCAAAGTACTATGTTTATCACTATTGCATAAAAAGAAAAACCACTATTTTCATAACTATGAATATGACTAAGTGGTTGGCAATGGAACCATGGATTGTGTTGACATGGTGGAGGTTCCATTGCAATGGGTTTATATCCATCTAGGATTAAACAACAAATGTCGTCCAGTGATTCTTGTGCCGTAATACCCGTGTTAACCATAAGATCTGGAGTGGGACGGAGTAGTCAAAAGTGTTTCCACCTCTCGTTCATCAACGGATGCGCTTACCGTAGCAGTTGTATCTTGCGAGAACAACCGGAGGGTGGGGATCCCATTCTAATTCCCCACGGTAATGCGGTCTATGATGGGTTGCAACGACCGACGAAGGTATCAGGCCGTCGTGCCTGGTATTAGTCGAGGTCGGATGGTATCCTTGGATACGCTGACCGGCGAGGACCCAAGGTCAGAATTGCAACAAAGGGTGGGTGTTCGAGGTAGCGGAGGAACATGATTGGCTAGACCTTATACCGGGCCTCACACCGAAGGAAGTGTGAACGGGAAAGCTGCTCGGTTGGCACCAAGGTTAAGATCTCTTATGGGTAAAGCAACACACCTCTGCAGAGTGTAATGAATCGTGACCTGACACTCCCTGTTCCGGGATATGGAACTGCGAACGCTGCCGGAAAGGAACTCCATGAAGTTCTAGTGAACCGGTGAAGGCTGACGGACATAGTTCTTCGAAATAAAAGCAACCTCTTGAAGAAATGTTTATCCAAACCTGCATTGGTATTAGACTTTTTGGTCTAATATCGTAGCTAGAGAATTAAACACCTCTTTTCTATAATGAACTTGTTGAGTACGCTCGTACTCATACCACTCTTAAATCCCCTGCTTAGATTGTCTGAACCATCTGGAGGAGGACAACGACAACCCTAAAGGAGCCGACATCATCGGCTATGAAGAACCAGACCTCTCTGGAGGTGTCGAAGGTGTAGACTACCTCATAGTCTACGGAACCGGGGAGGGTTCCGGAGGAGAGCACGTGTAGACCTACCAAGTAGTGTTAGTATCCGAGCAGTACGAACTCTTAGTATTTAACTGCTCGAGGAAATAAATGTATAACTTAGTAAGACTTCTGTATTGTCAGTTGAGTTGGGTTCGCCTCGAACCCAGGAGTATCCCTCTTAGGACCCAAGAGGAGCTCCGAGATGATATGTATATTATGTTTGTAATAATAAATGAATGAGTTATGGACCTGCTATGTTCTGTTGTACTACTCTGAGGGATGTAATATTTGCGGATTGGTACTTCGTGAATGTTATATCAACGACTGTCATACTACAACATGCAGTGGTATGCAGGGTCACCACAGCAGCGTCGATGGAGATGCCTTCCGGGGGCAATTCCCCGTCCCGGCGGCGTGCCGGAACAGAGACTTCTGTCCCCCGAATTGGAGTTTCGCGATGGCGGCGGCTCTGGAAGGTTTTCTGGTGTTTCATCAATCCGCGTCGAAGATTTAGGTCAGGACGGCTTAAATAGGCAAAGAGGCGGAGTCAGAGGAGCCACAGGGGTCCCACACACTAGGGGGGCGCCCCCCTGGGCCGCGCCGCCACCACGTGTGGGGCCCCCAGGGCTCCCCTCTGGTCCCTCTCTGGCTCTCTGGAAGCTTCCGGGAAAAATAAGGTTCTGGGCGTTGATTTCGTCCGATTCCGAGAATATTTCCTTTGTAGGATTTCTGAAACCAAAAACAGCAGAAAACAACAACTGGCCCTTCGGCATCTCGTCAATAGGTTAGTTCCGGAAAACGCATCAAAACGATATAAAGTGTGAACAAAACATGTAGGTATTGTCATAAAACAAGCATGGAACATCAGAAATTATAGATACGTTGGAGACGTATCAACCTCCTTTACACCATGCATAGATAGAGGAACATGAACACAATGCATATTTAGTAACACTTTGACATTCATTTGTAAAGCTATGTATCGAATACTTGCCATGTTAAATTGTTTATGCATGCATAGAGCAAAGTTCTTGTCAAAGTGTTTTATCGCTTCTACACTATGTTTGAGTTGTTTCAGGACAAACAACAAGCTAAGATTGGGGGAGTTGATACATCCCAAATGTATCTACTTTTCTAAGCACTTTGCTCAATGATTGATGATGACCCACAAGTATAGGGGATCGCAACAGTCTTCGAGGAAAGTAAAACCCAAATTTATTGATTCGACACAAGGGGAGCCAACGAATATTTATAAGCTTTAACAAATGAGTTGTCAATTCACTTGCACCTGGAAATAGACTTGCTCGCAACAGTTTATCAGTAGTGACAGTTTTACATAAGTGGGAGTAGTGAAGTAACAATAGTAATGAAATAAAAACAGCAGTAGCGATGATTGAAGTAGACAACAGGATTAAAATATTGTGGGCATAGGAATGGATGAACGAGCGATGCATGAATGAGATAGTTCATATAATAAGCAAGATGTAGGCATTGCAAGTAATAATTATAAAAGCATCCTAGTATAAAAATAACCATAGGCGTGTGTTCATATTTAGTCGTGCATGCTCGCAATGAGAAACTTGCACGACATCTTTTGTCCTACCAGCCCGTTCCTCGTTGCCTATTCGACAGTGCCTCGGAGGAGGGATCCTCGCGAGGGGGAGAAGAAGTAGGGGCCATAGGGCGTAGTGTCCTCGGGACGGTGGTACACGATTTACCCAGCTTCAGAACACCTGCACGACGACAGGGCCTACTGCTGCTTGTCTGGAATTATCTGGGCGCTTTCGCATTGTTGCAATGAGTTGTGGTTGTGCCTCTAGGGCTCCCAGGATCCGGCTTATAAAGGCGCTCGGATCTAGGGTTTACACGGAGAGTCCTAGCTGGAATATAAGACGCCTAACTACGGAATATTACATTGCCGTGCACGTCAAGGTTCCGCCTTCCATCAATGTCGTACTGGATCCGGATACTTCATAAGCCTTCATGGATCCGGCCTCCTTCGTAGGTCGGTTAGGATCCGGCTCCTTGCTCCTGGACTGGACTTCATCCATCATGATCTACAACAACTGGGCTGCCCGATGGGCCGCATTCCACATCACCACCTGTGGGCCACCCGGGCTTGCCGGATCTAGGCCATGCCGTTGATATACCCATAAAGTATACCCACAACAGTAGCCCCCGAAGTTCTCCAAGATTCATCATTCCTCCGACTTCATTCAGCTCGGATCCGAAGAGAATCTTGAAGAACTTCCAACACTTTCTTGTTTCCGACTTCAATCAACCGGAAATCATTTGCTTTTCTATAACGGTATCTTAGCAGGTTTTTCTCTTACGCCGCTCCGAACTTCCTTTTTCCCGCGCTAAGTTTTCGGAGATGTGAATCTTAAGCCGGAAATTTCGGGGTTGCACAGTTCAAGTTACCGCTTCCTCGATTTCACCGTTTTGACCTAAGACACGTGGCGGCCATCCAACGGTGTGACTGTTCCGTTTCCGCCGTTGGATCCGGCTCATGAATCTCCGCGCGGGGTCTATAAATACCCCTTGCGTTCGGTAACTTCCATTCTTTTCAGCGCAAACTCACTTCATCTTCTTCCTCCCGATAGTGCCGCCCCTTAGATCTCATCTCCGGCGAGCCCCTCCGCAGAGAGCTTCACCCCCCGCCGCTCCAGTGCCGCTTTCGACCTGAGCTGCACGCGGTCGAACGGGAAATCTCTCCCGCCGCCGATTCGTGGTCATCCGGAGCTTCGCACGCCAAGTCCGGCGACCTCAAGTTCACCGGCGCGACGGGGAACCGCCACACCATTAACGGTAAGCTCGTCGAACCCGTAGAAGAAGAATTAGCTTAGATTAGTTTAGTTTCGGCTACTCAGATCATTTCACCACATGCATGCAGCCGGAAACATGTCCACTAATTCACCTAAATGTACTGGTAGCTCTCCGAATAGTCCAGAACCAAGCTTGCTGGAACCAAGCTGTCCGGAACCATTAGCTTTCCTACCACCACATATTTCCGACACCAGGTTAGCTCAACCTTTCTCCGTATCTTGCAGCAATGCACTAGGCCGGATCCCAACTCTCCAAGAGATCCAAGAAGAACTCGAAGGGCAAGCAAGGATGGCCGCAAAAGTGCAGGAAGCGGAGCTGAAGAAGGCTTCCAAGGCCCGGATCCGTGAAGGTGAAAAGGGGAAATGGTGGCCTTGCGAAGTTAAAGACTCGGAGCTTAGAGACCTCCAGAACGAGGGCATGATTTCTCCGCATTGGAGTTTCATGAAAGACTTTGTCACCCCCAAACCGGATCCGGATGAACGCGTCCTGACGAAGGCCTGGGTGGAGCGCGGTCTATCCCTCCCCTGCTCCGAATTATTTCTCTCCGTCCTCTCCACATACGGCCTCCAACCACATAACATATGTCCCAACTCCTACCTCCTCCTCTCAAACTTCGTGATGCTCTGCGAAGGGCATCTCGGAATTCGCCCCGACATCCGCCTATGGCAATTCCTTTTCTGCGTCAAGAAGGAGACGAAGGACAAGGCGATGGTAAACTGCGGAAGCATGACCTTCATGCTCCGCCCTGGAAGGATGTATCCGCCTGACTCATCTGACGAGTCCATTCGGTATTGGAACGCCGGATGGTTTTATGTGAAGAACATCCCAGTTTCGGACGTCCACGACGGGCTACCCAAGTTCGACAATAAGCCCCCAGAAGAGCTAGCTAGCTGGAGCTTCGTCCCCACCCTCGCTCAATTTCCGATTCTGGAAAAAGCTGCACGGAGGATTTCATGGTTAGTCCACGACGGACTAACCGGAACTGACCTTACTCTCAGATGGTTCTCTCGCTGGATCCAACCCCTAAAGTATAACCCGCATCTGATATGCGCGTACACCGAGGTGGATGATCAACTCCGAGTCACTCGCGACAATCTACCAGCGGATTCTCTGAAGAGGAGGATCAAGACGCTTGTGAAGATTCCCCGGGGCCAACCGGTCCCGGAAATTATGAAAGACATCAAAGTAAACAACCAGTGTCCTCCGGTGCGTATCAGTATTTTGCTATTTGAACTTCTCATTTTTTCGAAGTGTTTTAACCTTTACATGTTTTCCTCTCCAGCTCAACTCTTTGGTGGAGGAGGATTTTCAGAGTATACTCCGAGTACCTTTCAGCGGCGACGCGGCGGAGGAGGATCCGGAGGCTGATGACGATGAAGAGGAGGAGCAAGCCCCCAAGAAGGCTGCTACCCGAACCGTCAAACGCTCCCGCGCCAAGGTTTCTGGCACCGAAGCCAGAGCCAGCGGCGAGGCCTCCGCCAAGAGGACCAAGACCAAGCCACCCCCGCTCGACTCGAAGAAAGCGGAACGTGATCGCCTCAAGATGATGTCCACAGCAGGAAGAAGATCGCGCCCGCTCATTCCCGGCGCCACGTAAGTATTCGAGTTCATACCTCTTTTTCAACTTGTGTATTTTTTTACTTATACATTTCCTTTGCTTGTTGTAGGAATCCAACCACCACCACCACACGGACCAACATCCAGAAGCCTATCATGAAGTATTGATACGTCTCAAACGTATCTATAATTTCTTATGTTCCATGCTACTTTTATGATGATACTCACATGTTTTATACACACTTTATGTCATTATTATGCATTTTCCGGCACTAACCTATTGACAAGATGCCGAAGAGCCAGTTTCTGTTTTCTGCTGTTTTTGGTTTCAGAAATCCTACAAAGGAAATATTCTCGGAATTGGACGAAATCAACTCCCAGGGTCTTATTTTTCCACGAAGCTTCCAGAAGACCGAAAAGGAAACGAAGTGGGGCGACGAGGCGCCGACACAACAGGGCGGCGCGGCCCAGGCCTTGGCCGCGCGGCCCTGGTGTGTGGGGCCCTCGTGACGCCCCCGACTCCGCCCTTCCGCCTACTTAAAGCCTTCATCGCGAATACCCCAGTACCGAGAGCCACGATACGGAGAACCTTCCAGAGACGCCGCCGCCGCCAATCCCATCCCGGGGGATTCAGGAGATCGCCTCCGGCACCCTGCCGGAGAGGGGAATCATATCCCGGAGGGCTCTTCATCGCCATGATCGCCTCCGGATCGATGTGTGAGTAGTTCACCCCTGGACTATGGGTCCATAGCAGTAGCTAGATGGTTGTCTTCTCCTCATTGTGATATCATGTTAGATCTTGTGAGCTGCCTATCATGATCAAGATCATCTATTTGTAATGCTACATGTTGTGTTTGTTGGGATCCGATGAATATTGAATACTATGTCAAGTTGATTATCAATCTATCATATATGTTGTTTATGTTCTTGCATGCTCTCCGTTGCTAGTAGAGGCTCTGGCCAAGTTGATACTTGTGACTCCAAGAGGGAGTATTTATGCTCGATAGTGGGTTCATGCCTCCATTGAATGCGGGACAAGTGACGTAAAGTTCTAAGGTTGTGGATGTGTTGTTGCCACTAGGGATAAAACATCGATGCTTTGTCTAAGGATATTTGTGTTGATTACATTACGCACCATACTTAATGCAATTGTCCGTTGTTTGCAACTTAATACCGGAAGGGGTTCGGATGATAACCTGAAGGTGGACTTTTTAGGCATAGATGCATGCTGGATAGCGGTCTATGTACTTTGTCGTAATGCCCTGATCAAATCTCGTAGTACTCATCATGATATATGTATGTGCATTGTTATGCCTTCTTTATTTGTCAATTGCCCAACTGTAATTTGTTCACCCAACATGCTATTTCTTATCGGAGAGACACCACTAGTGAACTATGGACCCCTGTCCATTCTTTACATCTGAAATACAATCTACTGCAATACTTGTTCTTTACTGTTCTTCGCAAACAAACATCATCATCCACACTATACATCTAATCCTTTGTTTACAGCAAGCCGGTGAGATTGACAACCTCACTCGTTACGTTGGGGCAAAGTACTTTGATTGTGTTGTGCAGGTTCCACGTTGGCGCCGGAATCCCCGGTGTTGCGCCGCACTACACTCCGTCACCAACGACCTTCACGTGTTCCTTGACTCCTACTGGTTCGATAACCTTGGTTTCTTACTGAGGGAAAACTTGCTGCTATACGCATCACACCTTCCTCTTGGGGTTCCCAACGGACGAGTGCTTACATGCCATCAAGCAACTTTTTCTGGCGCCGTTGCCGGGGAGATCAAGACACGCTGCAAGGGGAGTCTCCCACATCCAATATCTTTACTTTGTTTTTGTCTTGCTTTATTTTACTTTATTTACTGCTTTGTTTGCTCTTATATCAAAAACACAAGAAAATTAGTTGCTAGTTTTACTTTATTTACTGTCTTGTTCTCTATATTAAAAACACAAAAAAATTAGTTACTTGCATTTACTTTATTTAGTTTGCTTTATTTACTACTACTAAAATGGGTACTGTTGAGAATACTAAGTTGTGTGACTTCACTAGCACAAATAATAATGATTTCTTATGCACACCTTTTGCTCCACCTGCTACTACAAGCAGAATTCTTTGAAATTAAACCTGCTTTACTAAATCTTGTTATGAGAGAGCAATTTTCCGGTGTTAGTTCCGATGATGCTCGCTGCCCATCTTAATAATTTTGTTGAACTATGTGAAATGCAAAAGTATAAGGATGTAGATGGTGACATTATAAAATTAAAATTGTTTCCTTTCTCCTTAAGAGGAAGAGCTAAAGATTGGTTGCTATCTTTGCCTAGAAATAGTATTGATTCATGGACTAAATGTAAGGATGCTTTTATTGGTAGATATTATCCTCCCGCTAAAATTATATATCTGAGAAGTAGCATAATGAATTTTAAGCAATTAGATAATGAACATGTTGCTCAAGCATGGGAGAGAATGAAATCTTTGGTGAAAAATTGCCCTACCCATGGACTAACTACTTGGATGATCATCCAAACCTTCTATGCAGGATTGAATTTTTCTTCGCGGAACCTATTGGATTCAGCTGCTGGAGGTACCTTTATGTCCATGATGACCCTCAAGTATAGGGGATCGCAACAGTCTTCGAGGGAAGTAAAACCCAATTTATTGATTCGACACAAGGGGAGACAAAGAATACTTGAAAGCCTTAACAGCGGAGTTGTCAATTCAGCTGCACCTGGAAACGAGACTTGCTCGCAAGAGTTTATCGATAGTAAAAGTATTATAGCAGTAGCAGTAGTGAAATAACAGCAGCAGAGAAACAAAGACAGCAGTAGTGATTTTAGTAAACAGCAGGATTAAAATACTGTAGGCACGGGGACGGATGACGGGCGTTGCATGGATGAGAGAAACTCATGTAACAATCATAGCAGGGCATTTGATAATAATAAAATGGTGTCCAAGTACTAATCAATCAATAGGCATGTGTTCCAATTATAGTCGTACGTGCTCGCAATGAGAAACTTGCACAACATCTTTTGTCCTACCAGCCGGTGGCAGCCGGGCCTCTAGGGAAACTACTGGATATTAAGGTACTCCTTTTAATAGAGTACCGGAGCAAAGCATTAACACTCCGTGAACACATGTGATCCTCACATCGCTACCATCCCCTCCGGTTGTCCCGATTTTTGTCACTTCGGGGCCATTGGTTCCGGACAGCGACATGTGTATACAACTTGCAGGTAAGACCATAAACAACGAATATCTTGATGAAATAATAACATGTTCAGATCTGAGATCATGGCACTCGGGCCCTAGTGACAAGCATTAAGCATAACAAGTTGCAACAATATCATCAAAGTACCAATTACGGACACTAAGCACTATGCCCTAACAATCTTATGCTATTACATGACCAATCTCATCCAATCCCTACCACCCCCTTCGGCCTACAGCGGGGGAATTACTCACACATGGATGGGGGAAACATGGCTGGTTGATGGAGAGGCGTTGGCGGTGATGGCGGCGATGATCTCCTCCAATTCCCCGTCCCGGCGGAGTGCCAGAACGGAGACTTCTGGCTCCCGAGACGGAGTTTCGCGATGTGGCGGCGTTCTGGAGGGTTTCTGGCGACTTCGACTTCTTCCCGTGCGTTTTTAGGTCGAGGCCGATAAATAGTCCGAAGGAGGGCGTCGGAGGCCGGCCGAGGGGGGCACACCATAGGGCCGCGCGGGCCCCCCCTAGGCCGCGCCGCCTTATGGTGTGGGGCCCTCGGGCCTCCACTTGATTTGTCCTTCTGGCTCCGTCAGTATTCTGGGAAAATAGGGCCTTCTGTCAAAATCCCGAGGTTTTTCCTGAAAGTTGGATTTCTGCACAAAAACGAGACACCAGAACAGTTCTGCTGAAAACAGCGTTAGTCCGTGTTAGTTGCATCCAAAATACACAAATTAGAGGCAAAACAATAGCAAAAGTGTTCGGGAAAGTAGATACGTTTTGGACGTATCAACTCCCCCAAGCTTAGCTTATTGCTTGTCCTCAAGCAATTCAGTTAACAACTGAGCGATAAAAGAACTTTCACGAACACATTTGCTCATATGATGCATATATTCTCATGATATGGCTAATACTTAAGCAGTTCATAATAAAATACATGCAAATAAGATCATCTAACAGCTATGTCAATCATGAAGAGGTACCAACAATTAATAATAAGCATCATGAATCATGTATATAAGCAGGATTGCAATGTTCATAAGAGAGTATGATAAAGTGGTATCTCGCTTGCCCGTATTTGATCGGCAAAACATAAATGCCCGGGCACCTCTGGAGTTCATAGAAAGACTAGAAGTAGTGATTGTCAAAGATAAAGGCATCAAAGTTATACCACAATCAATCATATTTTGAGACAAGCATATTATACTAAGAATGACAATTGTGCTCTCAAGAAAGTGCTCAAAGAAAGGATGGAGACACAACATAAAAGTAAAAGATTGACCCTTCGCAGAGGGAAGCGAGGGATTAACATGCGCTAGAGCTTTTCATTTGTAAAGCAGGAGTAAAATTATTTTGAGAGGTGTTTGTTGTTGTCAACGAATGGTAATGGGTACACCAACTACCTCGCCAACCGGACTTTCAAGAGCGGCTCCCATGAATTATTTGCATGTTTATGTGGCACTCCTTCCAACCTTTCTTACACAAACCATGGCTAACCGAATCCTCGGGTGCCCGCCAACAATCACATACCATGAAGGAGTGCCTTTTTAGTTTAGTTTTATTATGATGATGACACTCCCCCCAACCTTTTCTTACACAAGCCATGGCTAACCGAATCCTTCGGGTGCCGTCCAACAATCACAAACCATGGAGGAGTGTCTATTTAAGTTAATTAATTCGGGACTGGGAATCCCATTGCCAGCTCTTTTTGCAAAATTATTGGACAAGCGGATGTGCCACTAGTCCATATGAGAGTCCGTCAAAAGTAAATGACAAGGTTGAAAGCTAAACACCACATACTTCCTCATGAGCTATGAAACGTTAACACAAATTGAGACGCATTTTGAAGGTTTTAAAGGTAGCGCATGAGAATTTACTTGGAATGGTTTGAAATGCCATGCATAGGTATTTATGGTGGACACTCTGGAATAACTTGGTTTTCATGTGTTTGGAGGCACGAGCAGCATTCCCGCTCAGTACAAGTGAAGGCTAGCAAAAGACTAGGGAGCGACAAATCAAGAGAGCAATAACTGTCATAATCATGCTTGCGGCAAAATAAATTAACTGAGGCATAAAAGTGATACAAGAACTCTGAAGCAATGTAAATCATTGAGGCTTAATTGACTTTTGTTCAGTCATATGCATGCGTGAGCATGTGCCAAGTCGATATAAATGAATTATTCAGAGGAGGATACCACAATGCCATACTTACTTATGAATAAAACAATGCAAGCAAACATCCATGACATGCTACTCATATTAATAAATTGGAGCTAAACATGAGAGATCATGAACTACTAGACTTTCTTAAATGACATATACCTCACATGAACCAACTAAGCATGCTCACATGGATGAGTATATGTACAAAAATGAAAACAAATAGAGTTCATACCAGCCTCTCACCACAATCGGATTGTCGTAGATCGTCATTATTGCCTTTTCGCTTGTGTAGCTTGGATAATATGAAATGAAAACCACGCTCCAGCCACCGAAGACCATTGAACTCATGATGAACTTTACAAACCAAAGAAGAACAGCAAATATTTTTGGTGTTTTCGAATTTGAGAGCAAGAACAAAAGGAAACAAGCAAACAAAGCAAAATCTTTTTGGGTTTTCTTATAGCAAACTAGCAATAGCAAATAAAGCGAAACAAATGCAAGAAACCAAGATAAACAAATGATGAAGAGAAACAACAGAAATATTTTTGGTCCTTTTGTGTTTTGGGAAAGAAACAAAGTGAAAGCAAGAAATAGCAAACTAAAAGAAACACAGAAAAGCGAGATGGCAGAAATCTGCCAAAACCTGACAGCAGTACAGAAATCGACTTTTACAAAAATCTTACGTTGCTCAGCTCGAAAAGTGTTCAACTAATGAAAGTTAGATAACAACCTTGGGAACCTGCAAAAAAATTGGCAGCTCAAAATAACGTTCTGGCTGTGCGCACGAATTTTTCTAGTAACAGTCCAGAATCTGTTTTCAGGCAGCACTTCCCCAAATATCATCTCCCTCTCATTAGAAAACCACTCAAAGAGACTAAACAAGTATGTACAGGTATCCAGCAATCATGATATGCAAAGAATGAGTGATGCCGGTATACCTCCCCCCAAGCTTAGGCTTTTGGCCAAAGTGGAGTTCAATCCCATCGAGGCCATGAGGTAGTATCCTCGTAGTACGACGAAGATGGATCATATTCCGGGTATGTGCTAGAAGAAGCACCCGGATACGTGACGGTATAGTCGTAGGAGGGCTCGGCGTCCTCGGAGTCATGCTGCTGGTGGAAATCTTGTATCTTCATATGTTCATCCACCTCCTTCTTAGTGCGCGACCATGGTTGCTCGTCAATACGAGAACAAGCTCTGGCTGGGGAAGAGGGATTTCTTTCTCATCCCCGTCAGCAAACAACATTCTATAGACCATATTATCCAAAGTGGAATCGGTGGTAACAAAATGATGGCTTTTCATAGCAGTGATATCAAGCCTCCTAGGGGTTAATGGCACATCATTAGGATCATTAGATGTGTTAATATGCGCAGTGCAATAGTTCCTCCAAAAATAGGCCCCCTGTTAGACAGGCGGCGAGCAATAAGAGAACCAAGATGATAAGATGTCCGTCCAGTAAGTGCAATATTCAAGAAGGCAAGATGGTAACTAGAAATATTGCTAGTGTTCTCCCTACCAAGTATGCTAGTAGCAATGTAGTATGCAAAATATTTAATGGCGGGGAGTTGAATGTTCCTTATCTTGCCCCGCTGAATGGTGCGACAGTCATCATTGGTGATCCCTCGATAGAGCTCCGACAAGTCCCGGGGGTTGTCATCAATCCTCCTCGCTATACCTACAGGGGCAATATCCAATGCACGACAAAATGTTTCCAATTCCATAGTAATAGGGTTATCATAAATCTTGAATGCAACCGTCGGCTCATATTGCGTGTTTTGGAACTTGAAGCTCTCGACAAAGATTTTGGTGAGCATGTAGTATTGCTCCCTTTCATCTCCCACGTAGGTGGCTAAACCCGCCCTGTTGACAAGGGTGAAGAAATCATCCAGTATCCCTGCATTTGTCATAAAATCATAACATGGGAAGGATGAAGCATTAGGAGCCCCATTGTCCTCTTCGGGCGCGAAGCTAGGCGCGATGATGTCCTCATTGTACGATCGCCTAATTTGGGTGGCGGTCCTAGAAGGCCTCCCGGTGCTGGTTGTTCCTTTCTTGAACAATTCTCCAAATTTGAACTTCTTCATCTCTTTTCTGAAATTTTCAACAAACAATATAAAACTTGATTTGGTGACATATAATTGAGGGAAACTACCATAGGAACTTGCTAGAGTACTAATCATGCATCAAAACTAGTTTCTACCACTTAGAACAAGCATGCAAGCTCACTACACATGTTACCTACAGCAGCAAAATATTCAAGATATACTCAACCAAACAAAATTCTATTTGGATAATCGAAGGAGTCACATACCGGAGAGCAAATGTGCCAAATTTCAGACAGAAATCTGGGCTGAGCAAAGAGATCGAAAAATCCTGAGCTCTTGAGCAAAAACGCGAGTGAGAGAAAGTTGGTTCCGAGTTTTTTCGGGAGAGAGAAGATGCTTGGGAGAAAGAGATGAAGTAGTGGGGCAAGGAGGGGCCCACACCACAGGGTGGCGCGCCCACCTCCTTGGCCGCGCCGGCCTGTGGTGTGGCACCCTGTGGTGCCCCACAGGTCATCCTCTGGTACTCCCAGGTGCCTCGTCGAAAAATAGGACCAACGGTGTAATTTTCGCGAATTTTTTAAAACTTTGAAAAATGCACATTTCTGGGTATTAAGTTTATTATTACTGGCCAGGAAAATTTTTGAAATCTCCAATTAACTAAGGAACTTTGAAAAATAAAGGTGCTACAGCAACTAGAGCAAGTGGAGGAAGAAAGAGATGTTGTTTACCTCCTCTATGCATATAAAAAGTATTTGTTAACAAGGTTGATCAAGTCTTGCCACCAAATAAATTTTACATAGCATAAGAAGAAATAAACCTCAAATCAATCATGTTACCTTGAATTGTATTGATATGGATCCAATCACAAGAGTTTGATATTCTTCTTTAGGCTCATATATAGGACAATCAATAGTTCCCACTTTGATAGTTCTCACATTAGAAATAGTATTAACTCCACACGCTTTCTCAATCCTCTTGGGGAAATAGACGGTGTGTTCCTTATCATCAACATTGAAAGTAACCTTTCCTTTATTGCAATCAATAACAGCCCTGCGGTGTTAAGAAAAGGTCTCCCAAGAATAATAGACATATTATCATCTTCGGGCATTTCCAACACAACAAAATCGGTTAATATCAAGCAGTTATTAGTAACTTGAACAGGAACATCCTCACATATACCAACAGGAATAGCAGTAGATTTATCAGCCATTTGCAAAGATATATCAGTAGGTATCAACTTATCTAAGTAAAGTCTCTTATAAACAGAAAAAGGCATAACACTAACACCGGCGCCCAAATCACATAGAGCAGTTTTAACATAATTATTCTTAATAGAACAAGGAATAGTAGGTATACCGGGTCGCCCAACTTCTTTGGAACTTTGCCATTGAAAGAGTAATTAGCAAGCATAGTGGAAATTTCCTCATTGGGGATTTTCCTTTTGTTAGTAAGAATATCTTTCATATACTTTGAATAAGGAGGCAATTTAATAGCATCGAGTCAAAGGGATTTGCAAGAATAAAGGTTTCATCCAATCACAAAATTTATTATAGTGTTCTTCTTCCTTTGATTTTAGTTTTTTAGCAGGAAAAGGCATTTGCTTTTGCACCCAAGGTTCTCTTTCATTACCATGTTTCTCAGCAATAAAATCTTCTTTAGTATACTTTTTATTTTTAGCATGCTTCTCAGGTTCTTCTTCAACCTCTTCTTTATCAGGAGTATCATTTTTATAATTATCTTTATCATGTTCATTACCACTTTCAGTTTCAGCATCAGAAATAGAAATACTATTAGGATCATTAGCAGGTTCAGAGGATTCTACAACATTTTTATGTTTCTTCTTCTTTTTCTTAGAAGGAGCTCTAGGTTCAATGCGTTGAGAATCTTGTTCAATTCTTTTGGGATGTCCTTCGGGATATAGAGGATCCTGAGTAGAAACACCACCTCTAGTTGTTACTTCATAAGCATGTTTTTCTTTAGAATTATTTCCTAGCAAGTCATTTTGCACTTTAGTGAGTTGATCAATTTGAGTTTGAACCATATGAAAATGTTTAACAAGCATCTTAACATCATTGGAGGTTCTCTCCACAATATCATGCAATTCACTAATAGCTTGAGAATTTTCCATTAGATGATTCTCTACTCTCATATTAAAATTTTCTTGCTTAACAATATAATTATCAAACTCATCTAAGCATTGTGCAGGAGGTTTTGAATACGGAATATCTTCTCTAGTAAAGCGCTGAAGGGAGTTTACCTCAATCATGGATGAAGGGGGAATTATCTCACATATATCTTCTAGGGGAGGAAGATTCTTCACATCTTCAGATTTAATACCTTTCTCCTTGAGAGACTTCTTGGCTTCCCTCATATCTTCATCATTCAATTTAATTAAACCCCTCTTCTTCAATATTGGCGTTGGAGTTGGTTCGGGCGTAGTCCAATCATCATGATTCCGGCCTATTTTAGCCAATAATTCTTCGAGCTTCGTCCGGAGTTCTTTTCCCGAAAACACAACCAACACAACTATCCAGGTATGCCCTAGACTCAATGGTTAGTCCACTATAAAATATATCAAGTAAATCATGCTTTTCCAAATCATGGTCGGGCAGAGCTCTAATAAGAGAGCAAAATCTCGCCCAAGCCTCGGGCAATTTCTCTCCATCTCCCACGATCAAAATTATAAATTCTACTGCAAAGCAGCATGTTGAGCACTAGCGAGGAAAGTATTTACGGAAGAAAACATCAAGCAATTCTTTTGGACTTTTAATAGAACTAGGTGGCAAACTATTATACCAAGTTTTAGCGTCATCCTTTAATGAGAATGGAAAGATTTTAGCAACAAAGTAAGTACGCTTCTTAACATCATCAGAAAACAAGCTACTCGGAGTAGATAACTCAATCATGTGTTCAACAGCACTTTATTTTTCAGTACCACAAAAAGGTGTTTTCTCAACAATAGCTATATGAGATAGATCAAGAGAAAAATCATAATCTTTATCCTTAATGTTTATAGGAGATGTGGCAAATTTAGGATCAGGAGACAGTTTATATCTAACGGCATGTTACGCAAGCAACTTTTTAATTTTTCTTGCATCAGTAGTAGCATTGCATTTTTCAATAAAATCATCATCAAGTTCCACATAATCTTCATCAAGATCATCACTAGAGTATTCAAGTTCGGGTGAATTAACGGGTGTAGTAACATCGGGAGTTTCGGTATTTTCAATTTGTCTAGACCTAGCAATTGTAGCATCTAGAAAAGTTCCCAATGAACCACTATCATCAAGCACAGCAGAAGCATCATCAATATTATAAGAGGAATTTTCAGATTCAGCAGAAGTACCAGCAAGTGAAGCATGTGGCGGTGAAACAAGTTTATCAATCACAGATGGTGAATCAAGAGCAGCGGAGGTACTCGAGTTGTACCTTTTCTTGTAGTGGATGGTAATATGGCGACCTTAGTATCGCGAGTTTTACCCATGATGGAGAATTTGCAGCGAACAATATCAATCCAAGTGAACTTCCAAATAAAGCTATGCTCCCCGGCAACGGCGCCAGAAAATAGTCTTGATGACCCTCAAGTATAGGGGATCGCAACGAGTCTTCGAGGGAAGTAAAACCCAATTTATTGATTCGACACAAGGGGAGACAAAGAATACTTGAAAGCCTTAACGACGGAGTTGTCAATTCAGCTGCACTGGAAACGGACTTGCTCGCAAGAGTTTATCGATAGTAACGAGTTTTATAGCGATAGCGAGTAGTGAAATAACGACGACGGAGAAACAAAGACAGCGAGTAGTGATTTTAGTAAACAGCGAGGATTAAAATACCGTAGGCACGGGGACGGATGACGGGCGTTGCATGGATGAGAGAAACTCATGTAACAATCATAGCAGGGCATTTGCAGATAATAATAAAACGGTGTCCAAGTACTAATCAATCAATAGGCATGTGTTCCAATTATAGTCGTACGTGCTCGCAATGAGAAACTTGCACAACATCTTTTGTCCTACCAGCCGGTGGCAGCCGGGCCTCTAGGGAAACTACTTGGATATTAAGGTACTCCTTTTAATAGAGTACCGGAGCAAAGCATTAACACTCCGTGAACACATGTGATCCTCACATCGCTACCATCCCCTCCGGTTGTCCCGATTTCTGTCACTTCGGGGCCATTGGTTCCGGACAGCGACATGTGTATACAACTTGCGGGTAAGACCATAAACAATGAATATCTTGATGAAATAATAACATGTTCAGATCTGAGATCATGGCACTCGGGCCCTAGTGACAAGCATTAAGCATAAGAAGTTGCAACAATATCATCAAAGTACCAATTACGGACACTAGGCACTATGCCCTAACAATCTTATGCTATTACATGACCAATCTCATCCAATCCCTACCATCCCCTTCGTCCTACAGCGGGGGAATTACTCACACATGGATGGGGGAAACATGGCTGGTTGATGGAAAGGCGTTGGCGGTGATGGCGGCGATGATCTCCTCCAATTCCCCGTCCCGGCGGAGTGCCAGAACGGAGACTTCTGGCTCCCGAGACGGAGTTTCGCGATGTGGCGGCGTTCGGAGGGTTTACGGCGACTTCGACTTCTCCCCGTGCGTTTTTAGGTCGAGGCCGATAAATAGTCCGAAGGAGGGCGTCGGAGGCCGACCGGAGGCCACACCATAGGGCCGCGCGGGCCCCCCTAGGCCGCGCCGCCTTATGGTGTGGGGCCCTCGGGCCTCCACTTGATTTGTCCTTCTGGCTCCGTCAGTATTCTGGGAAAATAGGGCCTTCGTCAAAATCCCGAGGTTTTTCCCGAAAGTTGGATTTCTGCACAAAAACGAGACACCAGAACAGTTCTGCTGAAAACAGCGTTAGTCCGTGTTAGTTGCATCCAAAATACACAAATTAGAGGCAAAACAATAGCAAAAGTGTTCGGGAAAGTAGATACGTTTTGGACGTATCAGTCCATTACTTTGGGGGCGGCAACAAAGCTTCTTGATGTATGATGATAAATTACTCTGAATGGCACACGGAAAGAGCTCCACAAGGTAAGAAGGTAAATTCTGTTGAAGAAACCTCCTCCTTGAGTGATAAGATTGATGCTATTATGTCTATGCTTGTGAATGGTAGATCTAATGTTGATCCTAATAATGTTCCTTTAGCTTCATTGGTTGCCCAAGAAGAACATGTTGATGTGAACTTCATTAAAAGTAATAATTTCAACAACAATGCTTATAGGAATAATTCTGGTAACAACTATAGGCCATATCCTTCTGCTAATGGTAATGGTTATGGTAATTCTTATGGGAATTCTTACAACAATAATAGGAGTGTACCCCCTGGTCTTGAAGCCATGCTTAAAGAATTTATTAGTACACAAACTGCTTTTAACAAATGTGTTGAGGAAAAGCTTGATAAAATTGATATTCTTGCTTCTAAGGTTCATAGACTTGCCTCTGATGTTGGTGTTTTAAAATTGAAAGTT
>NC_061514.1:13041643-13064555 GCF_022539505.1 Lolium rigidum | reverse complement strand
CGCCATGATCGCCTCCGGATCGATGTGTGAGTAGTTCACCCCTGGACTATGGGTCCATAGCAGTAGCTAGATGGTTGTGTTCTCCTGATTGTGCTATCATGTTAGATCTTGTGAGCTGCCTATCATGATCAATATCATCTATTTGTAATGCTACATGTTGTGTTTGTTGGGATCCGATGAATATTGAATACTATGTCAAGTTGATTATCAATCTATCATATATGTTGTTTATGTTCTTGCATGCTCTCCGTTGCTAGTAGAGGCTCGGCCAAGTTGATACTTGTGACTCTAAGAGGGAGTATTTATGCTCGATAGTGGGTTCATGCCTCCATTGAATGCGGGATAGTGACGGAAAGTTCTAAGGTTGTGGATGTGCTTGTTGCCATTAGGGATAAAACATCGATGCTTTGTCTAAGGATATTTGTGTTGATTACATTACGCACCATACTTAATGCAATTGTCCGTTGTTTGCAACTTAATACTGGAAGGGGTTCGGATGATAACCTCGAAGGTGGACTTTTTAGGCATAGATGCATGCTTGGATAGCGGTCTATGTACTTTGTCGTAATGCCACTGATTAAATCTCATAGTACTCATCATGATATATGTATGTGCATTGTTATGCCTTCTTTATTTGTCAATTGCCCAACTGTAATTTGTTCACCCAACATGCTATTTCTTATCGGAGAGACACCACTAGTGAACTGTGGACCCCGGTCCATTCTTTCCATCTGAAATACAATCTATAGCAATACTTGTTCTTTACTTGTTCTTCGCAAACAAACATCATCATCCACACTATACATCTAATCCTTTGTTTACGAGCAAGCCGGTGAGATTGACAACCTCACTCGTTACGTTGGGGCAAAGTACTTTGATTGTGTTGTGCAGGTTCCACGTTGGCGCCGGAATCCCTGGTGTTGCGCCGCACTACACTCCGTCACCAACGACCTTCACGTGTTCCTTGACTCCTACTGGTTCGATAACCTTGGTTTCTTACTGAGGGAAAACTTGCTGCTGTACGCATCACACCTTCCTCTTGGGGTTCCCAACGGACATGTGCTTACACGCCATCAAGTATATGAAGGCATCTCCGGATGTTGCTCCCCTTACTCCAGCTCCGCCAAGCACCTCCCACGCAGCTCCCCAACCATCTCTGCTTAAAGCTCAACCCTCGCCCACGCCCGCTACCGAAGCTCAAGTGGAAATCATTCCAGTGAGTAGCGAGAAGGCAGGCGGAGGAAGCTCCGGAAGGAAGCGACCTGCTCAAGGGGAAGCTCGGGTCCAAGGCCAATAAGAAGCGGAAGTGAACTCTTTGGAAAAGGTTGAAGCTATGGCTATTGATGCCGTCGGATTTCCGGAGAATTTTGGCGATCCGACCGATCTTACCTTCACCCCCAAGGCATATGCGACCAAGTTTTTCAATAAACTTACTGAGGAAGAGAAGTGGAATCTTGAACAAGATCTGCTTAACTCCATGCTCAACAACGCATGGGGCAAAGCTGATGCGGAATCGTTGGAGATCCAGAATTTTAAGAAGGAGATCGGGCAATTCCGCGACAAGCTTCTCGTCAAGCGCAAGGTAACTCCCAGTAGCTGATACGTCTCTGACGTATCGATAATTTCTTATGTTCCATGCCACATTATTGATGATTTCTACATGTTATATGCACACTTTATGTCATATTCGTGCATTTTCTGGAACTAACCTATTGACGAGATGCCGAAGGGCCAGTTCCTGTTTTCTGCTGTTTTTGGTTTCAGAAATCCTAGTAACGAAATATTCTCGGAATTGGACGAAATCAACGCCCAGGTTCCTATTTTGCCCGGAAGCATCCAGAACACCCGAGAGCCGCCAGAGGGAGGCCACAGGGCCCCCAGATGATAGGGTGGCGCGGCCCACCCCCTGGCCGCGTGGCCCTATGGTGTCGTCGCCCCTTCGACCTTCCGACTCCGCCTCTTCGCCTATATAAAGGTCCCAGACCTAAAACCTCGAGACGGAAAGCCACGGTACGAGAAACCTTCCAGAGCCGCCGCCATCGCGAAGCCAAGATCTGGGGGACAGGAGTCTCTGTTCCGGCACGCCGCCGGGACGGGGAAGTGCCCCGGAAGGCTTCTCCATCAACACCACCGCCATCTTCATCAACGCTGTTGTCTCCCATGAGGAGGGAGTAGTGCTCCATCGAGGCTCGGGGCTGTACCGTAGCTATGTGGTTAATCTCTCCTATGTGCTTCAATACAATAATCTCATGAGCTGCCTTACATGATTGAGATTCATATGATGATGCTTGTAATCTAGATGTCGTTATGCTAGTCAAGTGAATTTTACTTATGTGATCTCCGGAGACTCCTTGTCCCACGTGTGTAAAGGTGACAGTGTGTGCACCGTGTGGGTCTCTTAGGCTATATTTCACAGAATACTTATTCACTGTTATGAATGGCATAGTGAAGTGCTTATTTATATCTCTTTATGATTGTAATGTGTTTTGTATCACAATTTATCCATGTGCTACTCTAGTGATGTTATTAAAGTAGTTTATTCCTCCTGCACGGTGTAATGGTGACGAGTGTGTGCATCCGTGTTAGTACTTGGCGTAGGCTATGATTATGATCTCTTGTAGATTATGAAGTTAACTATTGCTATGATGGTATTGATGTGATCTATTCCTCCTACATGGTGTGAAGGTGACAGTGTGCATGCTATGTTAGTACTTGGTTTAGTCGTGTTGATCTTTCATGCACTCTAAGGTTATTTAAATATGAACATTGAATTGTGGAGCTTGTTAACTCCGGCATTGAGGGTTCGTGTAATCCTACGCAATGTGTTCATCATCCAACAAGAGAGTGTAGAGTATGCATTTATCTATTCTGTTATGTGATCAAAGTTGAGAGTGTCCACTAGTGAAAGTCTAATCCCTAGGCCTTGTTCCTAAATACTTCTATCGCTGCTTGTTTACTGTTTTACTGCGTTACTACTGCTCATATTCATTCATACCACCTGTATTTCACTATCTCTTCGCCGCACTAGTGCACCTATTAGGTGTGTTGGGGACACAAGAGACTTCTTGCTTTGTGGTTGCAGGGTTGCATGAGAGGGATATCTTTGACCTCTTCCTCCCTGAGTTCGATAAACCTTGGGTGATCCACTTAAGGGAAACTTGCTGCTGTTCTACAAACCTCTGCTCTTGGAGGCCCAACACTGTCTACAAGAATAGAAGCACCCGTAGACATCAAGCTATTTTCTGGCGTCGTTGCCGGGGAGGAAAGGTAAAAGGCTCTCATACTCCGGTCTCAGGTAAAGTAATTTTCTGTTGCCGTCGTGTGTGTGCTCGAAGCTATTTCCTTTAGATCCTGCAATTGCATCTTTTTGTTTCTTGTTTACACTAGTTTGGCATAATGGACAACAATGAGCTTCTTATTCTATTTCCTGATTTAAGACATGGATGGTTTGATGCGAAAATTAAAAAACCTATGGAACATATTAGTATGAACGCTTTGAACACCATTGTTGATAATGATATAGAAAGTTCTAAGCTTGGGGAAGCTGGTTTTCATGATCTTTTTAGTCCCCCAAGCATTGAGGAGAAAATTTACTTTGATGATGCTTTGCCTCCTATTTATGATGATTATAATGGTAGTAGTCTTTTAGTACCGCCTGTTATGGAGGATAAATTTGATTATGATTACAATATGCCTCCTATATTTGATGATGAAAATAATAATGATAGCTACTTTGTCGAATTTGCTCCCACTATTACGAATAAAATTGATTATGCTTATGTGGAGAGTAATAATTTTATGCATGAGACTCATGATAAGAATGTTTCATTTGATAGTTATATTGTTGAGTTTGCTCATGATGCTACTGAAAGTTATTATGAGAGAGGAAAATATGGTTGTAGAAATTTTCATGTTACTAAAATGCCTCCCTATGTGCTGAAATTTTTGAAGCTACACTTGTTCTATCTTTCTATGCTTGTTGCATTATGCTTCATGAATTTGTTTATTTACAAGATTCCTTTTCATAGGAAGTGGGTTAGGCTTAAATTTGTTTTGAATTTGCTTCTTGATGCTCTCTTTTGCTTCAAATACTATTTCTTGCGAGTGCATCATTAAAACTGCTGAGCCCATCTTAATGGCTATAAAGAAAGAACTTCTTGGGAGATAACCCATGTGTTTATTTTGCTACAGTACTTTTATTTTGTATTTGAGTCTTGGAAGTTGTTACTACTGTAGCAACCTCTCCTTATCTTATTTTATTGTATTGTTGTGCCAAGTAAAGTCTTTGATAGAAAGGTTGATACTAGATTTGGATTACTGCGCAGTAACAGATTTCTTTGTCTGTCACGAATTTCGACCTGCCTCTCTGTAGGTAGCTCAGAAAAATATGCCAATTTACGTGCGTGATCCTCGGATATGTACGCAACTTTCATTAAATTTGGGCATTTTCATTTGAGCAAGTCTGGTGCCTCAATAAAATCCATCTTTACGGACTGTTCTGTTTTGACAGATTCTGCCTTTTATTTCGCATTGCCTCTTTTGCTATGTTGGATGAATTACTTTGTTACATTAATGTCCAGTAGCTTTATGCAATGTCCAGAAGTGTTAAAAATGATTGTGTCACCTCTGAACATGTTAATTTTTATTGTGCACTAACCCTCTAATGAGTTGTTTCGAGTTTGGTGTGGAGGAAGTTTTCAAGGGTCAAGAGAGGAGGATGATATACTATGATCAAGAAGAGTGAGGAGTCTAAGCTTGGGGATGCCCCCGTGGTTCATCCCTGCATATTTCAAGAAGACTCAAGCATCTAAGCTTGGGGATTCCCAAGGCATCCCCTTCTTCATCGACAAATTATCAGGTTCCTTCTCTTGAAACTATATTTTTATTCGGCCACATCTTATGTACTTTACTTGGAGCGTCTGTGTGCTTTTATTTTTGTTTTTGTTTGAATAAATGCTTGTGTGGGAGAGAGACACGCTCCGCTGTTGCATATGGACAAATATGTCCTTAGGCTTTACTCATAGTATTCATGGCGAAGGTTGAATTTTCTTCGTTAAATTGTTATATGGTTGGAATCGGGAAATGCTACATGTAGTAATTCTAAAATGTCTTGAATAATTTGATACTTGGCAATTGTTGTGCTCATGTTTAAGCTCTTGCATCATATACTTTGCACCCATTAATGAAGAAACACATAGAGCTTGCTAAAATTTGGTTTGCATATTTGGTCTCTCTAAAGTCTAGATAATTTCTAGTATTGAGTTTTGAACAACAAGGAAGACGGTGTAGAGTCTTATAATGTTTACAATATGTCTTTTATGTGAGTTTTGCTGCACCGTTCATCCTTCTGTTTGTTTCAAATAACCTTGCTAGCCTAAACCTTGTATCGAGAGGGAATACTTCTCATGCATCCAAAATCCTTGAGCCAACCACTATGCCATTTGTGTCCACCATACCTACCTACTACATGGTATTTCTCCGCCATTCCAAAGTAAATTGCTTGAGTGCTACCTTTAAAATTCCATCATTCACCTTTGCAATATATAGCTCATGGGACAAATAGCTTAAAAACTATTGTGATATTGAATATGTACTTATGCACTTTATCTCTTATTAAGTTGCTTGTTGTGCGATAACCATGTTTCGGGGACGCCATCAACTATTCTTTGTTGAATATCATGTGAGTTGCTATGCATGTCCGTTTTGTCCGAAGTAAGAGAGATCTACCACCTTAATGGTTGGAGCATGCATATTGTTAGAGAAGAACATTGGGCCGCTAACTAAAGCCATGAATCATGGTGGAAGTTTCAGTTTTGGACATATATCCTCAATCTCATATGAGAACACTAATTGTTGCCACATGCTTATGCATTAAAGAGGAGTCCATTATCTGTTGTCCATGTTGTCCCGGTATGGATGTCTAAGTTGAGAATAATCAAAAGCGAGAAATCCAAAATGCGAGCTTTCTCCTTAGACCTTTGTACGAGGCGGCATGGAGGTACCCCATTGTGACACTTGGTTAAAACATGTGTATTGCAATGATCCGGTAGTCCAAGCTAATTAGGACAAGGTGCGGGCACTATTAGTATACTATGCATGAGGCTTGCAACTTGTAAGATATAATTTACATAACTCATATGCTTTATTACTACCGTTGAGAAAATTGTTTCATGTTTTCAAAATAAAAGCTCTAGCACAAATATAGCAATCGATGCTTTCCTCTTTGAAGGACCATTCTTTTACTTTTAATGTTGAGTCAGTTCACCTATCTCTCTCCACCTCAAGAAGCAAACACTTGTGAACTGTGCATTGATTCTTACATACTTGCTTATTGCACTTGTTATATTGCTTTGCATTGACAATTATCATTGAGATATACATGTTACAAGTTGAAAGCAACCGCTGAAACTTAATCTTCCATTATGTTGCTTCAATACCTTTACTATGAATTTATTGCTTTATGAGTTAACTCTTATGCAAGACTTATTGATGCATGTCTTGAAAGTGCTATTCATGAAAAGTCATTGCTTTATGATTCAGTTGTTTACTCATGTCATTACCATTGTTTTGATCGCTGCATTCATTACATATGTTTACAATATGATCAAGTTTATGATGGCATGTCACTCCAGAAATTATCTTTGTTATCGTTTACCTGCTCGGGACGAGCGAAACTAAGCTTGGGGATGCTGATACGTCTCCGACGTATCGATAATTTCTTATGTTCCATGCCACATTATTGATGATTTCTACATGTTATATGCACACTTTATGTCATATTCGTGCATTTTCTGGAACTAACCTATTGACGAGATGCCGAAGGGCCAGTTCCTGTTTTCTGCTGTTTTTGGTTTCAGAAATCCTAGTAACGAAATATTCTCGGAATTGGACGAAATCAACGCCCAGTGTTCCTATTTTGCCCGGAAGCATCCAGAACACCCGAGAGCCGCCGGGGGGGGCCACAGGGCCCCCAGATGATAGGGTGGCGCGGCCCACCCCCTGGCCGCGCGGCCCTATGGTGTCGTCGCCCCTTCGACCTTCCGACTCCGCCTCTTCGCCTATATAAATGTCCCAGACCTAAAACCTCGAGACGGAAAAGCCACGGTACGAGAAACCTTCCAGAGCCGCCGCCATCGCGAAGCCAAGATCTGGGGGACAGGAGTCTCTGTTCCGGCACGCCGCCGGGACGGGGAAGTGCCCCCGGAAGGCTTCTCCATCAACACCACCGCCATCTTCATCAACGCTTCGTCTCCCATGAGGAGGGAGTAGTTCTCCATCGAGGCTCGGGGCTGTACCGGTAGCTATGTGGTTAATCTCTCTCCTATGTGCTTCAATACAATAATCTCATGAGCTGCCTTACATGATTGAGATTCATATGATGATGCTTGTAATCTAGATGTCGTTATGCTAGTCAAGTGAATTTTACTTATGTGATCTCCGGAGACTCCTTGTCCCACGTGTGTAAAGGTGACAGTGTGTGTACCGTGTGGGTCTCTTAGGCTATATTTCACAGAATACTTATTCACTGTTATGAATGGCATAGTGAAGTGCTTATTTATATCTCTTTATGGTTGCAATGTGTTTTGTATCACAATTTATCCATGTGCTACTCTAGTGATGTTATTAAAGTAGTTTATTCCTCCTGCACGGTGTAATGGTGACAAGTGTGTGCATCCGTGTTAGTACTTGGCGTAGGCTATGATTATGATCTCTTGTAGATTATGAAGTTAACTATTGCTATGATGGTATTGATGTGATTTATTCCTCCTACATGGTGTGAAGGTGACAGTGTGCATGCTATGTTAGTACTTGGTTTAATCGTGTTGATCTTTCATGCACTCTAAGGTTATTTAAATATGAACATTGAATTGTGGAGCTTGTTAACTCCGACATTGAGGGTTCGTGTAATCCTACGCAATGTGTTCATCATCCAACAAGAGAGTGTAGAGTATGCATTTATCTATTCTGTTATGTGATCAAAGTTGAGAGTGTCCACTAGTGAAAGTCTAATCCCTAGGCCTTGTTCCTAAATACTGCTATCGCTGCTTGTTTACTGTTTTACTGCGTTACTACTGCTCATATTCATTTATACCACATGTATTTCACTATCTCTTCGCCGAACTAGTGCACCTATTAGGTGTGTTGGGGACACAAGAGACTTCTTGCTTTGTGGTTGCAGGGTTGCATGAGAGGGATATCTTTGACCTCTTCCTCCCTGAGTTCGATAAACCTTGGGTGATCCACTTAAGGGAAACTTGCTGCTGTTCTACAAACCTCTGCTCTTGGAGGCCCAACACTGTCTACAAGAATAGAAGCACCCGTAGACATCAGTAGCCCCCAAGTATCGAGGCGGAAACTAACAAGAGTTAGCACCTGGATACTTAGAGTAGAATGAACTGAAGAAGATTTTAAAAGTGATGTAGTAGCCCCCAAGCGTTATGGCGGAAATGTTTCCGGCAATAATGCTTCGAAAAGGTCAACATTTTAAAGCACAATCGGAACTTATTCCTGCTCTGTTTCTGTTATAGGAACAACAAGCATTGCATTATGAGCTCCATAAGAACATTGCCTTGCAGCGCCGCGTCACCTTGAGCCAGGCGGAGAAAATCCGTGCTGCTAAGGAAGATAATGCAGAACTGAAAAAGCTGCTGGCGGAAGCCCAAGGTTTGTTTCCGGCCAAACTTGTCATTAGTCCAAGTTCCAACTATTAAATTAATTTTTAACTTAACTTGGACAGGTGCATTTTCTTCCCTCGCCACTGCCTCATCCGAGCTGGAGAACCTGCGCTCCTCTTATAAAGATCTAGAGACAAAGCTCATGGAGGCGGAATAGAAGCGGGAGCATGCGGAGAAGCAGCTAGCGGAGAAGAACTCCGAACTCATCAAGAAAGAAGGCGAGTTTGCAGAAGGAAAATAATGGGCTCCTGAAGTATATGGATACTGCGGGAAGCATTGGGACATTCTCAACGCAGATGTCATGGGTAGGTATCCAGAACTTTCCAAGTAAAACTTATCCTTGAATTCAATCTTACGCTTGTCTCCGATCGTCTCATGCAGAGCCACTTGGATATGATGAAGAGCATCGGAACCAATTTCCCCGCGATGACCTCCTCCAGCTCGCCGGAGACGACTGCAAAGACCTCATCTCAACCTGCCGGAAAATCTGCCATAATCTAGCGATCAAGGACAGCCGTACTTGCGACGTCCGTGAGCTTATTCAGAGAATGAACATGTTGCCAGAACTGCTTGTAGATCTTCAAGCCTCATCAACTCGAGGTGCTGCGGCGATGTCCTTAGCCATGTGTCTGGCCCATGCCCCGGAGCTTAATATAGACATAGTCACATCCGGTGTTCCTCCGACCGTGGATGTCACTGCACTCTTGAATGCAGTTAGTGGCTATGACACCCGGATCGCCCGACGAATCCGCCATGAAGAATTTTACGACAAGGTTGTACTTCCTGCCGATGAGCCTCTTGAAGCAGAGCTTCATAAGGAACGCAAGGCGTAAGCGCGACCTATCGGATCCGGTGACGGGAGCCAGTACACCTGGACCAGCTCCAAGGAGGCCAGGAAGAACAAGTCCAAAGGCAGCGCAGCGTCTCCGACTGAAGAGGATGAAGAGAGCGATGATGATGACACGTCTTCTCCGCCTCAAGATGAAGAGAAAGGCGAGGCAGAGCCAGATGTCGAAGGTTGTTCTTCTCCGACCAAGGAGAAGTGAAAAACTCATTCCTGCGGGAAGAGAACAATGCATCAATTTGGCCCCATCGAGGGTTTGTAATATAACTTCAATATTCTTAAGTAGCTAGGACGAAAACTACTGCATGTGCGGAAAAAATTATCCTGCTATCCCTTTGATATTTATAGATGCATGTTTTGTTTGTTATGAAAGCAAGTGCTAGTTTCTAAGTTTTCCGGCTTGCTTATTTGACCTTCCACGAGCCGGAAGACCTTTAGCCGGAAACGCTCGCCTGCGATGACGAAGCCTAATGGCGAACCGTCAATAACCGCGGAAACAAGCCCCCAGCCAAGGTGCCGAAAGTCGCTACCAGGAATCCATAAGTTCGCAACGAACAACTTTTCCACCAGAAAACTTAAGCTTACGTCCTAAAGGATGATTTTGAAAATCACAACTTTTATACACGCCTAGGCGGAAACATCCAGCTCTGCGGTTTTAGTCGGAAAAAACATACACGATCAAAAATGAACAATTAAAGGAGGTAAAAGACTCAAAGAGTGAACCATATGCTTTATTTCATTGATCATGTATAACTATTAAAAAGTATGTAATGTGAAAAATTGCTAAGTGTGGAAAGGACGTAGCTGTGCTATATTCCAGGGACGATCTGTTTCATCATATATGTCATCCGGATCCTCCCGCTTTCGTTTCCGGTGCCAATTGGTAGGTCTGTCTTTTAACTCTCGGAAATCAACGAGATAGTAAGATCCGTTTTGTAGCACTTTGCTGATGACGAAGGGTCCTTCCCATGGAGATTGCAACTTATGCTCTTTCACCTGTCGAAGGCGGAGAACCAGGTCACCTTCCTTAAACGAGCGATTCCGAACTCGACGACTGTGGTATCGTCGGAGTTTCTGCTGGTATATCGTGGAGCGCTGGTCAGCTAGGTTCCGAGCTTCTTCGATCTGGTCCACAGATAGTTGTCTAGCCTCGTCAGTTGTATCTTTGTTGTAGGCGGGAACTCGCGGGGAGTCGTGGATGATGTCGGAGGGAAGCACAACTTCAGATTCGTATACTAGGAAGAAAGGGGTAAACCCTGTTGATCTGTTAGGGGTAGTTCGTAGACTCCACATAACAGAATCTAACTCCTCCGCCCAAGCTCCAGCTGGCGACGCAACGGTTCTTCAAGGCGAGGTTTGACTCCGGCTAGTATGAGGCCATTGGCTCACTCGACCTACCCATTGGACTGTGGATGTGCCACAGATGCTAGGTTAAGCCGGATCCCAACATCATTACAATAATCCTTCAGTTCTCCTTGAGCGAAATTCGTGCCATTGTCTGTGATTATGCTGTGTGGGATGCCGTATCTCACTACGAGGTTGCAGAAGAATTTTAGTGCCGTAGCACCATCGGCTTTTCTCACTGGCTTTGCCTCGATCCATTTACTGAACTTGTCAATAGCGACCAAGAGGTACTCAAAACCGCCAGGAGATGATTTTTTCAGTTTTCCGACCATATCTAGCCCCCAGACCGCGAACGGCCAAGTAATAGGGATAATCTTCAGCTCCTGAGCTGGAGCATTTGGTTGAGTAGCGTAGTACTGGCAACCTCGGTAGGTTTTCACTATTTTCTCAGCGTCTTTTTTAGCTGTGAGATAGTAAAATCCCTGTCGAAAAGCTTTTGCAATGAGTGACCTGGGAGCGACGTGATGCTCGCAATCCCGTGCATGGATTTCTCTGAGGATTTCAATGCCATCTTGATTTGAGACGCATTCTAGAAATACCCCATTTGCGCTTCGTTTGTAGAGTTGTTCATCAACTATTGTGTAGGATCTTGCTCATCTAACGACCTGTCGTGCGAGGACTTTGTCCTCTGGCAACTTATTGCGGTCCATAAGGTAATCCAGGAAAGGCTTAGTCCAAGCCGGAGTGATTACCATCACCTCCTTAGCCGGAGATACTGCCACATCTCAATTTTCCGGGTTAGCGCCCTTCACCGTGGGTATCCGTAAGTGCTCGAGGAAAATTCCGGGAGGAATGGGTTTTCTGCCGGATCCGAGCTTGGATAGCATATCTGCCGCTGTATTATCATCTCTCCTGGCGTACTTGACTTCATATCCGAGGAAGCACTTGGCGATCTCATCAACTTCGTCTCTGTAAGCCGCCATAACGGAGTTTCTGGCGTTCCAGGTTCCGGCTACTTGTTGTGCCACCAGGTCGGAATCTCCACAGCATATGATGTGTTTGATCCCAATTTCCTTAGCGATGCGCAGACCGTGTAGTAGAGCCTCGTATTCCGCCATATTGTTTGTAGCTTCGAAGTGAATCTGCAGAACGTACTGTAGTTCTTCTCCAGTAGGGGACTTCAGGGTGACTCCGGCTCCCAAGCCTTGATGCTGCTTGGATCCGTCGAAGTGCATGACCCAAGTTTCAGGTTCCGGCTCCAGTTTGGCATCCGGAGCCTTTGTCCAATCAGCGACGAAATCCGTCGAAATCTGGGATTTGATTGCAGTCCTGGCTTTGTAAGTGATGTCGAAGGTGGATAGTTCTATGCCCCATTTTTTTATGCGTCCTGTTGCGTTAGCGTTGTTAATAATCGTTGACAACGGAGCCTTGCTCACAACTGTCATGGGGTGCTCTTGGAAGTAGTGTCTCAGCTTCCGGCTACCTAGGAACACACCATAGGCTAGCTTTTGAAAGTGAGGGTATCGTTGTTTGGACTATGCCAGTACCTCGCTAATGTAATAGACTGGCCTCTGGACTCCGTATTCAAGACCTTCTTCCTTTCGCTCCACCACGATAACGAGACTGATGACCTTGTTGGAAGCTGCCAGATAGAGGAGCATAGGCTCTGACTCTTCCGGAGCTGCTAGAATAGGTGGGGAGGTGAGTATTTTCTTCAACCCCTGAAGTGTTGTATCTGCTGCGTCGTCCCAGACAAATTTGTCTGTTTTCTTCAGCAGCTTGTATAGAAGTAGCGCCTTCTCGCCAAGACGGATAACAAACCTACTAATTGATGCCACACAACCAGTTAGTCGTTGCACATCTTTGAGACAAGTTGGCCTTTTGATGCGCGGGATTGCCTTGATTTTTTACGGGTTTACTTCAATGCCTCTATGAGAGACGATGAAGCCAAGGAGTTTTCCGGCTGGCACGCCAAAGACGCATTTCAGCGGATTTAACATCATCTTGTACCGTCGGAGATTTTCAAAGGTTTCTGTGAGGTCGCTGATCAAGTTGGATCCTTTCCGGGTCATGACCGCGATGTCATCAACATAAGTGTGTACGTTCCGGCCAATCTGGTCCTTCAAGCACCGCTGCATCATACGTTGGTAGGTGGCACCTGCATTTTTCAAACCAAAAGGCATGGTAACGTAGCAGTAAGTGCCAAAGGGTGTGATGAATGAGGTCGCCTTTTGGTTGGACTTCTTCATCCGGATCTGGTGATACTTGGAATATGCATCAAGAAAATACAGAAGTTCCGCCCCTGTCGTCGAATCAATGACTTGGTCAATGCGCGGCAAGGGGAACGGATCCTTCGGACAATGCTTATTCAAGCCGGAGTAATCGATGCACACTCTTAGTATTTCAGAATTCTTTTTGGGTACAAGGACGGGGTTTGCGAACCAATCAGTATGGATAACTTCTACTACAAAACCTGCCTCTACTAACTTTGCTAATTCCATCCCTATGGCGCAACGCTTCTTATCTCCAAAGCGTCGCATAGCTTGCTTCACCGGCTTAGCACCCGGATTTATGTTGGGGTAGTGCTCGGCGAGTTCCCTTGGTACTCCGGACATGTCAGAAGGTTGCCATGCGAAGATATCCATGTTAGCGCGGAGGAACTCGACGAGCGCGTCTTCCTATTTGGGGTCCATGGTGGCTCCGACCGACACCTGCTTTGAACTGTCTCCTATCTTGAGGTCGACCTTCTTGGTGTCTATTGCGGCCTTGAACGAAGTTTTCTATTCGGACATCTGCTTCTTGGTGGTATGCATCTCTTTTGGATCCACCGCGGCTCTGTAGCCTTGCATCTCCTCTTCAGATATCACAGATTTTGCGAAGGCGGCTTCACCTATTTCGCACTCTCGAGCTTTCTTGTAGTCTCTGGATACGGTGATCATACCGTTAGGACCCGGAATCTTGAGATTATAGTAGATGTAGCACGCTCTTGCGTGGAACTTGTGGTAGGTGGGCCTGGCGAAGATGACGTGGTAGGAGCTCTTTAAGGGGACGACCTCAAACGTGATCATCTCTTCGCGGAAATTATTAACATCGCCGAAGGCCACGGGAAGTCCGATGCTGCCCGGAGAATTTGCTTTTTTACCCGGAACCACCCCGTGGAACTTAGTGTTACTATGCTTGAGTTTTTCCTTGGTAAGCTACATCTTTTCGAGAGTCTCCGGGTACATGATGTTCAGGCTGGCTCCGCCATCCATAAGGCACTTGGAGAAATCATACCCGTCGATGTGGGGACTTACAACCAAGGCGTAACACTCCTTCGAAATGATGGTGGGGTGATCCGCCCTATCAAACGTACATGGAGTTTCCGACCACCTGACATACTGCGACACAGCCGGAACTGAGGATCCAGAGAGCTGATTTGTTGGCACGGATAGTTGTGGTATGCACCAGCACTCTTTTTGCCGAAGGGGTTGGACTTATTAGCTGTGGAAGTCTCTTTGGGATCTGGCGAAGCATCGTCCTCATCCATCGCCTCGGAACTGTCCTCATCCTTTTTCTTGTTATTGCCCTTGCCTCCTTTGCCACGTGGGTGGTGCTTCCGGGCTCGCTTGTAGCGTGCTTCCGGGTCGACCTTCAGGTCGTTGACCCACTTGTAGTTGCGGTTAGTGTGAGAGGACTTGCCAGTAGCCGGATCCATATGGGCCAGGAACGGCATGTCTCTGTACTCTTCGTAAGTTTGGGGAGCGCAGAACCCAGCAGCTGTGACTTCGTCAGCGCGCTGCTAGCCCCTACCGGCTCCGCCTCCGCGTCCGCGGCCTCTTCCTCCTCCTACCTCCGTGTTGGCACGCCATGGCGACCATGTCGGATCCGCCGCTCTTCTGGTCGTCGAGGGGATTCTTCCGCCTATTGCTGTTGCTGCTATTGCCATTATCGCGGTTTTTCTTCTGCTGGTGCAGGGGTATGGCTGTAGCAGCAAGTTCTCCTCCTGCGTCGTCATCAGCGGCGGAGTGAGTACTTGCAATGCCGATCATGTCATCCAAAGTCAATTTGTTTTCGTTGATCAGGCAGGTGATCTTGTGCCGGAGCAATCCTCCCCTCTGCAATCCACTGATGAAGGTGTGCATAGCTGTGCGATTATCCACGTTCTCACACTCGTTCCTGGTTGCCAACCGTTGCGTGAGGAAGTTCCGTGATGTTTCGCCTTTCTTCTGGATACATGCTTGCAGGTCGCTTGTTGTGGGAGGCCTTTTGTAGGTGCCCCTGAAGTGCTTCTCAAAGGCAATCTTCATGTCAAACCAGCAAAAGATGGAGTTTTCCGGGAGGTCACCGAGCCAGGTACGAGCTGGACCAATAAGGTACAACTGGAGCATGCGGCAGGCTATTCTCTTGTTCCCTCCGGCGAAGCTTACTGCAATGAACTAATCCTCGATCCAGGTATCGGGTCTCTCACTGTCATCATAGTGCTTCAGATTTTCGGGTAGCTTAAGGTTCAAGCCCTTTGGATAAGACTCCTCTCGGATCATCCTGCCAAAGCATTTTGGGCCAATGTACTCAGATATGTACTCGTTGAGACGTTCCCTTGCGTCGCGTGAGCCATTATAGGGGAACTTTAAGCGGGAGCGGGATCTCCGGCCTCCGGCTCCGCCTCCACCTCCTCCACTGGGTGGTGGGGAGGGAGATCTGCGAGGGGGCCTGTTGGACCTCTTGCTTCCGCCTTCGGATTCTCCACATCCTTCCTGGTGCTGGCTCCAGCTTCGGTAACTACCTTCGCCATGAGGGCGGTCGCCGCCGTCGTTCTGGCTCCTACGAGGTTTAGGCTCACGTTATTCGTTCCGACTCCGACGAGGTTCCGGTGTACGCTCCGTGTTCCGATTCCTCTGGGGGACCACGTTGTCGCGGATGTTGATTCCGCCGGGCCCATGGGGCCTGGTGGTTCCGACTAGACTACGACAGCGAGGAGGCGGAGGAGGTGGCTGGGGCCACCGTGGAGGTGACGGGTTCCGGTACTTGTCTCTTCCAGTGTACATCGGATCCTTTTCCTTCCTGGGGTCCGTCGGAGGTGTTTTCGAGGGAATCGGGATTGGATTTGGATGTTCTCTGGTTCTCCTTCTGCGCTCCGTGGATCTGGTGCGCGATTCATCGTCGCGGTGATGCCTTCCGGAGGCATCGTTCTGTGTTGTGGAAACACAATGTTCCGGGTTAGATTCCAACCGGCGAGAAGTGTCTGCCTTACTCTGTTGCTTCATTGATGAAGCTATCAGTGTGCGGAGGTGTGCGATGTCGATTTCTTCGTCTTGTTTCGCCAAGATTTTCGCGGCCTTCTTCATATTGTCCTTGGGAGTGGCAAGTGGCTGCTGGTTTGAGGGGGTTGTGAAGTTGATCTTTCGGGGACCAATGGCCTCCCGTCGGATTCTATCTGCCTCTTTATCAGCGCCCTCCATCATGGTTACCCATTGTGCTCGGAGTTACTTAGCCTCTTCCAAACATTTAGCGGCTTCGCGTTCTCTCTTGAGGAAATTTTCCATTACTTCGCCGCTTCTTGCCTTTCCTCCCAGCATTGCTGCCGTAGTGTTGGCAATTACCTTGGTGGTGCTCAGCATTTCCTTTCTCGTTGCTTCGAGAGCTTCAGAATCTGCAGCGTCATCCGGAGTTATAGGCTTGTTGATAATTTCCGAGTGTGCGATAGCACCCCGGCCTGCCTGTTCGACGAGCTCTTCTGCGGACAGGTATTCCTGGCTTCCGGAAATGTGTCCTTCTCCGGAATCTGGCACGATGCGATAACGAGGACGCGTGGGTGGGGTCTCCGAAGTGGAAGGGCCTAGGAGTCCGATGCCTGTTGGAGTTTCTTCCTCGTCAACGTCCTGCTCCAGCCCAATTATGGTCGCAAGGACCTGCTCAGGCGGAGCGGATTCTGCTTCGGATTCCTCTTCATCTTCTAACTCCTTCAGAGCTTTGTTGTATTCCTCAGTGTTCATGGTTGAAACATCGTCTGAGGTTGGGCTAAGATTGCCCAGGATTGATTCCTCTTTGTCTCCGGCATCCTCTTGCTGATCCGGGGCTTCGCTGTCTCCGGCAACCTCTTGCTGATCCGGGGCGTCGCTGTCTCCGGTAGCTTCAACCTGCATGGGTCCAGCTCCTTCCTGAGGAGGGGCGGTCCCTGCGGTATGTGCGAGGAAGTGCACGAAGTGGGACCTTTGCTTCTCTAACACCTGGGAGACGCAGGCGGATCTGCATTGGTCTTCCACCGTAATTTCCTGCTCAGGGGCGGATTGGGTGGACTTTAAAATTTCCAGATCTAAGGCGGAATCTTCCTTAGGAAGCTCCTGCATCTTAGATCGGATCTTCGCGATTGCGTCCTGCTCAGCGGCGGTCGTGTCAGCGTTACTTACCAGGGCGTTCACATCGGAATCAATGGTCTCACCAATGAAGATGTGAATGCCGCCAATTGGGACGATGGAGAGCTTGACGGGTTGGTCCTAGCCGGAATCCAGCACTCGTCCTGAGGGACAATCGGAAAATTTCCGGCTTAAAGAACACGCCCCACAACGATGGATTCATCGTAGCTTCCCATGGCGGAACCCTCCTGGTTCTGGCCTCCAGATGCCTCTGGCCCCACGGTGGGCGCCAACTGTCGTTGACTATTCGACGGTGCCTCGGAAGAGGGATCCTCACGAGGGGGAGAAGAAGTAGGGGCCATAGGGCGGAGTGTCCTCGGGACGGTGGTATGCGATTTACCCAGCTTCGGAACGCCTTCACGATGACAGGGCCTACTGCTGCTTGTCTAGAATTATCTGGGCGCTTTTGCATTGTTACAATGAGTTGTGGTTGTGCCTCTAGGGCTCCCAGGATCCGGCTTATAAAGGCGCTCGGACCTAGGGTTTACACAGAGAGTCCTAGCTGGAATACAAGTCGCCTAACTACGGAATATTACATTGCCGTGCATGTCAAGGTTCCGCCTTCCATCAATGTCGTACTGGATCTGGATATTTCATGGGCCTTCATGGATCCGGCCTCCTTCGTAGGTCGGTTAGGATCCGGCTCCTTGCTCCTGGGTTGGACTTCATCCATCATGATCTACAACAACTGGGCCGCCCGATGGGCCGCATGCCACATCACCACCTGTAGGCCACCCGGGCTTGCCGAATCTAGGCCATGCCGTTGATATACCCATAAAGTATACCCACAACACCGTTGCAGCGGGGCCTCAAGGGAAACTACTGGTAATTAAGGTACTTCTTTTAATAGAGTACCGGAGCAAAGCATTAACACTCCGTGAACACACGTGATCCTCACATAAAATCCACCCCCTCCGGTTATTCCAATTATTGCCACTTTGGGGCCTCGGGTTCCGGACTACGATATGTGTATACAACTTGCAGGTATGATAAAAAAACAATAATTATCATCATGAATCAATAACATGTTCAGATCTGAGGTAATGACACTCGGGCCCAAATTGACAAGCATTAAGCATAGCAAGTTGCAACAATGTCAAAAATACTAACAACGGATACTAGGCACTATGCCCATAACAATCTTATAGCTATTACATGAAATATCTCATCCAATCCCTACCACCCCCTACAGCCTACAGCGGGGAATTACTCACACATGGATGGGGGAATCATGCATGGTTGATGGAGAGGCGTCGGTGATGGCTGTGGCGATGATCTCCGCCAATTCCCCGTCCCGGCAGGGTGCCAGAACGGTGTTTCTGGTTCCCGAATTGGGGTTTCTGGTGGCGGCGGAGCAACGGAACTCTTTCTAGAAAAACGTTGATCCCCCTCTATTTTTAGGGTCAAAGGCTTAATATAGTCGGGAGGAGAGGTCGAGGGGGTGGCCAAGGCGGCCAGACCACCCCTAGGCGTGGCCAAGCCTGGCATGCGCCTAAAGCGGATGTGGGCCCCTCGTGGCCGCCTCCGTTTCGTCTTCTGGCTCCGTGAGTCTTCGGGTGAAATATGGATTTTGCGATATATTCCGGGAATTTTCCTGAAAGTTGGATTCTGCACAAAAACGAGACACCAGAGCAATTCTGCTGAAACAATGTTAGTCTGTGTTAGTTGCATTCAAAACACACAAATTAGAGGGCAAACAACAACAAAAGTGTTCGGGAAAGTAGATATGTTTTGGACGTATCAACTCCCCCAAGCTTAGCTTATTGCTTGTCCTCAAGCAATTCAGTGACAACTGAGTGCGATAAAAGAACATTCACGAACCTATTTGCTTCATATGATGTATATATTCTCATTACATGATCACATACTTAGGCAATTCATAATAAGAAGTATGCAACTAAGGCTACTCAATAGTCATATGCAAGCTATGAATAGATACCAACACAATAATAAGCAACATGAAACATAAGTACCTGCAGGATTGCAATGCTCATAATACGATACGATAAAGTGGTATCTCGCTTGCCCTTATTTGTGGAGCAAAGCATAAATGCCAAGGCACCTTAATGTTCAAGAGAAGACTAGAAGTAAAAATATCGAAAGATTCAAGCATCACAGTTATACCACAATTAATGTTATTCCAGGACAGGCACATTACATATTTTGAGGGGTATGCATGTCTATGTCAACGACTGGCATTAAGTGATCCATCATCCTTTCATATAGTGACCTCAAGAGCGGCTCCCATGTAGTTCTCCAATGCACACCATTATTTAGGATCTCTCCCGTACATAATGTGCAGAGCAGTGTTTATTTATTTGTTCATTTTATATTTTATTTGGGATGGGCACCCGGTTGCCTTGCTCTTTTTGCAATATTATGGACCAGCATATTATGCATGCTAGTCATGGTATGAAGTCATGAAAGAACAATAAAGCACTCAATACTTCCTCATGAGCTAAAACAAAACACATAATAGGTGGAAATTTTGAAGGTTTAAAGGTAGCACACAAGCAATTCACTTTGGAGTGGCGATGAAATAGCACAAATAGGTATGTATGGTGGACACAATTGGCACTTTGGTTTTTGGTCGTTGGATGCACGAGTAGAGCTCATACTCGGTACAAGTGAAAGCTAGCAATAGACTGGGAAGCGACAATCAAGAAAGCAGTAGATGTCATAATCATGCTTGCCACAGACAAAATTAACGGAATCATAAAAGTAATACAAGAACTCCGAGGCAAGATAAATTATCAAGGCTTAAATGACTTTTGTTTAGTCTTATGCATGCGTAACCATGTGCCAAGTCGATTCAAATGAAAAATTCAGAGGAGGATACCACAATGTCATATCGTTATATGAATAGAGTAATTCAAGCAAACATCTATATGACATGTTACCTACTATTAGTAAATTGGAACTAATAATGAGAGAGCATAAACTACTAAGCATCATTAAGTAGTATACAACTTACACAAACAAACTAAGCATGTCAACATAAATGAGTATATGTACAAAAATGAAAACAAATAGAGTTCATACGAGCCTCTCACCACATCTCGAATTGTCATGACCGTCATTATTGCTCTTTACTTGTGTGGCTTGAATAATATGAAATGATAACCAAGCTCCAATGGAGTCACGGAAGACCGTTGAAGCCTGCAGAAACTTTACAAAAACCAAAGAGAAACAACAAATATTTTTGGGTTTTCAATTTTTAATCAACACACAAAGCAAAATCTTTTTAGATTTTCGAATAGCAAATCATAACGAGAAAATGAAACAAACTAAAGAAGAAAAAGAAACAACAGAAATATTTTGGGTCTTTTGTGTTTTGGAAAGAAGAAACAAAACGAGATCAACAAAAATAAAGAAAAACTAACATAGATGCGCAAATGCAACTAGTGGCAGAAATCTGCCAACACAGAACAGCAGACAAAGAACGATTTTTTCGAAAATATTATGTAGCTCAAATAAAAAAATGCTCAACTAACGAAAGTTAGATAACAACCTGGGGCATATGCTCAAAAAGTAGCAGCTCAAAATTACGTTCTTTCTGGGAATACGAATTTTTACGGTAACAACACAGAATCTGTTTTTGGGAAACAACTTCCCAATTCTTACCTCCTTCCTATTGGAGGCTATCCTTGATATAAAAACGAAATAAATAGGCTAAGGTGAGGTTATTACAGTAGTAACAACTTCCAATATTCAATAAAAAGATAAATTACAGAAATACACTAAGCAAGAACAAAAAGAAAGCGAAACATGGATATACAAAGTTTCGATGGAATATGATGTATCGGTGAGTGAGATGTCGGTATACCTCCCCCCAAGCTTAGGTTTTTGGCCTAAGTGGAGATCAATCCCAGGCGAGCCAAGAAGTGGTACCTCCATAATACGACAAAGAAGCACCTTCGTCCTGATATGAACTCGAGGACGCCCCAGTGTAATGCGCAGCATAGTCATCAGTGGCCGCCTTCTCCTCCTGGTGATGCCCATGGAATCCAAGCAGTCGTAGCTGCTCGTCCAACTCCTCCTTTGAGCGCGACCACAACATCCTGTGAACACTAAACAAACTAGATTGTGGCAGGGGAACCTCCCTTTCATCTCCATCAGTAAATAACATTCTATATACCAGACCTCCTGCACAAGAGTTAGTGGTAACAAATTGATGAAACTTCAAAGCATCAAGATCAAGTCTCTGTGGTGCCAACAAAACCTCATTTGGATCAAAAGGAAAATCCAAAGCAGCTATAATACGTGCAATAATAATTCCCCCATAGATGGGTCCTCTAGCAGATAAGCGACGAGCAATAAGAGCACCAAGGTTGTACTTAGTACTATTATTGAGTGCAGTAGCTAGAAAAGCCAAGTGATAATGAGAAATATTACTAGTTTTTTCCCTACCAAGAATACTAGTGGCAAGGTAAGAATTAAAGTATTGAATAGCTAGGAGTTGAATGTTCCTTATCTTGCCACGTAGAGCTCTACGGTCATCATCATTTGTCACTCCTCCGTAGAGCTTCAACAAATCAACAGGAGTGTATTTGATCCTCTTTGTTGTACCAAACATAGGAATACCTATGATATCACAAAACCTCGACAAGGGTGAAGTAACAGACCTATTATAGATTTTAAATGCAACATATGGCTTGTAGGCAGTGTTATGAAAAGAAAAACTCTCAACAAAGGTTTTAGTGAGCAAAGCATATTGTTCACTCTCATCATTCATGTAAGTAGTCAAACTAACCCTGTTAACAAGGAGCAAGAAATCCTCGTAGATCCCTGCATCTATCATAAAGTTAGCACACGGGAAAGTGGATGGATGTGCTTCTCCACATCATCCCTCTCACCAATGTCTGGTGCAATAAGATCTTCATTATAGGATTGCCTAAATTGAGTAGATGATCTTGAGGACCTTATTGACATTGGTGCTTCTCTCTCAAAGATTTCTCCATAGTATGGTTGTCCATTCTTCTTCTCCGAAATTTTTAGCAATTCTCATAAAAATGATTTTAAGACAAACAAATAAAGGAGAACACTTATAGAGACTTGCAAGAGGACTAAACATGCACCAAAAAAACTTATCTAAGCATAGTACAAGCATTCAAGATCACTTAACATGTCATCTACAATAGCAAAATACTCAAGAAATACTCCACCGAACAAAATTCTACTTTGATAATCGGAGGAGTCACATACCGGAGAGCAAATGCTTCAAATCTCAGCAGGAAATATGGGCTGAGCAAGGAGATCGAAAATTCGCAAGGAAGAACAGCAAGAACATGGGGTTGAGCAATGGGGATGTGTTTTTTCGGGAGAGAGAGTGAAATGGCAGAGGAGAGAGCAAGTGGAGGGCCAGGGGGCCACACTGACCTTGGCACGACCAAGGTGCCACCCGTGCCACCACATAGTGTGGTCGGCCTGGTAGGTCCCCCTGGGCTGCCCCGTGTGCCTCTCTCGCCCCTTTTCATGCATAAAATTTTGTAGATGTTTTCTGGAATTTTTCGAGAAACTTTATTTTTGGGCATTTTTCAGAATTTGAATAATGATTCTAACACAGGAAACAATTATGGAATGATGAAAAACAAATTCAAAACCAAATCTACAAGCAACTCTAAGACATTCTAATATGAAATTAATCAATGGTA
>NC_061514.1:13001140-13041543 GCF_022539505.1 Lolium rigidum | reverse complement strand
GCTGCTAGAATAGGTGGGGAGGTGAGTATTTTCTTCAACCCCGAAGTGTTGTATCTCGTCGCGTCGTCCCGCATAAATTTGTCTCGTTTTCTTCAAGCAGCTTAGATAGAAGTAGCGCCTTCTCGCCAAGACGGATAACAAACCTACTAATTGCTGCCACACAACCAGCTAGTCGCTGCACATCTTTGAGACAAGTTGGCCTTTTGATGCGCGGGATTGCCTTGATTTTTTACGGGTTTACTTCAATGCCTCTATGAGAGACGATGAAGCCAAGGAGTTTTCCTACTGGCACGCCAAAGACGCATTTCAGCTGGATTTAACATCATCTTGTACCGTCGGAGATTTTCAAAGGTTTCGTGAGGTCGCCGATCAAGTTGGATCCTTTCCGGGTCATGACCGCGATGTCATCAACATAAGTGTGTACGTTCCGGCCAATCTCGGTCCTTCAAGCACCGCTGCATCATACGTTGGTAGGTGGCACCTGCATTTTTCAAACCAAAAGGCATGGTAACGTAGCAGTAAGTGCCAAAGGGTGTGATGAATGAGGTCGCCTTTTGGTTGGACTTCTTCATCCGGATCTCGGTGATACTTGGAATATGCATCAAGAAAATACAGAAGTTCCGCCCCTGTCGTCGAATCAATGACTTGGTCAATGCGCGGCAAGGGGAACGGATCCTTCGGACAATGCTTATTCAAGCCGGAGTAATCGATGCACACTCTTAGTATTTCAGAATTCTTTTGGGTACAAGGACGGGGTTTGCGAACCAATCAGTATGGATAACTTCTACTACAAAACCTGCCTCTACTAACTTTGCTAATTCCATCCCTATGGCGCAACGCTTCTTATCTCCAAAGCGTCGCATAGCTTGCTTCACCGGCTTAGCACCCGGATTTATGTTGGGGTAGTGCTCGGCGAGTTCCCTTGGTACTCCGGACATGTCAGAAGGTTGCCATGCGAAGATATCCATGTTAGCGCGGAGGAACTCGACGAGCGCGTCTTCCTATTTGGGGTCCATGGTGGCTCCGACCGACACCTGCTTTGAACTGTCTCCTATCTTGAGGTCGACCTTCTTGGTGTCTATTGCGGCCTTGAACGAAGTTTTCTATTCGGACATCTGCTTCTTGGTGGTATGCATCTCTTTTGGATCCACCGCGGCTCTGTAGCCTTGCATCTCCTCTTCAGATATCACAGATTTTGCGAAGGCGGCTTCACCTATTTCGCACTCTCGAGCTTTCTTGTAGTCTCTGGATACGGTGATCATACCGTTAGGACCCGGAATCTTGAGATTATAGTAGATGTAGCACGCTCTTGCGTGGAACTTGTGGTAGGTGGGCCTGGCGAAGATGACGTGGTAGGAGCTCTTTAAGGGGACGACCTCAAACGTGATCATCTCTTCGCGGAAATTATTAACATCGCCGAAGGCCACGGGAAGTCTGATGCTGCCCAGAGAATTTGCTTTTTTACCCGGAACCACCCCGTGGAACTTAGTGTTACTATGCTTGAGTTTTTCCTTGGTAAGCTACATCTTTTCGAGAGTCTCCAGGTACATGATGTTCAGGCTGGCTCCGCCATCCATAAGGCACTTGGAGAAATCATACCCGTCGATGTGGGGACTTACAACCAAGGCGTAACACTCCTTCGAAATGATGGTGGGGTGATCCGCCCTATCAAACGTACATGGAGTTTCCGACCACCTGACATACTGCGACACAGCCGGAACTGTGGCGTTCAGGATCTAGAGAGCTGATTTGTTGGCACGGATAGTTGTGGTATGCACCAGCACTCTTTTTGCCGAAGGGGTTGGACTTATTAGCTGTGGAAGTCTCTTTGGGATCTGGCGAAGCATCGTCCTCATCCATCGCCTCGGAACCTGTCCTCATCCTTTTTCTTGTTATTGCCCTTGCCTCCTTTGCCACGTGGGTGGTGCTTCCGGGCTCGCTTGTAGCGTGCTTCCGGGTCGACCTTCAGGTCGTTGACCCACTTGTAGTTGCGGTTAGTGTGAGAGGACTTGCCAGTAGCCGGATCCATATGGGCCAGAAACGGCATGTCTCTGTACTCTTCGTAAGTTTGGGGAGCGCAGAACCCAGCAGCTGTGACTTCGTCAGCGCGCTGCTAGCCCCTACCGGCTCCGCCTCCGCGTCCGCGGCCTCTTCCTCCTCCTACCTCCGTGTTGTCACGCCATGGCGACCATGTCGGATCCGCCGCTCTTCTGGTCGTCGAGGGGATTCTTCCGCCTATTGCTGTTGCCGCTATTGCCATTATCGCGGTTTTCTTCTTCCGCCGGTGCAGGGGTATGGCTGTAGCAGCAAGTTCTCCTCCTCGCGTCGTCATCGAGCGGCGGAGTGAGTACTTGCAATGCCGATCATGTCATCCAAAGTCAATTTGTTTTCGTTGATCAGGCAGGTGATCTTGTGCCGGAGCAATCCTCCCTCTCGCAATCCACTGATGAAGGTGTGCATAGCTGTGCGATTATCCACGTTCTCACACTCGTTCCTGGTTGCCAACCGTTGCGTGAGGAAGTTCCGTGATGTTTCGCCTTTCTTCTGGATACATGCTTGCAGGTCGCTTGTTGTGGCAGGCCTTTTGTAGGTGCCCCTGAAGTGCTTCTCAAAGGCAATCTTGATGTCAAACCAACAAAAGATGGAGTTTTCCGGGAGGTCACCGAGCCAGGTACGAGCTGGACCAATAAGGTACAACTGGAGCATGCGGCAGGCTATTCTCTTGTTCCCTCCTGCGAAGCTTACTGCAATGAACTAATCCTCGATCCAGGTATCGGGTCTCTCACTGTCATCATAGTGCTTCAGATTTTCGGGTAGCTTAAGGTTCAAGCCCTTTGGATAAGACTCCTCTCGGATCATCCTGCCAAAGCATTTTGGGCCAATGTACTCAGATATGTACTCGTTGAGACGTTCCCTTGCGTCGCGTGAGCCATTATAGGGGAACTTTAAGCGGGAGCGGGATCTCCGGCCTCCGGCTCCGCCTCCACCTCCTCCACTGGGTGGTGGGGAGGGAGATCTGCGAGGGGGCATGTTGGACCTCTTGCTTCCGCCTTCGGATTCTCCACATCCTTCCTGGTGCTGGCTCCAGCTTCGTTGACTACCTTCGCCATGAGGGCGGTCGCCGCCGTCGTTCTGGCTCCTACGAGGTTTAGGATCACGTTCTTCGTTCCCACTCCGACGAGGTTCCGGCGTAACGCTCCGTGTTTCGATTCCTCTGGGGGACCACGTTGTCGCGGATGTTGATTCCGCCGGGCCCATGGGGCCTGGTGGTTCCGACTAGACTACGACAGCGAGGAGGCGGAGGAGGTGGCTGGGGCCACCGTGGAGGTGACGGGTTTCGGTACTTGTCTCTTCCAGTGTACATCGGATCCTTTTCCTTCCTGGGGTCCGTCGGAGGTGTTTTCGAGGGAATCGGGATTGGATTTGGATGTTCTCTGGTTCTCCTTCGCGCTCCGTGGATCCGGTGCGCGATTCATCGTCGCGGTGATGCCTTCCGGAGGCATCGTTCTGTGTTGTGGAAACACAATGTTCCGGGTTAGATTCCAACCGGCGAGAAGTGTCTGCCTTACTCTGTTGCTTCGTTGATGAAGCTATCAGTGTGCGGAGGTGTGCGATGTCGATTTCTTTGTCTTGTTTCGCCAAGATTTTCGCGGCCTTCTTCATATTGTCCTTGGGAGTGGCAAGTGGCTGCTGGTTTGAGGGGGTTGTGAAGTTGATCTTTCGGGGACCAATGGCCTCCCGTCGGATTCTATCTGCCTCTTTATCAGCGCCCTCCATCATGGTTACCCATTGTGCTCGGAGTTACTTAGCCTCTTCCAAACATTTAGCGGCTTCGCGTTCTCTCTTGAGGAAATTTTCCATTACTTCGCCTGCTTCTTGCCTTTCCTCCAGCATTGCTGCCGTAGTGTTGGCAATTACCTTGGTGGTGCTCAGCATTTCCTTTCTCGTTGCTTCGAGAGCTTCAGAATCTGCAGCGTCATCCGGAGTTATAGGCTTGTTGATAATTTCCAAGTGTGCGATAGCACCCCGGCCTGCCTGTTCGACGAGCTCTTCTGCGGACAGGTATTCCTGGCTTCCGGAAATGTGTCCTTCTCCGAATCCGGCACGATGCGATAACGAGGACGCGTGGGTGGGGTCTCCGAAGTGGAAGGGCCTAGGAGTCCGATGCCTCGTTGGAGTTTCTTCCTCGTCAACGTCCTCGCTCCAGCCCAATTATGGTCGCAAGGACCTGCTCGAGCGGAGCGGATTCTCGCTTCGGATTCCTCTTCATCTTCTAACTCCTTCGAGCTTTGTTGTATTCCTCGGTGTTCATGGTTGAAACATCGTCCGAGGTTGGGCTAAGATTGCCCAGGATTGATTCCTCTTTGTCTCCGGCATCCTCTTGCTGATCCGGGGCTTCGCTGTCTCCAGCAACCTCTTGCTGATCCGGGCGTCGCCGTCTCCGGTAGCTTCAACCTGCATGGGTCCAGCTCCTTCCTCGAGGAGGGGCGGTCCCCGCGGTATGTGCGAGGAAGTGCACGAAGTGGGACCTTTGCTTCTCTAACACTCCGGGAGACGCAGCGGATCCGCATTGGTCTTCCACCGTAATTTCCTGCTCAGTGGGCGGATTGGGTGGACTTTAAAATTTCCAGATCTAAGGCGGAATCTTCCTTAGGAAGCTCCTGCATCTTAGATCGGATCTTCGCGATTGCGTCCTGCTCAGCGGCGATCGTGTCAGCGTTACTTACCAGGGCGTTCACATCGGAATCAATGGTCTCACCAATGAAGATGTGAATGCCGCCAATTGGGACGATGGAGAGCTTGACGGGTTGGTCCTAGCCGGAATCCAGCACTCGTCCTGAGGGACAATCGGAAAATTTCCGGCTTAAAGAACACGCCCCACAACGATGGATTCATCGTAGCTTCCCATGGCGGAACCCTCCTGGTTCTGGCCTCCAGATGCCTCTGGCCCCACGGTGGGCGCCAACTGTCGTTGACTATTCGACGGTGCCTCGGAAGAGGGATCCTCACGAGGGGAGAAGAAGTAGGGGCCATAGGGCGGAGTGTCCTCGGGACGGTGGTATGCGATTTACCCGGCTTCGGAACGCCTTCACGATGACAAGGCCTACTGCTGCTTGTCTAGAATTATCTGGGCGCTTTTGCATTGTTACAATGAGTTGTGGTTGTGCCTCTAGGGCTCCCAGGATCCGGCTTATAAAGGCGCTCGGACCTAGGGTTTACACAGAGAGTCCTAGCTGGAATACAAGTCGCCTAACTACGGAATATTACATTGCCGTGCATGTCAAGGTTCCGCCTTCCATCAATGTCGTATCGGATCCGGATATTTCATGGGCCTTCATGGATCCGGCCTCCTTCGTAGGTCGGTTAGGATCCGGCTCCTTGCTCCCGGGTTGGACTTCATCCATCATGATCTACAACAACTGGGCCGCCCGATGGGCCGCATGCCACATCACCACCTGTAGGCCACCCGGGCTTGCCGAATCTAGGCCATGCCGTTGATATACCCATAAAGTATACCCACAACACCGTTGCAGCGGGGCCTCAAGGGAAACTACTGGTAATTAAGGTACTTCTTTTAATAGAGTACCGGAGCAAAGCATTAACACTCCGTGAACACACGTGATCCTCACATAAAATCCACCCCCTCCGGTTATCCCAATTATTGCCACTTTGGGGCCTCGGGTTCCGGACTACGATATGTGTATACAACTTGCAGGTATGATAAAAAAAACAATAATTATCATCATGAATCAATAACATGTTCAGATCTGAGGTAATGACACTCGGGCCCAAATTGACAAGCATTAAGCATAGCAAGTTGCAACAATGTCAAAAATACTAACAACGGATACTAGGCACTATGCCCATAACAATCTTATAGCTATTACATGAAATATCTCATCCAATCCCTACCACCCCCTACAGCCTACAGCGGGGAATTACTCACACATGGATGGGGGAATCATGCATGGTTGATGGAGAGGCGTCGGTGATGGCCGTGGCGATGATCTCCGCCAATTCCCCGTCCCGAGCAGGTGCCGAACGGTGTTTCTGGTTCCCGAATTGGGGTTTCTGGTGGCGGCGGAGCAACGGAACTCTTTCTAGAAAAACGTTGATCCCCCTCTATTTTTAGGGTCAAAGGCTTAATATAGTCGGGAGGAGAGGTCGAGGGGGTGGCCAAGGCGGCCAGACCACCCCTAGGCGTGGCCAAGCCTGGCATGCGCCTAAAGCGGATGTGGGCCCCTCGTGGCCGCCTCCGTTTCGTCTTCTGGCTCCGTGAGTCTTCGGGTGAAATATGAACTTTGCAATATTTTCCGGGAATTTTCCTGAAAGTTGGGTTTCTGCACAAAAAGGAGACACCGGAGCAATTCTGCTAAAAACAACATTAGTTTGTGTTAGTTGCATTCAAAACACATAAATTAGAGGGCAAACAACAACAAAAGTGTTCGGGAAAGTAGATATGTTTTGGACGTATCAACTCCCCCAAGCTTAGCTTATTGCTTGTCCTCAAGCAATTCAGTGACAACTGAGTGCGATAAAAGAACATTCACGAACCTATTTGCTTCATATGATGTATATATTCTCATTACATGATCACATACTTAGGCAATTCATAATAAGAAGTATGCAACTAAGGCTACTCAATAGTCATATGCAAGCTATGAATAGATACCAACACAATAATAAGCAACATGAAACATAAGTACCTGCAGGATTGCAATGCTCATAATACGATACGATAAAGTGGTATCTCGCTTGCCCTTATTTGTGGAGCAAAGCATAAATGCCAAGGCACCTTAATGTTCAAGAGAAGACTAGAAGTAAAAATATCGAAAGATTCAAGCATCACAGCTTATACCACAATTAATGTTATTCCAGGACAGGCACATTACATATTTTGAGGGGTATGCATGTCTATGTCAACGACTGGCATTAAGTGATCCATCATCCTTTCATATAGTGACCTCAAGAGCGGTTCCCATGTAGTTCTCCAATGCACACCATTATTTAGGATCTCTCCCGTACATAATGTGCAGAGCAGTGTTTATTTATTTGTTCATTTTATATTTTATTTGGGATGGGCACCCGGTTGCCTTGCTCTTTTTGCAATATTATGGACCAGCATATTATGCATGCTAGTCATGGTATGAAGTCATGAAAGAACAATAAAGCACTCAATACTTCCTCATGAGCTAAAACAAAACACATAATAGGTGGAAATTTTGAAGGTTTAAAGGTAGCACACAAGCAATTCACTTTGGAGTGGCAGTGAAATAGCACAAATAGGTATGTATGGTGGACACAATTGGCACTTTGGTTTTTGGTCGTTGGATGCACGAGTAGAGCTCATACTCAGTACAAGTGAAAGCTAGCAATAGACTGGGAAGCGACAATCAAGAAAGCAGTAGATGTCATAATCATGCTTGCCACAGACAAAATTAACGGAATCATAAAAGTAATACAAGAACTCCGAGGCAAGATAAATTATCAAGGCTTAAATGACTTTTGTTTAGTCTTATGCATGCGTAACCATGTGCCAAGTCGATTCAAATGAAAAGTTCAGAGGAGGATACCACAATGTCATATCGTTATATGAATAGAGTAATTCAAGCAAACATCTATATGACATGTTACCTACTATTAGTAAATTGGAACTAATAATGAGAGAGCATAAACTACTAAGCATCATTAAGTAGTATACAACTTACACAAACAAACTAAGCATGTCAACATAAATGAGTATATGTACAAAAATGAAAACAAATAGAGTTCATACGAGCCTCTCACCACATCTCGAATTGTCATGACCGTCATTATTGCTCTTTACTTGTGTGGCTTGAATAATATGAAATGATAACCAAGCTCCAATGGAGTCACGGAAGACCGTTGAAGCCTGCAGAAAATTTACAAAAACCAAAGAGAAACAACAAATATTTTTGGGTTTTCGATTTTTAATCAACACACAAAGCAAAATCTTTTTAGATTTTCGAATAGCAAATCATAACGAGAAAATGAAACAAACTAAAGAAGAAAAAGAAACAACAGAAATATTTTGGGTCTTTTGTGTTTTGGAAAGAAGAAACAAAACGAGATCAACAAAAATAAAGAAAAACTAACATAGATGCGCAAATGCAACTAGTGGCGAAATCTGCCAACACAGAACGATGCAGACAAAGAACGATTTTTTCGAAAATATTATGTAGCTCAAATAAAAAATGCTCAACTAACGAAAGTTAGATAACAACCTGGGGCATATGCTCAAAAAGTAGCAGCTCAAAATTACGTTCTTTCTGGGAATACGAATTTTGACGGTAACAACACAGAATCTGTTTTTGGGAAACAACTTCTCAATTCTTACCTCCTTCCTATTGGAGGCTATCCTTGATATAAAAACGAAATAAATAGGCTAAGGTGAGGTTATTACAGTAGTAACAACTTCCAATATTCAATAAAAAGATAAATTACAGAAATACACTAAGCAAGAACAAAAAGAAAGCGAAACATGGATATACAAAGTTTCGATGGAATATGATGTATCGGTGAGTGAGATGTCGGTATACCTCCCCCCAAGCTTAGGTTTTTGGCCTAAGTGGAGATCAATCCCAGGCGAGCCAAGAAGTGGTACCTCCATAATACGACAAAGAAGCACCTTCGTCCTGATATGAACTCGAGGACGCCCCAGTGTAATGCGCAGCATAGTCATCAGTGGCCGCCTTCTCCTCCTGGTGATGCCCATGGAATCCAAGCAGTCGTAGCTGCTCGTCCAACTCCTCCTTTGAGCGCGACCACAACATCCTGTGAACACTAAACAAACTAGATTGTGGCGGGGAACCTCCCTTTCATCTCCATCAGTAAATAACATTCTATATACCAGACCTCCTGCACAAGAGTTAGTGGTAACAAATTGATGAAACTTCAAAGCATCAAGATCAAGTCTCTGTGGTGCCAACAAAACCTCATTTGGATCAAAAGGAAAATCCAAAGCAGCTATAATACGTGCAATAATAATTCCCCCATAGATGGGTCCTCTAGCAGATAAGCGACGAGCAATAAGAGCACCAAGGTTGTACTTAGTACTATTATTGAGTGCAGTAGCTAGAAAAGCCAAGTGATAATGAGAAATATTACTAGTTTTTTCCCTACCAAGAATACTAGTGGCAAGGTAAGAATTAAAGTATTGAATAGCTAGGAGTTGAATGTTCCTTATCTTGCCACGTAGAGCTCTACGGTCATCATCATTTGTCACTCCTCCGTAGAGCTTCAACAAATCAACAGGAGTGTATTTGATCCTCTTTGTTGTACCAAACATAGGAATACCTATGATATCACAAAACCTCGACAAGGGTGAAGTAACAGACCTATTATAGATTTTAAATGCAACATATGGCTTGTAGGCGAGTGTTATGAAAAGAAAAACTCTCAACAAAGGTTTTAGTGAGCAAAGCATATTGTTCACTCTCATCATTCATGTAAGTAGTCAAACTAACCCTGTTAACAAGGAGCAAGAAATCCTCGTAGATCCCTGCATCTATCATAAAGTTAGCACAAGGGAAAGTGGATGGATGTGCTTCTCCACATCATCCCTCTCACCAATGTCTGGTGCAATAAGATCTTCATTATAGGATTGCCTAAATTGAGTAGATGATCTTGAGGACCTTATTGACATTGGTGCTTCTCTCTCAAAGATTTCTCCATAGTATGGTTGTCCATTCTTCTTCTCTGAAATTTTTAGCAATTCTCATAAAAATGATTTTAAGACAAACAAATAAAGGAGAACACTTATAGAGACTTGCAAGAGGACTAAACATGCACCAAAAAAACTTATCTAAGCATAGTACAAGCATTCAAGATCACTTAACATGTCATCTACAATAGCAAAATACTCAAGAAATACTCCACCGAACAAAATTCTACTTTGATAATCGGAGGAGTCACATACCGGAGAGCAAATGCTTCAAATCTCAGCAGGAAATATGGGCTGAGCAAGGAGATCGAAAATTCGCAAGGAAGAACAGCAAGAACATGGGGTTGAGCAATGGGGATGTGTTTTTTCGGGAGAGAGAGTGAAATGGCAGAGGAGAGAGCAAGTGGAGGGCCAGGGGGCCCACACCTGACCTTGGCACGACCAAGGTGCCACCCGTGCCACCACATAGTGTGGTCGGCTGGTAGGTCCCCCTGGGCTGCCCCAGGTGCCTCTCTGCCCCTTTTCATGCATAAAATTTTGTAGATGTTTTCTGGAATTTTTCGAGAAACTTTATTTTTGGGCATTTTTCAGAATTTGAATAATGATTCTAACACAGGAAACAATTATGGAATGATGAAAAACAAATTCAAAACCAAATCTACAGCAACTCTAAGACATTCTAATATGAAATTAATCAATGGTACATAGGTGAAAACATAGTTTCATTCATTTAAAATTACATTGTTAACAAGGTTGATCAAGTCTTGTTAGCAAAACAATTTTATATGAAACAAAACTTTGCATTTCACTATATGATTATGTTACCTCAATCTTGACAGGCATAGTCCCAATCATGATAATATCATTCTCTTTCTTCGGCATGGGAAAAGGCAAATGAAATTTCCCAATTTGGATGGTCTCAATGTTAATAATTGAATTTAGACCATATTTCCTATCAATCTTCTTGGGAAAATAAACCGTGTGCTCTTTGTCATCAACATTGAAACTTACTTTTCCTTGGTTGCAATCAATAACAGCCCCTGCAGTGTTAAGAAATGGTCTCCCAAGAATAATAGACATATTAGCATCTTCAGGCATTTCCAGCACAACAAAGTCAGTTAATATCATACAATTATAAGAAACTTGAACAGGAACATCCTCACATATACTAACAGGAATAGTAGTAGACCTATCAGCCATTTGGAAGGATATATCAGTGGTATTAATTTTTCTAGATCAAGTCTCTTATAGAGAGAAAATGGCATAAAACTAACCCCTGCTCCCAAATCACACAAAGCAGTTCTAACATAATTATTTTTGTGGAGCATGGAATAGTGGGTATACCTGGATCTCTAAGCTTCTTTGGGACCTTGCCATTAAAAGAATAATAGCGAACATAGTGGAGATTTCCTCATTTGGAATCTTCCTTTTATTAGAGACAATATATTTCATATACTTTGAATAAGGAGGCAATTTAATAGCATCAGTCAAAGGAATTTGCAAAAACAAAGGTTTCATCAATTCACAGAACTTGTTATAGTGTTCATCTTCCTTTGATTTGTGTTTCTTATCAGGAAAAGGCATTGGTTTTTGCACCCAAGGTTCTCTCTCACTACCATGTTTATTGGCAAAGAAATCTTCCTTAGTGTACTTTGTATTCTTTGTATGCTTTTCAGTTCCTCTTCAATTTCTTCTTTATCGGAAGCATCATTTATATCATTACCACTTTCAGTTTCAGCATCAGAGATAGATATACTATTACGATCTTTAGCAAGTTTAGAGGATTCTACAACAGTTTTATGTTTATTCTTATTTTTCTTAGACTAAGTCCTAGTATCATCAGCTCGTTGAGAATCTTGTTAAATTTTCTTTGGATGTCCCTCATGATATAAAGGATCCTGGGTAGAAACACCGCTTCTAGTTCTTATTTCATAAGCATGTTTTTCCCTAGAAGCATTAACTACCAAATATTTTTGCACTTTAGTGAGCTGATCAATTTGAGTTTGAACCATATGGAAATGTTTAACAAGCATTTTAACATCAGTAGAGGTTCTTTCCACAATATCATCCAAATTATTGATAGCTCTAGAATTTTCCATTAGATGATTTTCCACTCTCTTATTAAAATTATCTTCTTTACAATATAATTATCAAATTCATGTAAGCATTGATCAGGAGGTTTGCAGTAGGGAATATCTCTACTATCAAAACATTGGAAAGTGTGTACCTCAATAGTGGAAGAACAAGGGATTGGCTTACATAATTCTTCTATAGGTGGTAGATTCTTCACATCTTTAGATTTGATACCCTTCTCCTTAAGAGATTTATTGGCTTCCCTCATCACTTCATCATTTAATTCAATCATTCCCCTTTTATTCGTCGTTGGTGTTGGCTCAAGTGTAGTCCAATCATCATAATTTTTGCTTATTTTGGCCAATAATTTCTCAGCTTCAGTAGGAGTTCTTTTCCTAAAAACACAACCAGCACAACTATCCAGGTATGTCCTCGATTCAACAGTTAGTCCATTATAGAATATATCAAGGAGTTCATTTTTAGCTAATGGATGCCTAGGTAGTGCTCTAATTAAAGAACAAAATCTTGCCCACGATTCAGGCAATTTCTCTCATTCTACCTGCACAAAGTCAAAGATTTTCTGCAAAGCAACTTGTTTGGCACTAGCAGGGAAATATTTCTGAAAGAAGGCATTAACCAAACCAATAGGACTATCAATAGATGCAAGGGACAAATTATCATTCCATATTTTAGCTGCTCCTTTCACAGAGAAAGGGAAAAATTTAGTGACAAAGTAAGTGCGTATCTTAATATCATCGAAGAACAAATTGCTCAAAGTAGAGAGTTCATTCATATGTTTCATAGCACTTTCATTTTAAGTACCACAGAAAGGTTCTTTCTCAACAATAGATATGTAAGATAAATCCAGAGAGAAATCATAATCCTTATCTCTAATATTTATGGTAGATGTGGCAAACTTAGCATCAGGAGACAAATTATATCTAACAGCTCGCCTTGCAAGAAGACTTTTAATAACACTTGCATCTCTAGTAGCATGACATTCTTCAATGAAGTCATCATCAAGTTCAATAGAAGTTTCATCAAGATCATCACTAGATCCCCTCTAGGCTCAGATGAACTAACAGGTGTAATAGTATTTTCAGCATTTTCAATTTGTTTAGCTCTAGCAATTGTAGTATCTAAGAAAGGACCTAACGAACCACTCTTATCAAGCACAGTAGAAGCATCATCAAAATCATCAGGAGCATTTTCGGATTCAGCAGAAGTAGCGGTATGTGTAGCATGTGGATGTGGCGGAGTAAGAAGCTTACTCATAACAGATGGCGAATCAAGAGCAACAGAGGTGTTCAGATTTGTATCTCTTCTTGTAGTGGATGGCAATATAGGGAACTTCGATTCAGGAGCTTTCCCCATACCAAATAAATTGCAGCGAACAATATCACCTTCAAGGGGGCTTGTAAATAAAGCTATGCTCCCCGGCAACGGCGCCATAAAATAGTCTTGATGACCCACAAGTATAGGGGATCGACAGTCTTTGAGGGAAGTAAAACTCAAATTTATTGATTCGACACAAGGGGAGCCAAATAATATTTATAAGCTTTAAAAAATGAGTGTCAATTCACCTGCACCTGGAAATAGACTTGCCTGCAACAGTTTATCAGTAGTAACAGTTTTATAGTAGTGGTAGTACTGAAGTAACATCAGTAATGAAATAAAAATAGCAGTAGCGATGATTGCAGTAGACAACATGTTTAAAATATTGTAGGCACATGGATGGATGAATGAGCGTTGCATGAATGAGATAGTTCATATAATAAGCAAGATGTAGGCTTTGCAAGTAATAATGAAAAAACATCCTAGTATAAAAATAACCATAGGCATGTGTTCCTATTTAGTCGTGCGTGCTCGCAATGAGAAACTTGCACGACATCTTTTGTCCTACCAGCCTGTTGTAGCGGGGCCTCAAGGGAAACTACTAGTAATTAAGGTACTCCTTTTAATATAGTACCGGAACAAAGCATTTACACTCTGTGAAAACACGTGATCCTCACATCAAAGCCACCCCCTCCGGTTATCCCAATTATTGCCACTTTGGGGACTCGGGTTCCGGAGAACGATATGTGTATACAACTTGCAGGTATGATCAAAAATAATAATTATCATCATGAATCAATAACATGTTGAGATCTGAGATCATGGCACTCAGGCCCAAAGTGACAAGCATTAAGCATAGCAGGTTCCAACAATGTCAAAAATACTAACAACGGATACTAGGCACTATGCCCATAACAATCTTATAGCTATTACATGAACAATCTCAAAAAATCCCTACCATCCCCTACAACCTACATCGGGGAATTACTCACACATGGATGGGGGAATCATGGATGGTTGATGGAGAGGCATCGGTGATGGCGATGGCGATGATCTCCTCCAATTCCCCGTCCCGGCAGGGTGCCAGGACGGAGTTTCTGGTGGCGGCAGAGCAGCGTAACTCTTTATGGAAAAACGTCGAACCCCCCTCTATTTTTAGGGTTAGAGGCTTAATATAGTCGGGAGGAGAGGTCGAGGGGGTGGCCGAGGCGGCCAGACTACCCTTAGGCGTGACCAAGCATGGCCCATGCCTAGGGCAGGTGTGGGCCCCTCGTGGCCCCCTCAGTCTAGTCGACTGGCTCCGTCAGTCTTCGGGTGAAATATGGATTTTGCGATATTTTCTGGGAGTTTTCCTGAAAGTTGGATTCTGCACAAAAATGAGACACCAGAGCAATTCTGCTGAAAACAACGTTAGTCTTTGTTAGTTGCATTCAAAACACACAAATTAGAGGGCAAACAATAGCAAAAGTGTACGAGAAAGTAGATATGTTTTGGACGTATCAACTTACTCCGGAATCTCACCTCAATGTGATGATGTTTTTAGCAAAGTATCCATTTGTCAAGTTTTTGCAGGAAATAAAATCGGGGAAAAATACCACGGAAGTTTTTCACCAAAAGAAGGGACCTGGAGCTTTTGATCACGAGAGGAGAAGCACGAGTCCCAAACGAGGCCAGGTGGCGCGCCCTACTTCTTTGGGCGCGCCACCCATGCCCGTTCGGCCCTTGGTCCTCGTCTCACCTCCCCCTTCGCGAGGTGCCTTATATAACCTAAAAACATACCCCCGGGAGGAGACGACGTTTCGCGAAACAGCGCTTCTGGGGTCACATTGATCCTGCTCTCCACCCCGGAGAGAGGAATTTTGAGGGATTCTTCACCATCAGCGCCACCGACATCATCACCAACCATCATGGACTCACTCTCCATCACCACGAGTGAGTAGTTCTCTTTAGGCTTAAGAGGTGGATGGGTTTTGGATGAGATTGATCATGTAATCCTCCATATGTATCGAGAATTTAGGTGTTTGTCTTGAAGATATTTTTGTATGAGTGTTGGTACACCTTTGCTATGTTTAATGCTTTTTACTAGGCTCCGAGTGGCATGATTTCAATACTGAACCTATATTGCTTTATCATATATATGAGATTGGTATTTATCTGCAAGGTGTATTACTTGTTATTATGTTGACCATGCGAATCCCTAAGGTGACGGATGGAGAAAAACAAGGGGAAGATGTGATAATTCGAGGATTATGTGTGTTCATGAATCTTAATGCTTTGTTCCGGTCTATTCGAAAGGGTAGACCATAATTGCTTGTAGTCCCAAGTTGGCCCCGGTGAAATGGGCAAGCAGGACAAAACATGTTATGCAAATTCTCTTAGTTAGTACACATAACTATATTTGGATCACACACCTACACACAAATGAATTAGAGATGAGTGCTATGTTAGTTAGATTACATTACATGATCAATATCATCCATACATTACCCCATTGATGCCTCATGCCTAAGCTTATTCCGGTGAAAACTGGAAATCTGTTGTTCTTATTTACTGTTTGCTTTTACTGCTTTGAATCAACTGCTATAAAATCACGACTTGCTTGTGATTTTATTGATATACAGGTGTGATTGAGAGTGATGTCTCAATTGCTAAAGTCTTATTGGTATTATTGTGTTCCCCTTGAGTCGAACTATAAATTTGGGTAATACTTCCCATAGAAGATTTCAGCGATCCCCTATACTTGTGGGCATCAAAAAGCATCTGCGAGTTTAGTGAGCATCCGTACGGGCAGAGCCGTCCATACTAGGCTCCGTTGGCTTCGTTTCGTCAAACGAAGAAACATTTTTGAAGGCTCGATGGGCATATTCGGCCCCGATCTCCGTTGGTTCGCGAAACCGACCTCCAACGCCTATATAAAGAGGGGAGGAGCCAATGAGAGGTATCATTCATCCACACCCTAGGGGTGGAGCCCTGCCGCTCCGCCGCCGCCGCCGTCTCCACAGCTGCCGCGCCATCTCCGTCTACACCAAAACAGAGGAGGAGGATACTAGGATCTTGAAGGGCAACACATTGATCTCCATCATCATCATGTTGAGCTACTGCCGCGACGGTCTCCGGCGAAATTTGAGCGGCGTGGTGGCTAATGTGAAGGGGAAGAGGGTTGAGGAGAGGCAGAAGAGAGAGGGGAGTGGATTGGTGTGCTCAATGGAGGCCGGGGCGCTCTCCTTTTATAGCGACGCGAGGTGGCCGAGGGTGCGGAGCAGGTGAGTGGTGATGACGGCGATGGAGGTCACGCGGGGCCAGGGGAGTAGGCGTCGTGTAGGCAATGTCACCGCGGACCTAACGCGCGTCATGGCGAGGACAGGGGTTGGCGGAGGCGGGCAGGCGACGTCGTGTACTTGCGGGACCCGTGGCGGAGGACGTCGACCATGTCGTCGTCTACAGGGCGCCGGCGAGCCAATGAGGTTGTCTACGGGGTTGCTGGGGTCGTGGTGAGCAGGTGGGTGAAAGGAGAGGGTGACGGGAGAGCTGTGTCGACGGGACGCGTGCGTGTACCGGCGTGTCCAGGGCGCGTCCATGCATGCTCTGGCGCGTCCTGGCACGTTTGGGCACGGCGTGTTCTGGGCACTGTCGGCTTCTCTTTGGCCAGGGCTCGCACCAGCAGGTACAGAGTGATGAGGTGAGCCTCCAGGACAAGGTGAGAGAAAGAGAGGAGGGCCATGGTGAGGGTTGGCATGGTGGTGATCAAGTGGCCGGCATGGTGATGGCATGGGATCAATTGTGCATTTTTCTTTGTCTCCGAGGGCATGGCCTACTTGTAGGGGGTGAGACCAAAGATTTTGACAAGGTTTGCTAGGTTGGAGAGAGCTAGGGTATGCATAATTAATCAATGCCAACATGTATATGTGACACATGCAATGACATTGAGTGTCCTTGTGCTAGGGTGAGCATGGCTAGGCTAAGTGAGGTCATTGGGAGTTGTTGTGGTACCTGGTGCACTATGGAGGAGTACAAGAGAAGTGGGGTGAGGGGTACAAAGTGGTTGAAATAGTGGTTGTACCTCTATGTAAACAATTTGATCATAAGCCAAGGTCTCATGTGTGTTTGAATTTTGGCCAAATTTCTGCATAGATGTGTTCTAAATAATGTTTGCCAACCATTGGTGGTCTTGGTTTGGGTTTTGTAAGTGGTTTGTGAAAATTCCAAAATTTGGGGCAATCTAGAATCTGTTTCAACATTACCACTTTGCATCCTTATAATAATCAATAGAAAAGGAACTGGTCAAAGTGGTCAACATCAAAAGTGTTCATCTTGATGAGGTCTTGGATGAGGTGCAAAGAGTTGGGAGAGTTTGGTTTAGAAAACTCATAATACAAGGGCTCAAAGTGGGTAAGATATTAAAAGTGTCACATGTGACCATTATCACATGTAACTAGTTTTTTATTTTTCCTTTGATTTGATTTGAGTTTCTTTGATTCAAAAGTGTTTGTTATTGGTTTATTTATGTTTCCCAACCATTGGAACAATTCAAATTGTCCTAGGTTAAGTATTTTCAAAAATGGCCATAAGCCATATGTGAGGGTTTTTGCAATTTTCTATTTTTCTTCTTTGCTTCCCTTTGATCTCAAGGAGCAGGGTTTTGGGTTGCTTGAGTGTGAGGTTGAGTTTTTCAAGGGTTTCAAACAATGTTGGTAAGGTACATAGGGCATAGACCTATATTTGCAAGTACAGCTATATGCCCACATATGCCTCTCCTTTTTATTTTATTTTAAAATCTTGCTTTCTCCTTGGTTTTGAAAAGGGGTAGAGTTTAGGGTTTTGGCACATTGTCAAAGATTGTAAACACACAACATGGAAATAACACAAATATTAAGTATGAGCACTATGCATAGCACATGATGTAATAAAAGTTTTTGTTGGTTCTCATTTTTGGAAAAAGGAAATTCATTTTCTTCTTGTTTGAAAATTTGGGATGTTACAAATATAAAGGTGATGACTTTGAGATGCAAATGTAAGTGACCCTAAATGAGGAAACAAGTAATATGGATACACAATTGCAAAGGTACAAGGAAGAAATAAAGTGAAGGAAGCGAAACAACCGAATCGGGCGGAGATGAGATGCCAGAGATGATTCATGTAGTTCCTTCCCAAAGGAAGTACGTCTACATTGAGGGGGTGTGACACTACGAAGTTAGCCAACCGCCACAAAGGCGTCACCTATTCCTCGATGAGCACACCACAAAGGGATGCCCACTTCTCCACTAAGCAAGCTGGCCGAGGTGACAAACCTTCACAAAGCGTTGGGGCAAGAATCCACATGTTTGGAGGCTACCGACATCATCTTGGGCTAGTACGAACCCCAAGCTAGCCTAAATATGATCTCTTCTTCAAGGACATCCATAAGAGGAGATCTAGGGTTCAAGATCCACTAAGGATTGGTGGGGGATTTGAATTTTCTTGGGTAGGATTGTAGATCGGGTCCTCCTCCATCGATTCCCAAAGTTTGGGCAAGATTGGATGTCTAGGGAGGGAGATCTAGGGCTTTGAAGCTCAGTAATAATGGAGGAGAGAGAGTACAAAAAAAACTTAGGTCGGGTCTGGGGAAGAAGGCCCCCTTTTATAGGGGCGTTCAAATCCAACCGTTTTCTCATATCCGTGCATGACCAGGACTAGCGCTCGGTGGAGCGGTACTAGCTCATTCTTCTTACCGTTGCGGTCAATGACTTGAGATGTGGGCTCTCTGCGGTACTATCGGTACAAGTACCGGACATGTACCATATCGAGTATTGCGAGCGATACCGGGACCTTTAACACCAAACATTTTCCTTGTGCCAGTAATTGACCGATACCGCAGTCGATACTACCGCGATTCACAAAAAAGGAGATTCAAGCAATAGTTCCGGTCATGGTACCGCTCGAGTACCGCAAGGGATATTGCGCGGGTAAATTTTGAATGCTAAGTGGTATTGGGAGCGGTACTACCGCTTCCAAATGGGAGCTGTAGTACACCTGTCAGAGTTCCAGCACACGTGTACACATGTGTTGGGAGGCGGTAGCGGTAAAAACCTTGAATCTTTTTTCATTTCAACACCTCTCCAACCTAAGCGTTGCAACACGCACACAAAAATCAGAAATATCTACACCTAGGCCTAGCGTAGACACAACTTCCGTCTTGATCCTTCCGATTTTTAGGGGTCACCGATAATGTTGTGTACCTATAAAATCTTCAACACGACTATGAACAATATGAAATAGTATTCGGGTGTTGTTATCAAACACAGGAAACCCGAAAGGAGACTTTTCTCTTTCAAAAAGTTTGGTGGTCACCATTGTTGTATAGGTTAAAATGTCTTCGTAAGTCAATGCAGATGGATTTTTTCAATAGCGTGTGGTGGCTTTGAAACAAGGGAAGAACATAAACGAGAATAACAGGCCAGGCAAAGGAAGATGTGTGCATCTTCTATACTTAAGGGTAAGCACTATACACTCTATTTTATATGCATAGGGGCCAGGTGTAAGGGTACATTGCCCTAAATGTTTTTTTGGTAATTAATGACAATCCTTATGGACTAATGTTTTCATTGAGTTTATATGCAGAAATACTCCCTACGTATTTCTTATTGTACATGTGTTGGATTCAAGTGTGGATGCCATGAAGATAAACATATACCTTGGGTATTGGCATCATGATCTTGAGTGTTTGGTTTCAAGAGAAGAACTAAAGGTATGGCTCTAAGCCGGTGTCATGATAGTCGCATAAGTTGAGCTATGGATGACTATGGTCTAGAGCATGTAATGAAATGAAGAGTTCTCTATATACCTCAAGATGTTATGATAGAGCATGAGGAGATACAAGGTTGACTAATAGCTCGAAATTTTGCACTTTTCTACTGAGGTTTTTAAGTCTACTATTACTCATATTGTTACTCATTTCATGCTCCGGTTAGCTACACCTATGCCTATTTTACATACTTACAAGTTCTTGTTCACTTTCATACGAGCTTTGCTAATTTAGTAGTTTTAGTAGGATTTTATTATGGTTACCTTGTCTTTGCCATGTATTTAGGTGTTATGGACAATCATGGAGAAAGGGAGGCAAAAGGGACCAAGAGGGTACAATATGGGTGAATTACAAGCACCAGACTTAGCCATATGAGGAGTGGGAAAAGTGATATTTTTCCAACATCTCATATTTAAGATCAAAGGCCATGGTATTTCAGCCCTTGTCCATACGAGTTCAACAAGCCGAAGAACACCCAAATCAGAGTCCATATGAAGAAATGGCAAGCAAAATACGAAAACATCTGCGAGTTTAGTGACCATCGCTACGAGTAGACCCCGTCTGTACTAGGATCCGTTGGATTCGTTTCGTCAAACGGAACAACATTTGCGAAGGCCCGATGGGCATATTCGGCCCCGAGATTCTTCGGTTCGTAAAACCGACCTCTAGGGCCTATATAAAGAGGGGAGGAGCCAATGAGAGATAGCATTCATCCACACCCTAGGGGGATCGCTATCGCTCCGCCGCCATCTCCACAGCCGCCGCTCCATCACCATATCCACAAACACAGAAGAGGAGGAGGAGACTAGGATCTTTAAGGGCAACACATCGATCATCACCATCATCATCATCATCATCAACAACACAACAACAACGTCTCCAACACCGATCCCCTTTGTCTACTTGGTTGTAATCCAAACCTTTGTGTGGATCTTCAATTGTATTCGATTGTACTCTCATATCCCATCCATATTATTGCTATGATGTTGATCCCTTCATGTATGAGTAGTTCCTTTTTTCTTGGGGAGATATGGAGAACCCTAGTAACATATGATGTGAAATAAAGATGAATTATAGCTTTGATTTATTAACTATGTGTTAGTTCTCTCTCTTGAATGTTATGTGAAGTGCCCACTGACTTGCACTTTTACGCTAAAAAGGGATGCACCCCTTCCACTCATAAGGTGTTAAAGCTAATGAGCGAACATATGTACCTTGCCACTCGAATTTACGGTCAACCAAAAATACTAGCTTCTTACTCATGTATGAGTTCTCTACGAGAGTCCGAATGTTAAAGGACTAGAAGGATACGACAACCTCCCATTATTTGGTTTTGCAATGCAAGTATGATGAAATTACTAGTCAATAACTGAAGGAATCAAAAGGTCTGAGCAACCTTGCTCATGATTCAATCAAATGCGATGCTAGAACTTTACTTTTTGCTACTACCAAATAATCTCGTCTAAATAGGGTTTCCATATAGTACCTCTGATGTCTACGCACGCTTCTATTCATGTAGACAGTGTTGGGCCTCCAAGAGCGAGAGGTTTGTAGAACAGCAGACAAGTTTCCCTTAAGTGAATCACCCAAGGTTTATCGAACTCGGGGAGGAAGAGGTCAAAGATATCCCTCTCAAGCAACCACCGCAATCACGATACAAGAAGTCTCTTGTGTCCCCACCACACCTAATACACTTGTCAGATGTATAGGTGCACTAGTTCGGCGAAGAGATAGTGAAATACAAGTAGTATGGATGTATATGAGTGGTAATAACAATCTGAATAAAATATGGCAGCGAGTAAACATGCAACAAAACAGTAAATAAATGGAGTTTCGATGCTTAGAAACAAGGCCTAGGGATCCGATGCGTGCGATCAACACGTCCGTTGGGAACCCCAAGAGGAAGGTGTGATGCGTACGAGTAGCAAGTTTTCCCTCAGAAAGAAACCAAGGTTTATCGAACCAGTAGGAGCCAAGAAGAACGTTGAAGGTTGATGGTGGCGGAGTGTAGTGCGGCGCAACACCAGGGATTCCGGCGCCAACGTGGAACCTACACAACACAATCAAAGTACTTTTCCCCAACGTAACAGTGAGGTTGTCAATCTCACCGGCTTGCTGTGTAAACAAAGGATTAGATGTATAGTGTGGATGATGATGATTGTTTGCGAAGAACAGTAAAGAACAATTGCAGTAGATTGTATTTCAGATGTAAAGAATAGGACCGGGGTCCACAGTTCACTAGTGGTGTCTCTCCCATAAGATAAACAGATGTCGGGTGAACAAATTACAATTGGGCAATTGACAAATAAAGAAGGCATAACAATGCACATACATATATCATGATGAGTACTACGAGATTTAATTAGGGCATTACGACAAAGTACATAGACCGCTATCCAGCATGCATCTATGCCTAAAAATTCCACCTTCAGGTTATCATCCGAACCCCCTCCAGTATTAAGTTGCAAACAACAGACAATTGCATTAAGTATGGTGCGTAATGTAATCAACACAAATATCCTTAGACAAAGCATCGATGTTTTATCCCTAGTGGCAACAACACATCCACAACCTTAGAACTTTCTGTCACTGTCCCAGATTTAATGGAGGCATGGGCCCACTATCGAGCATAAATACTCCCTCTTGGAGTCACAAGTATCAACTTGGCCAGAGCCTCTACTAGCAACGGAGAGCATGCAAGAACATAAATAACATATATGATAGATTGATAATCAACTTGACATAGTATTCAATATTCATCGGATCCCAACAAACACAACATGTAGCATTACAAATAGATGATCTTGATCATGATAGGCAGCTCACAAGATCTAACATGATGGCACAATGAGGAGAAGACAACCATCTAGCTACTGCTATGGACCCATAGTCCGGGGGTGGACTACTCACACATCGATCCGGAGGCGATCATGGCGATGAAGAGACCTCCGGGAGATGATTCCCCTCTCCGGCAGGGGTGCCGGAGGCGATCTCCTGAATCCCCGAGATGGGATTGGCGGTGGCGGCGTCTGCGGAAGGTTTTCCGTATCGTGGCTCTCGGTACTGGGGGTTTCGCGACGAAGGCTTTAAGTAGGCGGAAGGGCAGGTCAAGGGGCGTCACGAGGGGCCCACACAACAGGCCGGCGCGGCCATGACCTGGGCCGCGCCGCCCTGGCGTGTCGCCGCCTCGTGGCCCCACTTCGTTTCCTCTTCGGACTTCTGGAAGCTTCGTGTAAAAATAGGACCCTGGGCGTTGATTTCGTCCAATTCCGAGAATATTTCCTTACTAGGATTTCTAAAACCAAAAACAGCAGAAAATAGCAACTGGCTCTTCTGCATCTCGTCAATAGGTTAGTGCCGGAAAATGCATAAATATGACATATAATGTGTATAAAACATGTGAGTATCATCAATAAAGTAGCATGGAACATAAGAAATTATAGATACGTTTGAGATGTATCAAGCATCCCCAAGCTTAGTTCCTACTCGCCCTCGAGTAGGTAAACGATAACAAAGATAATTTCTGAAGTGACATGCTATCATAATCTTGATCATACTATTGTAAAGCATATGAGATGAATGCAGCTATTCGAAGAAATGATGAAGATAATGAGTAAACAAATGAATCATATAGCAAAGACTTTTCATGAATAATAATTTCAAGACAATCATCAATAAGACTTGCATAAGAGTTACTCATAAAGCAATAAATTCAAAGTAAAGGCATTGAAGCAACACAAAGGAAGATATAAGTTTCAGCAGTTGCTTTCAACTTCAACATATTTATCTCATGGATAATTTTCAACACAAAGCAATATAACAAGTGCAATAAGTAAACATGTAAGAATCAATGCACACAGTTGGTACAAGTGTTTGCTTCAGGATAGAAAGAATGGGTAAACTGACTCAACATAAAGTAGAAGATTGGCCCTTCGCGAGAGGAAGCATGGATTACTATATTTGTGCTAGAGCTTTTCATTTTGAAAACAAGAAACAGTTTTGTCAACGGTAGTAATAAAGCATATGTGTTATGTATAAGATATCCTATAAGTTGCAAGCCTCATGCATAGTATACCAATTGTGCTCGCACCTTGTCCTAATTAGCTTGGATTAACATGGATTATCATAGCATAGCATATGCTTCAACCAAGTGTCACAAAGGGGTACCTCTATGCCGCTCTGTACAAAGGTCTAAGGAGAAAGCTCGCATTGGATTTCTCGCTTTGGGTTATTCTCCACTTAGACATCCATACCGGGACAACATAGACAACGAGATAATGGACTCCTCTTTAATGCATAAGCATTCAACAACGAGTTAATATTCTCATAAGAGATTGAGGATTGATTGTCCAAACTGAAACTTCCACCATGAATCATGGCTTTAGTTAGCGGCCCAATGTTCTTCTCTAACGGTATGCATACTCAAACCATTTGATCATGAAAATCGCCCTTACTTCGGACAAGACGAACATGCATAGCAACTCACATGATATTCAACAAAGGTAAAAGAGTTGATGGCGTCCCCAGAAACATGGTTACTGCTCAACAAGCAACTTATTAAGAAATAAGACACATAAGTACATATTCTTCACCACAATAGTTTTTAAGGCTATTTTTCCCATGAGCTATGTATTGCAAAGGCAAAGAATAGAATTTTTAAAGGTAGCACTCAAGTAATTTACTTTGGAATGGCGGAGAAATACCATGTGGTAGGTAGGTATAGTGGACACAAATGGCATAGTTTTTGGCTCAAGGATTTGGATGCACGAGAAGAATTCCTCTCAATGCAAGGCTAGGCTAGCAAGGTTGTTTGAAGCAAACTCAAGTATAAAAGGTGCAGCAAGACTCACATATGAACATATTGTAAGCATTATAAGACTTTACATTGTCTCCTTGTTGTTCAAACACCTCAACCAGAAAATATCTAGACTCTAGCGATCAATCATGCAAACCAAATTTTAACAAGCTCTATGTAGTTCTTCATTAATGGGTACAAGGTACATGATGCAAGAGCTTAAACATGATCTATATGAGCACAACAATTGCCAAGTATCTCATTATTCAAGACATTATACCATTTTCCACATGCGGCATTTTCGTTTCCAACCATATAACAATGAACGAAGCAGTTTCAACCTTCGCCATGAACATTAAGAATAAAGCTAAGAACATATGTGTTCATACGAAACAGCGGAGCGTGTCTCTCTCCCAAACAAAGAATGCTAGGATCCGAATTTATTCAAACAAAAACAAAAACATAAAGATGCTCCAAGTAAAGCACATAAGATGTGACGGAATAAAAATATAGTTTCACTAGAGGAACCTGATAAGTTGTCGATGAAGAAGGGATGCCTTGGGCATCCCCAAGCTTAGACGCTTGGGTCTTCTTAAAATATGCAGGGATGAACCACGGGGGCATCCCCAAGCTTAGACTTTTCACTCTTCTTGATCATATTGTATCATCCTCCTCTCTTGACCCTTGAAAACTTCCTCCACACCAAACTCAAAACAAACTCATTAGAGGGTCAGTGCATAATTCATATATTCAGAGGTGACATAATCATTCTCAACACTTCTGGACATTGCACAAAGCTACTGAAAGTTAATGGAACAAAGAAATCCATCAAACATAGCAAAACAGGCAATACGAAATAAAAGGCAGAATACGTGAAAACAGAACGGTCCAGTAAAGACGATTTTTAAGAGGCACCAGACTTGCTCATATAAAAATGCCAAAATTGAATTAAAGTTGCGTACATATCCGAGGATCATGCATGTAAATCGGCAGATTTTTATAAATTTTCTACGAGACTACTTGCTCAAATTTGTGACGACAAGAAATGCATTCTGCGCAGTAATCCAAATCTAGTATTGACTTTACTATCAAAGAATTTACTTGGCACAACAATGCAATAAAATAAAGATAAGAAGAGGTTGCTACAGTAGCAACAACTTCCAAGACTCAAATATAAAATAAAAGTGCAGAATTAAAATAATGGGTTGTCTCCCATAAGCGCTTTTCTTTAACGCCTTTCAGCTAGGCGCAGAAAGTGTGTATCAAGTAACATCAAGAGACGAAGCATCAACATCATAATTTGTTCTAATAATAGAATCATAAGGTAACTTCATTCTCTTTCTAGGGAAGTGTTCCATACTTTTCTTAAGAGGAAATTGATATTTAATATTACCTTCCTTCATATCAATGGTGGCACCAACTGTTCGAAGAAAAGGTCTTCCCAATATAATGGGACAAGATGCATTGCATTCAATATCCAAGACAACAAAATCAACGGGGACAAGGTTATTGTTAACCATAATATGAACATTATCAATCCTCCCCAAAGGTTTCTTTATAGCATTATCAGCAAGATTAACATCCAGATAACAATTTCCCAATGGTGGCAAGTCAAGCATATCATAAATTTTCTTAGGCATAACAGAAATACTTGCACCAAGATCACACAAAGCATTACAATCAAAATCATTGACCCTCATCTTAATAATGGGCTCCCAACCATCTTCTAACTTCCTAGGAATAGAAGTTTCAAGTTTTAGTTTCTCCTCTCTAGCTTTTATGAGAGCATTTGTAATATGTTTTGTAAAGGCCAAATTTATAGCACTAGCATTGGGACTTTTAGCAAGTTTTTGTAAGAACTTTATAACTTCAGAGATGTGACAATCATCAAAGTCTAAACCATTATGATCTACAGCAATGGAATCATTGTCCCCAATATTTTGAAAAATTCGAGCGGTTTTATCGGTTCAGCAGTTTTAGCAGTTTCAGGCAATTTTGCACGCTTTGCACTAGGAGTAGAAACATTGCCAACACCAATTATTTTACCATTGATAGTAGGAGGTGTAGCAACATGTGAAGCATTATCATTACTAGTGGTGGTGATAGTCCAAACTTTAGCTACATTATTCTCTTTAGCTAGTTTTTCGTTTTCTTCTCTTTCCCACCTAGCATGCAATTCGGCCATCAATCTAATATTCTCATTAATTCGAACTTGGATGGCATTTGCTGTAGTAACAATTTTATTATCAATATCCTTATTAGGCATAACTTTCAATTTCAAAAGATCAACATCAGAGGCAAGTCTATCAACCTTAGAAGCAAGAATATCAATTTTATCAAGCTTTTCCTCAACAGATTTGTTAAAAGCAGTTTGTGTACTAATAAATTCTTTAAGCATGGCTTCAAGACCAGGGGGTACACTCCTATTATTGTTGTAAGAATTCCCATAAGAATTACCTGTGACGCCCCGGAACCGGTATCCTGAGGATTCCAGCGATCCCGCCGAAATCCGCACGATATCGATTCTGAGACGCCCTCCGACACGACGTGCGCGACGAATCACACACGTGATGCCAGAGGAATTAACACGAGTAGTAACATTACACCAGGATTACAATAGAGCCCACAAGATACATATATTACAACAGCGACTCCAACGAGTCAAGATACAAATATACAATACAAAGATCCACTTCATACAGAAGATCGAATACGTCCGAGTACGAACAAGATACAAATTGGACTAAGAGTCCTGAAGATAAACGATGGCGTCCATAACCCTGCCCGAGCCAAGCCGGAAGGGTAACCTTGCTAACGTCGTCATCTCGTACTGTCAAAGTCGGGCCATCGGTTGCCGACAAGAGGGAGGAAGCAAAAGAGAAAGGGGAAAAGGCGAGAGTAAGTACCAAGGAACGAACTCCGGCACGTACTTAGCGAGACTAGAAATGGCTATGCTCGCCGGGCGAGTATAAATATATATCGCACAGGGCTATATGGTAGGTTTAGCGGCGGCAAAACTATAACCAATAGTGACACGCTACAACATCCGTCTAATCGGAGAAGATAAGAGAGGGCACAAGATAACATATAAATACTACACAAGCATAACTCAGGCCAAATACACATATCCCCTTCAACAAAGCGAAGAGGCAATGTAAAAGGCACTCAACGGTGGACAAGTTTTATTAGGTATCGGTTGTAGTAATGCTATATTACTACGCAAGTTATTATCAGATTATTAACAACAATTATAAGGTGTAAGTTGTTCTATGATCAAGCTAAGCAATTCCAAGTCGTCCATAACCGCGGACACGGCTTATCGATAAGATGTACACCCTGCAGGGGTTGCCCAAATGTAACCATACGCATTCTCGAACCCACTTACTACAGGTGGAGTCTCACATCAAGACCGTTCCCAATGCAAGAGAAAGTTTAATGGGAGCCACCCAACTAAGCTACCCGTGACGAAGTTCGGCCGTTCTCCGATACGGACCTAGAGGTTTGCGACATAGTCCAGGCGGGCACTAACGACCAGGCACAGGATAAGTCTATCCGCAATATGAGTACAGTACATAAATAAACACCCGAAGGCAACAGGAAGTAAATCGTGCATCGTGCATATGGGCAAATAAAACCAAGGTTGTGGCTCCCAATAAACAGACTCGAGGAAAGGTAGTGGGTGATGGGGGTCCAACTCCCCCACGTACGGGTAGAGCGCTCAATCTCGGAACAGATAACAAGAACTCGGGTCCTAGGGGACATTAGCAAGTCAAAGTTCCGATGCTTTCGCAAAGGGGCTCACGGATGCCTCTCGCTTACAATTTTAGTTGTTAACAATAAAGTAAAGCATGTGTATCTCCAACAACTGATATAGCATGTGATAACCTCCCAACAACCCAACATATCCCGATAACGGATCAAGATAAACAACGAGCCTAAACACGCCTACGACTCGCAAGGCTCAAACATCAAGCAACGGCTATGGGTAAGAAATGATACATATAGGATTATTATGGTAAACAAGTGGAATAGGACACGTGACTCGATAAAGAATCGCAACATAAGGATAGCAATGCGAGGGAGAGCAAAATATAAAATAGGTGAAGGAGGTGGGCTCGCCTGTGAAAAGCTGCAGAAGAACTTGTCGGAGAACTCGTCGTATCTCACATCAACACTTCGTGATCCTATCCCGAGAAGAAGCAAATGCTACAACAAACAACGGATGCAACACTTACTACTACGGAAGAAGAACCGGCATGATGAAGATGATATGCATGACATGGCATCGATGATGCAATGCACTTATCCAATTTAAGCGGAGTCGGAACCCCGGACAATCAAATTAGAGTTGGAGTTGCATTTCTACCGACAAAGTTAAGGGTTGATTAGCATGGCAAACATGGCAGAGGTGAGCTATATCAAAGTTAAATGGAACCGGGACAACATTTATATAATATCCCACATATTCCATATATTCCATATTAGGTGTTAATGCAAACTATCACGAGATGGTATGATGCATTATGCAACAGCAATCATGGATGGCATAATCATGTTCCTTATGTTTTTCTGATCAAAAACCATATAAAATACTTTTTAATCCGAGCTACGGATTGAGAGATATGATTTATGCAAGATTAAAACATTTTCTGTAAAAAGAAAAGGACGAGGAATAACGAGAGAAGGGTGATGGGCCGGGACATGGCGTGCAAGCGGCGACGGATAGAAGCTGCGTGCACGGGGAGGCGGGCTGCGCCAGATAGAACTGGGCTAGGCCCATCAGCGGATCTGGAAGGGAAGCAAAAATGTTTGGTTAATTAGTCTTCCCTGGTATTTGATCTTAGAACCTCCCAATCGAAATCAAAGGAACAAACCACCAAGCTACTGTGCAGATGTTGAGAAGAACAAGACGCGCACCCCTTTGAAGTCGTCCAAGGCGAAGCTCGGGGCCATGGCAGAACTTGCGGGTGAGCTCGGGTACGATGGGGAGGGACGAATCGGGAAGGGCGCGTGGGTGCTGGAGATGCGCGGTGACGCGGAGGACCTGCAGCGGGCGAAGGAGAGGCCGGGGCACCACCGGAAGGTCGCCGGCGTTGAGGGTCTGCGGGTAAAAACGGTCATCACCATCGGCATGACATCTAAGAGGGAGAGGGAGTCCGTGGGGAGGGGTAGGAGGATGGGGAGCTCACCAGAATGGTGCAGGAGGGGTCGGGGTAGCCGGAGGTTGGCCAGGGCGACCGGAATCGAAGTTTTCCCCGCCGGCATTGGAGACGGAAACGGCGAAATTGGCGGCGATTGGGGAAGCTTCGGCTCGATTCCTTGGAGGAGGACGACGAGGACGTAGAGGCGCATCTTCAGGTGGTCTCAGCTCGGCGACGGGAGGCCTGGTTCGACGACACCATGGTGAGGAGGTGACGGTGTTGTTTCTCGTTTGTTCACAGAGACGAAAGAAGAGGTGTGGAGGAAGGAGAAAGTGGCGGCGCGAGGGGAGGAGGAAGGCTAGGGTTTGGTGGGATTAAAAGGGAGGAGGGAGCAGGTGGAGGGCGTGGTGGTTGGGGGAGGAGGACCACGGCAACGCACATGGCCTGCTCCCGTCGTTGTCCAACGTGACGAGGATGGAGGAGAAATAAAGGAGGCCGAAGGGGTACGGGCCAGAAGAAGGAGTGGGCTGGGAGAAGAGGAACTGGGCCGCCGGGTAGAGGAAGAAAGAGAGGGGAAAAAGACCAGGGAGAGAAGAAGAGATGGGTTGCCGGATAGATAGGTTACTTGTTTTATTAAAAGAACAAACGAGATCTATTAGGGGTACTACCACAGGCCGTTACATTACCATAACTATTACCATTAGCGAAGGATATGACCTATAGTTGTTACCAGAATTATTCCTATAAGCATTGTTGTTGAAATTATTACTTTTAATGAAATTCACATCAACATGTTCTTCATGGGCAACCAATGAAGCTAAAGGAACATTATTAGGATCAACATTAGATCTACCATTCACAAGCATAGACATAATAGCATCAATCTTATCACTCAAGGAGGAGGTTTCTTCAACAGAATTTACCTTCTAACCTTGTGGAGCTCTTTCCGTGTGCCATTCAGAGTAATTTGTCATCATATCATCAACAAGCTTTGTTGCCGCCCCCAAAGTGATGGACATAAAGGTACCTCCAGCAGCTGAATCCAATAGGTTCCGCGAAGAAAAATTCAGTCCTGCATAAAAGGTTTGGATGATCATCCAAGTAGTTAGTCCATGGGTAGGGCAATTCTTCACCAAGGAATTCATTCTCTCCCATGCTTGAGCAACATGTTCATTATCTAATTGCTTAAAATTCATTATGCTACTTCTCAGAGATATAATTTTAGCGGGGGGATAATATCTACCAATGAAAGCATCCTTACATTTAGTCCATGAATCAATACTATTTCTTGGCAGAGATAGCAACCAATCTTTAGCTCTTCCTCTTAAGGAGAAAGGAAACAATTTTAATTTTATAATGTCACCATCTACATCCTTATACTTTTGCATTTCACATAGTTCAACAAAATTATTAAGATGGGCAGCAGCATCATCAGAACTAACACCGAGAAAATTGCTCTCTCATAACAAGATTCGAGTAAAGCAGGTTTAATTTCAAAGAATTCTGTCTGTAGTAGCGAGGTGGGGCAATAGGTGTGCATAAGAAATCATTATTATTTGTGCTAGTGAAGTCACACAACTTAGTATTCTCAGTAGTACCCATTTTAGCAGTAGTAAATAAAGTAAACTAAATAAAGTAAATGCAAGTAACTAATTTTTTTTGTTTTTAATATGGAGAACAAGACAGTAAATAAAGTAAAACTAGCAACTAATTTTTTTGTGTTTTTGATATAAGAGCAAACAAAGTAGTAAATAAAATAAAGTAAAGCAAGACAAAAACAAAGTAAAGAGATTGGATGTGGGAGACTCCCCTTGCAGCGTATCTTGATCTCCCCGGCAGCGGCGCCAGAAAAAGAGCTTGATGCGTGCAGTCAACACGTCCGTTGGGAACCCCAAGAGGAAGGTGTGATGCGTACAGTAGCAAGTTTTCCCTCGGAAAGAAACCAAGGTTTATCGAACCAGTAGGAGCCAAGAAGCACGTTGAAGGTTGATGGTGGCGGAGTGTAGTGCGGCGTAACACCAGGGATTCCGGCGCCAACGTGGAACCTACACAACACAATCAAAGTACTTTGCCCCAACGTAACAGTGAGGTTGTCAATCTCACCGGCTTGTGATACGTCTCCGACGTATCGATAATTTCTTATGTTCCATGCCACATTATTGATGATATCTACATGTCTTATACACATTATATGTCGTATTTATGCATTTTCCGGCACTAACCTATTAACGAGATGCCGAAGAGCCAGCTTGCTGTTTTCTACTGTTTTTGGTTTCAGAAATCCTACAAAGGAAATATTCTCGGAATTGGACGAAATCAACGCCCGGGGTCCTATTTTTGCACGAAGCTTCCGGAAGACCGAGGGGAAAGGAAGTGGGGCCACGAGGCGCCGACACAACAGGGCGGCGCGGCCCGGCCCTTGGCCGCGCTGGCCCGGCGTGTGGGGCCCTCGTGTGGCCCCCGCGTTGCCCTTCCGCCTACTTAAAGTCTTCGTCGCGAAACCCCCGCATGCGAGAGCCACGATACGGAAAACCTTCATCGAGACACCGCCGCCGCCAATCCCATCTCGGGGGATTCTGGAGATCACCTCCGGCACCCTGCCGGAGAGGGGAATCATCTCCCGGAGGACTCTTCACCGCCATGGTCGCCTAGAGCTTGCTAAATTTGGTTTGCATATTTGGTCTCTCTAAAGTCTAGATAATTTCTAGTATTGAGTTTGAACAACAAGGAAGACGGTGTAGAGTCTTATAATGTTTACAATGTGTCTTTTATGTGAGTTTTGTCTGCACCGGTTCATCCTTGTGTTTGTTTCAAATAACCTTGCTAGCCTAAACCTTGTATCGAGAGGGAATACTTCTCATGCATCCAAAATCCTTGAGCCAACCACTATGTCATTTGTGTCCACCATACCTACCTACTACATGGTATTTCTCCGCAATTCCAAAGTAAATTGCTTGAGTGCTACCTTTAAAATTTCCATTCTTTACCTTTGCAATATATAGCTCATGGGACAAATAGCTTAAAAACTATTGTGGTATTGAATATGTACTTATGCACTTTATCTCTTATTAAGTTGCTTGTTGTGAGATAACCATGTTTTCTGGGGACGCCATCAACTACTCTTTGTTGAATATCATGTGAGTTGCTATGCATGTCCGTCTTGTCTGAAGTAAGGGAGATCTACCACTTTAATGGTTAGAGCATGCATATTGTTAGAGAAGAACATTGGGCCGCTAACTAAAACCATGAATCATGGTGGAAGTTTCAGTTTTGGACATATATCCTCAATCTCATATGAGAACACTAATTGTTGCTACATGCTTATGCATTAAAGAGGAGTCCATTATCTGTTGTCCATGTTGTCCCGGTATGGATGTCTAAGTTGAGAATAATCAAAAGCGAGAAATCCAAAATGCGAGCTTTCTCCTTAGACCTTTGTACAGGCGGCATGGAGGTACCCCTTTGTGACACTTGGTTAAAACATGTGTATTGCGATGATCCCGGTAGTCCAAGCTAATTAGGACAAGGTGCGGGCACTATTAGTATACTATGCATGAGGCTTGCAACTTGTAAGATATAATTTACATGATACATATGCTTTATTACTACCGTTGACAAAATTGTTTCTTGTTTTTCAAAATAAAAGCTCTAGCACAAATATAGCAATCGATGCTTTCCTCTGCGAAGGACCTATCTTTTACTTTTATGTTGAGTCAGTTCACCTATTTCTCTCCACCTCAAGAAGCAAACACTTGTGTGAACTGTGCATTGATTCCTACATACTTGCATATTGCACTTGTTATATTACTCTATGTTGACAATTATCCATGAGATATACATGTTACAAGTTGAAAGCAACCGCTGAAACTTAATCTTCTTTTGTGTTGCTTCAATACCTTTACTTTGATTTATTGCTTTATGAGTTAACTCTTATGCAAGACTTATTTATGCTTGTCTTGAAGTGCTATTCATGAAAAGTCTTTGCTTTATGATTCAGATTGTTTACTCATGTCATTACCATTGTTTTGATCGCTGCATTCATTACATATGCTTACAATAGTATGATCAAGGTTATGATGGCATGTCACTCCGTAAATTATCTTTGTTATCGTTTACTCGCTCGGGACGAGCGGGAACTAAGCTTGGGGATGCCGATACGTCTCCGACGTATCGATAATTTCTTATGTTCCATGCCACATTATTGATGATATCTACATGTCTTGTACACATTATATGTCGTATTTATGCATTTTCCGGCACTAACCTATTAACGAGATGCCGAAGAGCCAGTTCTCTGTTTTCTACTTGTTTTTGGTTTCAGAAATCCTACAAAGGAAATATTCTCGGAATTGGACGAAATCAACGCCCGGGGTCCTATTTTTGCACGAAGCTTCCGGAAGACCGAGGGGAAAGGAAGTGGGGCCACGAGGCGCCGACACAACAGGGCGGCGCGGCCCGGCCCTTGGCCGCGCCGGCCTGGCGTGTGGGGCCCTCGTGTGGCCCCCGCGTTGCCCTTCCGCCTACTTAAAGTCTTCGTCGCGAAACCCCCGCATGCGAGAGCCACGATACGGAAAACCTTACCGAGACGCCGCCGCCGCCAATCCCATCTCGGGGATTACGGAGATCACCTCCGGCACCCTGCCGGAGAGGGGAATCATCTCCCGGAGGACTCTTCACCGCCATGGTCGCCTCCGGAGTGATGAGTGAGTAGTTCACCCCCGGACTATGGGTCCATAGCAGTAGCTAGATGGTTGTCTTATCCTCATGTGCTTCATTGTCGGATCTTGTGAGCTGCCTAACATGATCAAGATCATCTATCCGTAATTCTATATGTTGTGTTTGTCGGGATCCGATGGATAGAGAATACTATGTTATGTTGATTATCAATCTATTACCTATGTGTTGTTTATGATCTTGCATGCTCTCCGTTATTAGTAGAGGCTCGGCCAAGTTTTTACTCTTAACTCCAAGAGGGAGTATTTATGCTCGATAGTGGGTTCATGCCTCCATTAAATCTGGGACGAGTGACGGAAAGTTCTAAGGTTGTGGATGTGTCTGTTGCCACTAGGGATAAAACATTGATGCTATGTCCGAGGATGTAGTTATTGATTACATTACGCACCATACTTAATGCAATTGTCTCGTTGTTTTGCAACTTAATACCGGAAGGGGTTCGGATGATAACCTCGAAGGTGGACTTTTTAGGCATAGATGCATGCTTGGATAGCGGTCTATGTACTTTGTCGTAATGCCCAATTAAATCTCACAATATTCATCATATCATGTATGTGCATTGTCATGCTCTCTTTATTTGTCAATTGCCCGATCGTAATTTGTTCACCCAACATGCTATTTATCTTATGGGAGAGACACCTCTAGTGAACTCGTGGACCCCGGTCCATTCTTTTACATCGAATACAATCTATCGCAATATTGTTTTACTGTTCTTTGCAAACAATCATCATCCACACTATACATCTAATCCTTTGTTACAGCAAGTCGGTGAGATTGACAACCTCACTGTTTCGTTGGGGCAAAGTACTTTGGTTGTGTTGTGCAGGTTCCACGTTGGCGCCGGAATCTCTGGTGTTGCGCCGTACTACATCCCGCCGCCATCAACCTTCAACGTGCTTCTTGGCTCCTCCCGGTTCGATAAACCTTGGTTTCTTTCTGAGGGAAAACTTGCCGCTGTGCGCATCACACCTTCCTCTTGGGGTTCCCAACGGACGCGTGTTGTACGCGTATCAAGCATATTTTCTGGCGCCGCTGCCGGGGAACGAAGAAAAGTTACACCACAAAGATTTCTAACTCCCACGTCAACTATACGCCGACGGCATATTTTCCGGCGCCGTTGCCGGGGAGATCAAGACACGCTGCAAGGGGAGTCTCCACAATCCAATCTCTTTACTTTGTTTTTGTCTTGCTTTATTTTATTTACTACTTTGTTTGCTGCATTATATCAAAACACAAAAAAATTAGTTGCTAGTTTTACTTTATTTACTCTCTTGCACTCTATATCAAAAACACAAAAAAATTAGTTACTTGCATTTATTTTATCTAGTTTGCTTTATTTACTACTGCTAAAATGGCCACTCCTGAAAATACTAAGTTGTGTGACTTCACAACCACAAATAATAATGATTTCTTATGCACACCTATTGCTCCACCCGCTACTACAGCGAGAATTCTTTGAAATTAAACCTCGCTCTCATCGAATCTTGTTATGCGAGAGCAATTTTCTCGGTGTTAGTTCCGATGATGCTCGCTGCCCATCTCAATAACTTTGTTGAATTGTGTGAAATGCAAAAGTATAAAGATGTAGATGGTGACATTATAAAATTAAAATTGTTTCCTTTCTCATTAAGAGGAAGAGCTAAAGATTGGTTGCTATCTCTGCCTAAGAATAGTATTGATTCATGGACTAAATGCAAGGATGCTTTTATTGGTAGATATTATCCCCCTGCTAAAATTATATCTTTGAGGAGTAGCATAATGAATTTTAAACAATTAGATAATGACCATGTTGCTCAAGCTTGGGAAAGAATGAAATCTTTGGTTAAAAATTGCCCAACCCATGGATCGACTACTTGGATGATCATCCAAACCTTTTATGCAGGATCGAACTTTTCTTCGCGGAACCTATTGGATTCAGCTGCTGGAGGTACCTTTATGTCCATCACTCTTGGTGAAGCAACAAAGCTCCTTGATAATATAATGATTAATTACTCTGAATGGCACACGGAAAGAGCTCCACAAGGTAAGAAGGTAAATTCCGTCGAAGAAACCTCCTCCTTGAGTGATAAGATTGATGCTATTATGTCTATGCTTGTGAATGGTAGGACTAATGTTGATCCCCATAATGTTCCGTTAGCTTCATTGGTTGCTCAAAATTCTATGCCATATCCTGCTAATGGTAACTCTTATGGTAGATATGTTTCACCTAATGAGGAAAAGATGTTAGAAATTGAAAGATCCACCAAGAGCTTTATGCAATCACAATATGAGCAAAACAAATTGTTTACTAAAACTATGAATGAACAATCTACCTTGTTGAAGAATATAGGAAATCAACTTGAAAATCTGAATATGGAGATTTACGGGTTGCAAACTAAACTTGCAAATGCCGAAAACCGAATCCCATACGATATCTGCATCACAATCTTCTTTAATTAATAAAATGGATGCTAAACCTGAGGATATTGAAAATAAAATTGTTACTACAGCAAATGCCATCCAAGTTAGAATTAATGAGAATATAAGATTGATGGCCGAATTGCATGCTAGGTGGGAAAGAGAAGAAAATGAAAAACTAGCTAAAGAGAATAATGTAGCTAAAGTTTGGACTATCACCACCACTAGCAATGCTAATGTTCCACATGTTGCTGCACCTCCTACTATTAATGGTAAAATAATTGGTGTTGGCAATGTTTCCACTTCTAATGAAAAGCCCGCAAAACTGCCAAAAACTGCTGAAACTGCCTGTGATAAAACTGCTGAAATTTTTTCCAACATTGGGGATGATGATCCCATTGCTTTAGATTGTAATGGTTTGGATTTTGATGATTGCCACATCTCTGAAGTTATAAAGTTCTTACAAAAACTTGCTAAGAGTCCCAATGCTAGTGCTATAAACTTGGCTTTCACAAAACATATTACAAATGCTCTCATAAAAGCTAGAGAAGAGAAACTAAAACTTGAAACTTCTATTCCTAGAAAGCTAGAGGATGGTTGGGATCCCATCATTAAGATGAAGGTCAATAACTTTGATTGTAATGCTTTATGTGATCTTGGTGCAAGTATTTCCGTTATGCCTAAGAAAATTTATAATATGCTTGACTTGCCACCATTGAAAAATTGTTATTTGGATGTTAATCTTGTTGATAATGCTATAAACAAACATTTGGGGAGAGGTTATAATGTTCGCATTACCGTTAACAATAACCTTGTCCCCGTTGATTTTGTTATCTTGGATATTGAATGCAATGCATCTTGTCCCATTATATTGGGAAGACCTTTTCTTCGAACTGTTGGTGCCACCATTGATATGAAGGAAGGTAATATTAAATATCAATTTCCTCTCAAGAAAGGTATGGAACACTTCCCTAGAAAGAGAATGAAGTTACCTTTTGATTCTATTATTAGAACAACTTATGATGTTGATGCTTCGTTTCTTGATAATACTTGATATACACTTTCTCGCGCCTAGGCGAAAGGCGTTAAAGAAAAGCGCTTATGGGAGACAACCCATGTTTTTACTACAGTATTTTTGTTTTATATTTGAGTCTTGGAAGTTGTTTACTACTGTAGCAACCTCTCCTTATCTTAGTTTTGTGCATTGTTGTGCCAAGTAAAGTCTTTGATAGTAAGGTTCATACTAGATTTGGATTGCTCACGAGAAACTGATTTCTTTGCTGTCACGAATTTCGACCTGCCTCTCTGTAGGTAGCTCGGAAAAATATGCCAATTTACGTGCGTGATCCTCGGATATGTACGCAACTTTCATTCAATTTGGGCATTTTTTCATTTGAGCAAGTCTGGTGCCTCAATAAAATCCATCTTTACGGATCGTTCTGTTTTGACAGATTCTGCCTTTTATTTCGCATTGCCTCTTTTGCTATGATGGATGAATTTCTTTGTTCCATTAATGTCCAAGTAGCTTTATGCAATGTCCGAAGTGTTAAGAATGATTGTGTCACCTCTGAACATGTTAATTTTTATTGTACACTAACCCTCTAATGAGTTGTTTCGAGTTTGGTGTGGAGGAAGTTTTCAAGGATCAAGAGAGGAGGATGATACAATATGATCAAGGAGAGTGAAAGCTCTAAGCTTGGGGATGCCCCGGTGGTTCACCCCCGCATATTCTAAGAAGACTCAAGCATCTAAACTTGGGGATGCCCAAGGCATCCCCTTCTTCATCGACAACATTATCGAGTTCCTCCCCGAAACTATATTTTTATTACGTCACATCTTATGTACTTTGCTTGGAGCGTCGGTTTGTTTTTGTTTTTGTTTTTGTTTGAATAAAATGGATCCTAGCATTCATTGTGTGGGAGAGAGACACGCTCCATTGTTGCATATGTACAAATATGTCCTTAGGCTTTACTCATAGTATTCATGGCGAAGGTTGAATCTTCTTCGTTAAATTGTTATATGGTTGGAATCGGGAAATGCTACATGTAGTAATTCTAAAATGTCTTGAATAATTTGATACTTGGCAATTGTTGTGCTCATGTTTAAGCTCTTGCATCATATACTTTGCACCCATTAATGAAGAAACACCTAGAGCTTGCTAAATTTGGTTTGCATATTTGGTCTCTCTAAAGTCTAGATAATTTCTAGTATTGAGTTTGAACAACAAGGAAGACGGTGTAGAGTCTTATAATGTTTACAATGTGTCTTTTATGTGAGTTTTGCTGCACCGGTTCATCCTTGTGTTTGTTTCAAATAACCTTGCTAGCCTAAACCTTGTATCGAGAGGGAATACTTCTCATGCATCCAAAATCCTTGAGCCAACCACTATGTCATTTGTGTCCACCACACCTACCTACTACATGGTATTTCTCCGCCATTCCAAAGTAAATTGCTTGAGTGCTACCTTTAAAATTTCCATTCTTTACCTTTGCAATATATAGCTCATGGGACAAATAGCTTAAAAACTATTGTGGTATTGAATATGTACTTATGCACTTTATCTCTTATTAAGTTGCTTGTTGTGCGATAACCATGTTTTCGGGGACGCCATCAACTACTCTTTGTTGAATATCATGTGAGTTGCTATGCATGTCCGTCTTGTCTCGAAGTAAGGGAGATCTACCACTTTAATGGTTAGAGCATGCATATTGTTAGAGAAGAACATTGGGCCGCTAACTAAAACCATGAATCATGGTGGAAGTTTCAGTTTTGGACATATATCCTCAATCTCATATGAGAACACTAATTGTTGCTACATGCTTATGCATTAAAGAGGAGTCCATTATCTCGTTGTCCATGTTGTCCCGGTATGGATGTCTAAGTTGAGAATAATCAAAAGCGAGAAATCCAAAATGCGAGCTTTCTCCTTAGACCTTTGTACAGGCGGCATGGAGGTACCCCTTTGTGACACTTGGTTAAAACATGTGTATTGCGATGATCCCGGTAGTCCAAGCTAATTAGGACAAGGTGCGGGCACTATTAGTATACTATGCATGAGGCTTGCAACTTGTAAGATATAATTTACATGATACATATGCTTTATTACTACCGTTGACAAAATTGTTTCTTGTTTTTCAAAATAAAAGCTCTAGCACAAATATAGCAATCGATGCTTTCCTCTGCGAAGGACCTATCTTTTACTTTTATGTTGAGTCAGTTCACCTATTTCTCTCCACCTCAAGAAGCAAACACTTGTGTGAACTGTGCATTGATTCCTACATACTTGCATATTGCACTTGTTATATTACTCTATGTTGACAATTATCCATGAGATATACATGTTACAAGTTGAAAGCAACCGCTGAAACTTAATCTTCTTTTGTGTTGCTTCAATACCTTTACTTTGATTTATTTCTTTATGAGTTAACTCTTATGCAAGACTTATTTATGCTTGTCTTGAAG
>NC_061514.1:12784267-13001040 GCF_022539505.1 Lolium rigidum | reverse complement strand
CACCGTGTTAGTACTTGGTTTATGCTATGATCATGATCTCTTGTAGATTGCGAAGTTAACTATTGCTATGATAATATTGATGTGATCTATTCCTCCTACATATGCATGAAGGTGACGAGTGTGCATGCTATGCTAGTACTTGGTTTAGTCTATTGATCTATCTTACACTATAAGGTTACTTAAACATGAGCATTATTGTGGAGCTTGTTAACTCCGGCATTGAGGGTTCGTGTAATCCTACGCAATGTGTTCATCATCCAACAAAAGTGTAGAGTATGCATTTATCTATTCTCGTTATGTGATCAATGTTGAGAGTGTCCACTAGTGAAAGTGTAATCCCTAGGCCTTGTTCCTAAATATCGCTATCGCTGCTTGTTTACTGTTTTACTTGCGTTACTACTTGCTACATTACTACTGCTTGTTTACTCGTCACTGGGCAAAGCACTTTTACGGTGTCGTTGCCGTTGCTACTGCTTATTCATACCACCCGTATTTCACTATCTCTTCGCCGAACTAGTGCACCTATTAGGTGTGTTGGGGACACAAGAGACTTCTTGCTTTGTGGTTGCGGGGTTGCATGAGAGGGATATCTTTGACCTCTTCCTCCCCGAGTTCGATAAACCTTGGGTATCCACTTAAGGGAAACTTGCTGCTGTTCTACAAACCTCTGCTCTTGGAGGCCCAACACCTGTCTACAAGAATAGAAGCTCCCGTAGACATCAAGCACTTTTCTGGCGCCGTTGCCGGGGAGGAAAGGTAAAAGGCTCTCATACTACGGTCTCAGGTAAAGTATTTTTCTGGCGCCGTTGTGTGTGTGTGCTCAAAGCTATTTCCTTTAGATCCTGCAATTGCATCTTGTTGTTTCTTGTTTACACTAGTTTGGCATAATGTACAAGAGTGAGCTTCTTATTCTATTTCCTGATTTAAAACATGGATTGTTTGATGCGAAAATTAAAAAACCTATGAAATCTTATTTGCATGCTGGTAGTAATATTAGTATGAACGCTTTGAACACCATTGTTGATAATGATATAAAAAGTTCTAAGCTTGGGGAAGCTGGTTTGCATGATATTTTTAGTCCCCCAAGCATTGAGGAGAAAATTTTCTTTGATGATACTTTGCCTCCTATTTCTAATGATGATAATGATAGTGGTCTTTTTGTGCCACCTACTATGGAGAGTAAATTTTGTTGTGATTATACTATGCCTCCTACACTTGATGAGAATAATAATGATAGCTACTTCGTTGAATTTGCTCCCACTATTACTAATAAAATTGACTATGCCTATGTGGAGAGTAATAATTTTATGCATGAGACTCATGATAAGAATGCTTTATGTGATAGTTATATTGTTGAGTTTGCTCATGATGCTACTGAAAGTTATTATGAGAGAGGAAAATATGGTTGTAGAAATTTTCATGTTACTAAAATGCCTCTCTATGTGCTGAAATTTTTGAAGCTACACTTGTTTTATCTTCCTATGCTTGTTACTTTGCTCTTCATGAACTTGTTTATTTACAAGATTCCTATGCATAGGAAGCATGTTAGGCTTAAATGTGTTTTGAATTTGCCTCTTGATGCTCTCTTTTGCTTCAAATACTATTTCTTGCGAGTGCATCATTAAAACTGCTGAGCCCATCTTAATGGCTAAAAAGAAAGAACTTCTTGGGAGATAACCCATGTGTTATTTTGCTACAGTACTTTGTTTTATATTTGTGTCTTGGAAGTTGTTTACTACTGTAGCAACCTCTCCTTATCTTAGTTTTGTGTTTTGTTGTGCCAAGTAAAGTCTTTGATAGTAAAGTAAGTACTAGATTTGGATTACTGCGCAGAAACAGATTTCTTTGCTGTCACGAATCTGGGTCTAATTCTCTGTAGGTAACTCAGAAAATTATGCCAATTTACGTGAGTGATCCTCAGATATGTACGCAACTTTCATTCAATTTGAGCATTTTCATTTGAGCAAGTCTGGTGGCCTAATAAAATCCATCTTTACGGACTGTTCTGTTTTGACAGATTCTGCCTTTTATTTCGCATTGCCTCTTTTGCTATGTTGGATGAATTTCTTTGATCCATTAATGTCCAGTAGCTTTATGCAATGTCCAGAAGTGTTAAGAATGATTGTGTCACCTCTGAACATGTTAATTTTTATTGTCCACTAACCCTCTAATGAGTTGTTTCGAGTTTGGTGTGGAGGAAGTTTTCAAGGGTCAAGAGAGGAGGATGATATACTACGATCAAGAAGAGTGAAAAGTCTAAGCTTGGGGATGCCCCGGTGGTTCATCCCTGCATATATCAAGAAGAATCAAGCGTCTAAGCTTGGGGATGCCCAAGGCATCCCCTTCTTCATCGATAAATTATCAGGTTCCTTCTCTTGAAACTATATTTTTATTCGGTCACATCTTATGTGCTTTACTTGGAGCGTCTGTGTGCTTTTGTTTTTGTTTTTGTTTGAATAAATTGGATTACATCATGCTTATGTGGGAGAGAGACACGCTCCGCTGGTTCATGTGAACACATGTGTTCTTAGCTCATAATATTCATGGCGAAGTTTCCTCTTCGTTAAATTGTTATATGGTTGGAATTGGAAAATGATACATGTAGTAATTGCTATAATGTCTTGGGTAATGTGATACTTGGCAATTGTTGTGCTCATGTTTAAGCTCTTGCATCATATACTTTGCACCTATTAGTGAAGAATACATAGAGCATGCTAAAATTTGGTTTGCATAATTGGTCTCTCTAAAGTCTAGATAATTTCTAGTATTGAGTTTTGAACAACAAGGAAGACGGTGTAGAGTCTTATAATGTTTTCAATATGTCTTTTATGTGAGTTTTGCTGCACCGGTTCATCCTTGTGTTTGTTTCAAATAAGCCTTGCTAGCCTAAACCTTGTATCGAGAGGGAATACTTCTCATGCATCCAAAATACTTGAGCCAACCACTATGCCATTTGTGTCCACCATACCTACCTACTACATGGTATTTATCCGCCATTCCAAAGTAAATTGCTTGAGTGCTACCTTTAAAATTCCATCATTCACCTTTGCAATATATAGCTCATGGGACAAATAGCTTAAAAACTATTGTAGTATTGAATATGTACTTATGCACTTTATCTCTTATTAAGTTGCTTGTTGAGCGATAACCATGTTTCTGGGGACGCCATCAACTTTGTTGGATATCATGTGAGTTTCTATGCATGTCCGTCTTGTCTGAAGCAAGAGAGATCTACCACCTTCATGGTTGGAGCATGCATGTTGTTAGAGAAGAACTTTGGGCCGCTAACTAAAGCCATGATTCATGGTGGAAGTTTCAGTTTTGGACACATATCCTCAATCTCATATGAGAATAATAATTGTTGCCACATGCTTATGCATTAAAGAGGAGTCCATTATCTCGTTGTCCATGTTGTCCCGGTATGGATGTCTAAGTTGAGAATAATCAAAAGCGAGAAATCCAAAATGCGAGCTTTCTCCTTAGACCTTTGTACAGGCGGCATGGAGGTACCCCATTGTGACACTTGGTCAAAACATGTGCATTGCAAAGATCCGGTAGTCCAAGTTAATTAGGACAAGGTGCGGGCACTATTGGTACACTATGCATGAGGCTTGCAACTTATAAGATATAATTTACATGATGCATATGCTTTATTACTACCGTTGACAAAATTGTTTCATGTTTTCAAAATCAAAGCTCTAGCACAAATATAGCAATCGATGCTTTTCCTCTATGAGGATCATTCTTTTACTTTCATTGTTGAGTCAGTTTACCTATTTCTCTCCATCTCAAGAAGCAAACACTTGTGTGAACTGTGCATTGATTCCTACATACTTGCTTATTGCACTTATTATATTACTCTATGTTGACAATATCCATGAGATATACATGTTATAAGTTGAAAGCAACCGCTGAAACTTCATCTTCCTTTGTGTTGCTTCAATACCTTTACTTTGAATTATTACTTTATGAGTTAACTCTTATGCAAGACTTATTGATGCTTGTCTTGAAGTGCTATTCATGAAAAGTCTTTGCTTTATGATTCAGTTGTTTACCCATGTCATATACATTGTTTTGATCGCTGCATTCACTACATATGCTTTACAAATATTATGATCAAGTTTATGATGGCATGTCACTCCAGAAATTATCTTTGTTATCGTTTTACCTGCTCGGGACGAGCGGAACTAAGCTTGGGGATGCTGATACGTCTCCAACGTATCGATAATTTCTTGTGTTCCATGCCACATTATTGATGTTATCTACATGTTATATGCACACTTTATGTCATATTCGTGCATTTTCTGGAACTAACCTATTAACAAGATGCCGAAGTGCCAGTTCCTGTTTTCTCCTGTTTTTGGTTTCGAAATCCTAGTAACGAAATATTCTCGGAATCGGACGAAATCAACGCCCGGGTTCCTATTTTACCCGGAAGCATCCGAACACACGAGAACCGCCGAGAGAAGGGGGCAGGGCCACCACACCACACCCCGGCGCGGCCAAGGGGGGCGCCCCGGAAGCCCTCCTGCGCCGCCTCTCCGCCTATATAAAGCCCCCGACCTAAAAACCTCGGGGCGTTCGACGAAAACCACAAAAACCTTCCGAGCCGCCGCCATCACGAAGCCAAGATCCGGGGGACGAGGAGTCTCGTTCCGGCACCCTGCCGGAGCGGGGAAGTGCCCCGGAAGGCTTCTCCATCGACACCGCTGCCATCTCCACCGCCATCTTCATCACCGCTGCTGCTCCCATGAGGAGGGAGTAGTTCTCCATCGAGGCTCGGGGCTGTACCGGTAGCTATGTGGTTCATCTCTCTCCTATGTGCTTCAATACAATAATCTCATGAGCTGCCTTACATGATTGAGATTCATATGATGATGCTTGTAATCTAGATGTCATTATGCTAGTCAAGTGAGTTTTACTTATGTGATCTCCGGAGACTCCTTGTCCCACGTGTGTAAAGGTGACAGTGTGTGCACCGTGTGGGTCTCTTAGGCCATATTTCACGGAATACTTATTCACTGTTGAATGGCGTAGTGAAGTGCTTATTTATATCTCTTTATGATTGCAACATGTTTTGTATCACAATTTATCTATGTGCTACTCTAGTGATTTGTTATTAAAGTAGTTTATTCCTCCCGCACGTGTGCAAAGGTGACGAGTGTGTGCACCGTGTTAGTACTTGGTTTATGCTATGATCATGATCTCTTGTAGATTGCGAAGTTAACTATTGCTATGATAATATTGATGTGATCTATTCCTCCTACATATGCATGAAGGTGACGGTGTGCATGCTATGCTAGTACTTGGTTTAGTCTATTGATCTATCTTACACTATAAGGTTACTTAAACATGAGCATTATTGTGGAGCTTGTTAACTCCGGCATTGAGGGTTCGTGTAATCCTACGCAATGTGTTCATCATCCAACAAAAGTGTAGAGTATGCATTTATCTATTCTGTTATGTGATCAATGTTGAGAGTGTCCACTAGTGAAAGTGTAATCCCTAGGCCTTGTTCCTAAATATCGCTATCGCTGCTTGTTTACTTGTTTTCATCGCGTTACTACTGCTACATTACTACTCGCTTGTTTATCGTCCCGGGCAAAGCACTTTTCCGGTGTCGTTGCCGTTGCTACTGCTTATTCATACCACCTGTATTTCACTATCTCTTCGCCGAACTAGTGCACCTATTAGGTGTGTTGGGGACACAAGAGACTTCTTGCTTTGTGGTTGCAGGGTTGCATGAGAGGGATATCTTTGACCTCTTCCTCCCTGAGTTCGATAAACCTTGGGTATCCACTTAAGGGAAACTTGCTGCTGTTCTACAAACCTCTACTCTTGGAGGCCCAACACTGTCTACAAGAATAGAAGCTCCCGTAGACATCAGTTACCTACAACCTAGAGAAATAATAATGGAAAAGGAAATATAGAGATATGAATTTTTTATGCCAAAAGCTTCAAAACCACTTCCTAGTCCATGAGCTACTAGATATGAAGATGCAGGGCTTTCTGCTCAATACACCTCCCAAATACCCACTATGCTTACAAACGTTGTCCAAATGAGTCCAAATTCGTCACACTTGTGTATCTTTGAGTTGCAAACAATATCTAGTCGGCCAAAATGTAATATATTGTTCAAATAACACAATTTTACAATTTTTATGCCAAAAGCTTCAATTTCCCTTAGTCCCTTTATTATTTGGGTGCCCCTATTTTACTTAGTGTTACTCAGTTTTCCCCCTCCGGGCCCACTTGTTTTACTCAGTCCTACTCAGTTTTGCCCTTCCGATAAACATTTCCTCACTTTTCCCCCTCTTAGTTCTACTCAGTTTTCCTAACTTGTACTCACTGGCTGATCTCTGATTGGTCGAGATGTATGTCACACGGATCTTGGTTGGTTGAAAGCTCAACGAACGCTTGCACCGTTCGATCATTTATGATCGGACGGCCTGTATCTCTCTCTCTCTACCACGATGGACGCATACGGAGACAAGAGCAGAGCACATACCTACCAACCCTGGCAGTCGCATATTCCAGTCGCATCTTCCTCTCTCATATTTCCTCTCTTACTCCGGCGGTCGCGGCGGCGCGGATCTAACCGTGCGTGCGGCGGCGTGCGGCGGCGCGGATCTAGCCGTGCGTGCGGCGGCGTGCGACGGCGCGGATCTAACCGTGCGTGCGATGGCGCGGATCTAACCGTGCGTGCGCCATGGATCTAAGAGTGCCGGTGAGGATCTAACCGTCAGAAATAGTTGAAATGTCTCTCTCTGTCTCACTTTCGATTCTATTCTCAGATCTGTTGAATGATGAAGAACACCAAGACGGCGGCCGTGCCGACAGGTGGTCATCGATGCCACGAACATTGAAGCCATCGCCGACAACATCGCTTCGACGGCGCGGACCCGGCCTTCAATGTCGGAGCTCGTTGATGTCTCACTTCCGGTGCCGAGAGTGCGAATCGATGCCAAGACGATTGAAGCCATCGTCTACAACCGCGCTGCAAAGTCGCCGATCCAGCCCTCCGCAGATCCGTCGCTGATGAAGTACACCAAGACAGCGGCGGTTCCGACAATGGTCATCGATGCCACGAACATTGAAGCCACCGCCGATAACATCGCTTCAACGGCGGATGGCGCAGATGACCACCCCTCAGCCACCCGCCGTCCCGGCCTTTCTTGCCCATTGCTGCGCGGCCATGTTCGACGCCGCAAATTGGGATAAATTATGATAAATTTATATTTTTCAATTTCCAATTGGGATAAAATTGTTCGAACTACTACCTCCGTCTCAAAAAAAGCTTCTCCACGTTCTTGATGTGTCCATGTACATCCGTATGTATGATTTGAATTCTATCCCAACTTGATTGGGAAGATATTGATATGTATTTGATCCGGAGGCCGGTACATGCTTTCACTTTTGGGATCCCTTCACTTTTATAAAATGTTCATGCATGCTAAAATTATCGTGCGCATTACTTAGCACAAGTAGGAAATTGTACACCAAAATGCGGTGCTTAGAGCCACAACAAAATACGAGTGGTTAGAGCCATCTACTGAATAACAATTCTATACTAAATCGTCTACCAGAACCACATAACTGCTAGGACAGGGATGACACCTAATAAAACTGCACAGATGAATCTACTTTTCTCCTCTCTCATCACTTTAAGTTCATGTTCTAGATTTTCTACCACTTGATCAAATACGGCAAGATCTGTCTCAACTCTACACTTCTCCTTGCGAATAAGCTCTGAATTCTTCTTTTCTTCCTCCACAATACGCTTCAGCTCGAATATCATCGAGGTTTTACGGGCCAATTCATCACCTAAATTGGCCACCTTCTCCTCCAAATCCATCCTCCGGCTACACCACTGGGTTGATTCATCTTGGTATGCAATGTACCATGGATCATCGGCTTGCCGGCTAACGCGTAACAATAATGGAAAAAAGAACAACTGAAATCACTCCAACAGGCCATGGCGGAACTTCAAATTCAACGGTAGTACAGAGAGCTGAAGCTAGATACCTGCACTTCCGACGAGGTAGGAGAAGTAGAACGTGGCCACGACATGATTGAATCGCCACCCTCGCCGGTGTACCCGCTACGACCAGACATTGAGGACTATTTCGTACTCGCAAACTCCAATAAATTACGGGAACCGAATCGATTAGGGGGCGGGGGAGGCGAAGCGGAGGTCTTACCAAGCCATACCAATTGGTGCGCGGAACAAATCCCGGTCGTCGTGGGCGGCGGATCTGCTTGCGGCGGACTTTCTGCGGTGGGTACAATGCGTGCGGACGAAAGAAGTGTTGGAGCCGTGGTTGACGTGCAGCGCCGCGGTTCGTCCGACGCCGCCGGGGACAGAGCCGGCGGCGCGACGAGGCGCCGGCGATGGCTGCTCCGTCCGACGGTGGGGAACGAGCTGCCAGCGGTTCTCCGGACTAGCTTAAGAATAATTAATTAGCGAACTTGTTGCTTCTCTCTATGATATTCTCTAAAGACATATATCAGAGCGGCAATATGTGAGTTTTCCTGAAAAATAGACGACCCCACTGGTCATTGGCTGCGCAGGCCCCACGGAGCGGCAATATATGATTTTTCTCTCTAAATAAATAGACGACCCCACTCGGTCATTGGCTGCGGCAGCCCACAGAGCGGTAATATGTGTTTTTTCCCGAAAAATAGACGACCCCACTGGTCATTGGCTGCGGAGGCCCCACAGAGCGGCAATATATGATTTTCTCTAAATAAATAGACGACCCCACTGGTCATTGGCTGCGGCAGCCCCACAGAGCGGCAATATATGTGAGTTTTCCTGAAAAATAGACGACCCCACTGGTCATTGGTTGCGGAGGTACCACAGAGCGGCAATATATGAGTTTTCCTGAAAAATATACGACCCCACTGGTCATTGGCTGCGACAGCCCTATAGAGCGGCCCCATTTGTCATTGGCAGCACCGCGTATAAAATCATGAAATAAAACGGCCCACACGTCGGCCGATAGATGGATGGCTGCTCCGACGTGTCTCCCGACCCTACCCGTCAGGGAGGAGCTGCCCCTGTGCGGCCCCACCCGGTCAGACTAACGGTCAAGGCCTCTGACCTGACGGCTACCGGCCATTCCAGCACTTGTGCGTGTTTCAAACTAGAGGAGGGTAAAACTGAGGAAAAACTAAGGGACTGGAAAAAACTAAGTACAACTAACGAACCAGGGGCACGAAAATAGAAATCCCTTTAAACTACCCCCAAATTATTTATTAAATGGTATGAGAGGTGTCCTCTCATTTAAATCAATGTCCCAAGTGATTCAATATGAGGTAATGACCTTAGTCTATAGAACCTCATATTTGATTACTTAGTGATATTAAATTATTTCTTTAGTAGTGTTTAAATTGCATGAGATGTAGTATCTCATTTAAATCATTTTCCCAAATGATAAATATGAAGTGTTGACCTTGGTCAACATGATCTCATACTTATTAATTGAGGATATTAAAACTTAGTAACATTCAATGAGAGGAAAAAAATTTCTAAAAGGAAATAAATAGAAACACTAATCAATATTTCAATAAGAAGAAATGATTTTTCTTAAAAGAAAACAAAGTCAACCACCTGGTTAATAATGTTGTGTTGATAGATTAGCTTGAGTGATCCCTTTGAGTGTTAAGTCTAGTACTTAAGCTTTGTGTGGTGATTGTATACCTCGTATCCGTTTATAGACGCTAGTACCGAAGGCTACGAGGAGGAGGAAGGTCTTCTACGAGGAAGAAGAAGAAAACTTTGATCACTGTACCAATCAAGGCAAGCTATACTCTTGCAAGCTACCCTAATGCAAGCTCTACTTGATCAAGGCACCAATACCATACTACTTTGTGTTTTACTTTCCAAGCCCAAGTTTTTACCTTGCAAAGCTTTTACTTTGATTATCAAGACATACTTGTATAGTTAACTTTTGTCTAGATAGGGAGTATTACAAGAGCATCAAAATTAGACTAGAGAGATACAAGTTACTTAGCAGCTCTCATGACTAGTTGCTAGTGCTAAAACTAAAATTGACTACTCTAGATGGGAACATGTGAATCAAATGACTTTGAAAACCTTGGAATGATGAGTCATTCCATTGAAAGATTTTGAAGGTGAATTTGACTTTTGAATGACATGGTGACTCTTTGACAAAAACTGATGGTTGGGTTCGGATGCGATACCATTCCAATTTTAGAGTACCCCCACAATACCTGATTATGGGTAAGGCTTTAGCTGGAAATTAGTGTATCTTAGTATGGGCTCCCTCTGAACAAGCGTCATAGGGGTTATGCCGAGGCTGCCTCCGTGAAAAGTGAAATGACGTGAAATGAGGTGAATATCCTACCCAAGCCCTATGCAGTTCCCAGGTTGGCGGTTTGCCCTCACTGGGAGGCCAAGCTCATAGGGAGAGGTGCCTATACTATGGTATGTAAGTGAAAAGTTAATGGTTGATGATCCGCATACTGAGTATGATTATTCAGGGCTATCCCTGACGGATGTAATCAAAAGGTTTGGCACAAGAGTACGACCTCTGCAGAGTGTAAAACTATTCGAATAGCCATGTCCGCGGTTATGGACGGTTGGATGGCCATACTATTCCGTTGTCAGAAGTTTTCTAATAATGAATGGTGAATTGAAAGGTGAATTTGACTTGATCACAACAGAGTTGTGGGAATGACACTAATGTTCCCACTTGAGTTAAGTTAGGCAAATGAAGAGTCTTTGATTACTAAATGCTTATGAAATAAAAGCGGCTTTATGCAAATAACCTAGAGCTTAGAGCTCCATTGATATAGTTGATAGTGCTTACACTAGTATTAGTTTGCGAGTACTTTAAAGTACTCATGGCTTTGTCCCTGGCTATTCAAATGGCCAGACTATAAAGAGAAGCACCAGTACCTAGAAGATGGACAGCATGACGTCTATGATAACTAGGACTACTTTCTGACGTCAAGCGTTGCCTGTGGAACAGATGGACCCCTACTACGTATCTTCCGCTATGTGCTATGTATTTGATCCTTAGATCAATTGTTGTATTAAGACTGGATCATGTGATCCTTTGATGTAAGACAATTATGGTTTGTAATGAATGATGTTCTATGATATCAATCTATTATGTCTCGCAAAAACAATATTCCTGGGATTGCGATGTATGGCATAATAGGCATCTGGACTTAAAAATCCGGGTGTTGACAAGTTGGTATCAGAGCCATTGTTTGACGTTAGGAGGCCCTAGTTGACAAGTTGATATCATCTGGACTTAAAACTTATTCTCACTCTTATCCTTGAGATCTTTTCAAAAAGAAAAATCCATATTCCACTTTTCCTTCTAATTCTACATAAAATTTTGGCACACTTGATCACTTCTTTAACTTACTCATCCTAATTGCTCACAGATGGAGTACCACTACGAGTCCTATCAGCTTGGTCACGAAGGAGACCAAATGTTCGAGAAGGATTTGGAAAAACTAGTTGAATATCTAGGACGTCCGTATCCCGAGTTCTTTGGAGTGCCACTCAATAACCAGTCAGGAAGACAACCTCAGTGGGAAGTTACTGCAGATCTGAGAGGAAAGCTAGGAGCCCCAATTTGGGAAACCATATGGTTTTTTGTAAGGGGAAACACTTGGAAGGAAGGGATAGCCAAATCCATGCAAGAAGCACTTGCCCGTCTGTGTGGACATTATGTGAACAAGATCAAGAACACTCGCTTCTTTTACTACCCAAGACATGATCCCATGGGAAGGCCAATAACCATGCCACCGCACCCGGAGATGAACCACTATGTTGCATACCTGGACTTCATGTTGTACAAGACCCGCAAGGAGTTGGACAACGCCCGCGCCTTTCGCCAAGCACATTACCCATAAAGACGAAGAACCCACCATTCCGGATGAAGAGTAGTATCACTAGAGCACTCGCGTAGGTGTGAGTTTGTATCAGATCCCTTGTATCGTAGAACGGATGAATGGTTCTTAAAACCAACGGTGTGTTAGTATTGTAATGTGTGATGTTTGGTATGAATGAAAAAGTGTTGTTGGTTTTTACCCCCCTCAACACTACTCAAGTTTTCAAGTTTTGAACTTTTCAAATCCTTAACCAAACAAACCATAGAAAATTCCCTCTTATCTTATGATCTACCTCAATGTTCAGTTGGCCCCTCCAACCCGCAACACCAACCAAGATGCAATGATTCAGATGCTACAGATGATGATAGCAGATAGAGAGGTCGAAAGAGCTGAACGACAAGCCAACCTTATTGTACTGCAGCAGATAGCCCAGAACAACCAGGGCCATGGAAATCATGACCATCCTGGATCCAAGCTGAAGAATTTCCAGAACACTAACCCTCCGATGTTCAGCAAGACTGAAGAGCCGTTAGATGCAGATGACTGGCTCCAAACAATGGAGAACAACCTGGAAGTCGCAGGAGTCGACGCTACTGAAAAAGTAATGTTTGCCACCCACTACCTGTCAGGACCTGCCAGAGCCTGGTGGACTAGTGCCCGTGCAATGAATGCGGGACAGATGATGACCTGGGACGACTTCAAACTCAAGTTCAACAAGTACCATGTGCCCCAGGGTCTGATCAAGAAGATGAGAGATGAGTTCAGGGAACTCAAACAAGGAAGGATGTCCGTGGTGGAATACCGTGACAGATTCCTCACTCTGTCTAGGTACGCCCCCGATGAGACCGACACAAACGAGAAGAGGAAGGAGAGATTTCTGAATGGACTGCATGATGAGATCCAGACAGTGTTAGTAAACATTTCGTTTGCTGATCTGGAAGCCCTTGTGGACTCTGCCATCCAGATGGAAGGAAAACTCCATCAAGCCAATGAGAACCGCAAGCACCGTATGATGCACCAGAATGGACCCAGCAATACACCAAGGTATCGCCCCAAATCAAGTGGAGGATTTGCCTCAAGACCCAACAAGCCACCTGTTTCAACGTTCCGTTCAAACTTCAACAACTCCAATGGAGGGCACCCGAAGCCCGGAGGCAACAACAACAACAACAACCACAACCACAACAACAACAGCAACAACAACAACAACCACAATGGTAACAACAACAACCCTAACACTGCCCCCAGGACTGGAAGCAATGCTGTCTCCATCACCCCAAAGGACAAGTCAACTGTGACTTGTTATGAATGTGGAATTGTGGTTCCCTACTCCAATGAGTGCCCCAAGAAGCTTGCCAAGACTGCCCCCAATACCGCTGCACCTGCTCAGCAGCAACGCCGTGTCTCAACTGAAAGGAACCCGAACAACCGCAACGGTCGTTTCTACCGTATGAATGCAACAGAAGCCCAGGAAGCGCCCATTGCCATGCAGGGTATGTTTTCCTGTTAAACCATTTGCCCAATCTCTCTTAGGTTCCTAACTTTTCTTAAATCTCGGGACGAGATTTTGTTTAAGGGGGGAAGGTTTGTAACATCCCAAATTTCAAAACAATAAAGAAGACCAATTCCCTTTTTCCAAAATTTGGAGCCAACAAATTTTTTGGGATTACATTACCCTATGTGCATAATGTGCATGCATGTACGTGGTGATCCTTGCCATGTTTGTTTGTGTGAAGTGATGAACATATTTCAAGACCCTAAACCCTACCCCTATTCAAAATCAAAGAAAAGAAAATCAAATAGAAGTGAGGCATATGTGAGCAGAGGGCAAATTTTGCAAATATGCTCCTATGCCATATTCACCCTATCCAAAATGGTTGTGAACCATTACTAAGCTTAACCTATCACTCAATGAACCCAAAACAATGACCTTGGGTCAAAGAAAAAGAAAAAAAATAAAAAAAAAATGGAAATTCACATATGAGCCTATGAACACTTCTGCAAATCTTTAACCTAGGCCATTTTACCTTGTGTTGATGACTTAGAAACATTACTAAACTCAAAATAATACCTTTTGAATCAAATAAATGCAAAACAAATCAAATTAAAATTCAAAATTCACTCACATATGATAATGGTCATTTGTGCCATTTACATCAGGGTACCCACTTTGAGCCCCTGCATTAAGAGATTCCTAAACCAAACTTTATCAACTCTTTGCACCTCATCCAAGACCTCATCAAGGTGAACACTTTTGGTGTTGACCACCTTGACTGGTTCCTTTTCAATTGCTTAATATAAGGATGCAAAGTGACAACTTCAAAACAGAATCAAGATCACACCCATTTTGGATTTCACCAAACCTGGTGCATTTTGCACACCAACACCACCAACAGAAGCCAAACATTATTTGAATCACACCCATGCAAAAGTTTGTCAAAATTCAAAAATCAAGTTCTTGTGGCCATTTCATCGAACACTTTAAGTGCACCAATCTGCCAACTCTCTACATCCTTATATCCATCAGATTTTGGCCTCAACCATCAAGCCTATGTCATCATCAACCCTCTCTTGCACCCAGTAAACAAAGCCAAGTCTCAGAGACAATGATTTTGCATGATTTCATCATGTACCACACCATGCCGTGTGCACCATGTCACCACCATGCCAACTCTTTTCTCCTCTCACATCTGGCGTTCATCATCATGTCCTTGAGCCTCTCCACACTCTGCTGATCACGCTGGACATCACCATTGGCCAAGAGGATCACTGCAGCGACGGGAACACGACGTGCCCACGACGCCCAGGCACGCCAAAGCGTGCGTGGACATGCCACTGGATGCGCCAGAGCATCGTCGCGCCCCATCAGCGTGATAGGTCGCGCCCCGTCCTCCCCTTGACCTCTCCTCTCGCACACGCACGCACCAGTACCCTAGCAACCCCCCAGACACGCTCGGTTGCGCCGAAGAGGACGGTCACCATCGTCACCGTCGACGACTTTCCGCAACGGTACTACACGCTTGCGTCACTCTCCTGCTCGCCTCGGACCACCATTTGTTGTGCCATCAAGCTCTCCGTGCTCGCCATGACGTCGAGAACACCCCTGCGTCATCGCCCAAGTCTCTCCGCCACTGTATCGCCGTCGCCATGCTGGACCTGCCCCGCGCGCCTCGGCACCCCGTTGCAACTATAAAAGGAGCACTCCCCCTCTCCAATTCTCCATGCCAATCCATTTCTCTCATCTCATAACCCCTCCTCGAGCTCTCCCTTGTCCCAATTTACACCGTAGACCACCAATCACTCGCCAGAGTGCTGCGGAGCCGCCACAGACAAAGACGAAGCTTGGCGCCACCCCTGGAGACGCCGCCGGTATCAGGAGAACCGCCGTCATCGACAACCTCGTCCTGCATCGTCGCCGATCATCACCGGAGCGCCGGTGAGCCGCTGACCCCCTACCCTCGCCGCAGCCAGGGCTGGATCTCGTCAGAGACAACGATGAACCACTATCGTTGGATTTGCTTCTAATCGTGCGGGGCCACGTTGAAACTTACCGCTTCGGGTGTTATGACCCACTGACAAGCGGGACCCATTGTCAGGCGGCCCGCGTGTGCGAGACGCACTGCTGGGCCGGCCTGCTTCCCTTTTCTCTGCGGCCCGTTAACTTTTCCCGCGCGAGCCCAGGAATTCAAACTCGGTTTAATTAATTTAGTTCAATTCAATACTGATGCCAAGTTCAAATTTAAAGTTAGCAAGATCTATTGAACCAAAATTTACGAATTTGATGTTGTTGGAAAGCTTATGAAATTTTCTAAACAACTACCCGGGTCTCAACCCAAGATTTGTTGTAGAACTCATGTACTGAAAATAACAAGTCAGTACCTTTTTCAAATTCAAACAATTATTAAAAAACAACCATAACTTATTTTGAGTTGATTCCAACTCTCATAATTCACATTTCAAAGGCTCTACATGATTATGTAAAAACATGATAGTGGTTTTTACCATGATCATGGGCTAGAGCAAAATAATGGCTATGTGGCCATTTCTAGTCCATTTAAACTACCCCCAAATTATTTATTAAATGGTATGAGAGGTGTCCTCTCATTTAAATCAATGTCCCAAGTGATTCAATATGAGGTAATGACCTTAGTCTATAGAACCTCATATTTTATTACTTAGTGATATTAAATTATTTCTTTAGTAGTGTTTAAATTGCATGAGATGTAGTATCTCATTTAAATCATTTTCCCAAATGATAAATATGAAGTGTTGACCTTGGTCAACATGATCTCATACTTATTAATTGAGGATATTAAAACTTAGTAATATTCAATGAGAGGAAATTTTTTATTCTCAAAGAAAATAAATAGAAACACTAATCAATATTTCAATAAGAGGAAATGATTTTCTTAAAAGAAAACAAAGTCAACCACCTGGTTAATAATGTTGTGTTGATAGATTAGCTTGAGTGATCCCTTTGAGTGTTAAGTCTAGTACTTAAGCTTTGTGTGGTGATTGTATACCTCGTATCTGTTTATAGACGCTAGTACCGAAGGCTACGAGGAGGAGGAGGTCTTCTACGAGGAAGAAGAAGAAAACTTTGATCACTGTACCAATCAAGGCAAGCTATACTCTTGCAAGCTACCCTAATGCAAGCTCTACTTGATCAAGGCACCAATACCATACTACTTTGTGTTTTACTTTCCAAGCCCAAGTTTTTACCTTGCAAAGCTTTTACTTTGATTATCAAGGCATACTTGTATAGTTAACTTTGGTCTAGATAGGGGGTATTACAAGAGCATCAAAATTAGACTAGAGAGCTACAAGTTACTTAGCACCTCTTATGACTAGTTGCTAGTGCTAAAACTAAAATTGACTACTCTAGATGGGAACATGTGAATCAAATGACTTTGAAAACCTTGAAATGATGAGTCATTCCATTGAAAGATTTTGAAGGTGAATGTGACTTTTGAATGACATGGTGACTCTTTGACAAAAACTGATGGTTGGGTTCAGATGCGATACCATTCCAAATTTAGAGTACCCCCACAATACCTGATTATGGGTAAGGCTTTAGCTGGGAATTTGTGTATCTTAGTATGGGTTCCCTCTGAACAAGCATCATAGGGGATGCCGAGGCTGCCTCCGTGAAAAGTGAAATGACGTGAAATGAGGTGAATATCCTACCCAAGCCCTGTGCAGTTCCCAGGTTGGCGGTTTGCCCTCACTGGGAGGCCAAGCTCACAGGGAGAGGTGCCTATACTAGGGTATGTAAGTGAAAGATTAATGGTTGATGATCCGCATACTGAGTATGATTATTCAGGGCTATCCCTGACGGATGTAATCAAAAGTTGTGGCACAAGAGTACGACCTCTGTAGAGTGTAAAACTATTCGAATAGCCGTGTCCGCGGTTATGGACGGTTGGATGGCCATACTGTTCCGCTGTCAGAAGTTTTCTAATAATGAATGGTGAATTGAAAGGTGAATTTGACTTGATCACAACAGAGTTGTGGGAATGACACTAATGTTCCCACTTGAGTTAAGTTAGGCAAATGAAGAGTCTTTGATTACTAAATGCTTATGAAATAAAACTGGCTTTATGCAAATAACCTAGAGCTTAGAGCTCCATTGATATAGTTGATAGTGCTTACACTAGTATTAGTTTGCGAGTACTTTAAAGTACTCATGGCTTTGTCCCTGGCTATTCAAATGGCCAGACTATGAAGAGGAGCATCAGTACCCAGAAGATGGACAGCAGGACGTCTATGATAACTAGGACTACTTCCTGACGCCAAGCTTTGCCTGTGGAACAGATGGACCCCTACTACGTATCTTCCGCTATGTGCTATGTATTTGATCCTTAGATCAATTGTTATATTAAGACTGGATCATGTGATCCTTTGATGTAGGACAATTATGGTTTGTAATGAATGATGTTCTGTGATATCAATCTATTATGTCTCGCAAAAACAATATTCCTGGGATTGCGATGTATGGCATAATAGGCATCTGGACTTAAAAATCCAGGTGTTGACACGGGGCTTGTCGGGATGGCCTGCATGCTCGAGGCCGCAACACAAGCACGACTACGGCATGCCACAAGACGGCACGTGCCCGTCTAGCCACATACCATGCTAGGTCGGTGCCAAGTCGTTTTCGCGTGCTTCGGGCCGGCACACTAAAAGCCCGGCCCGTTGGCTAGGTTTGTTGTCTTCCAACCCACACCTCTGCTCTCTATATGGCAACTGGGAAACTAACCACTGGTTATTGCTCAACCATAACCATCCCCGTGCAGGAAAATTTTCTCCGTCCCCATCCCCACTAACTGTCATGGGGCCAGTTCTTTTACCATCACATCTCCATCGGGTAAAAAAATAACCATCGGTTAACCATCCCTGCATTAGCTAGTAACCATGAGCCCAAAATAAAAATGACAATATGGTAGGATGACGAGGCTGGCTGGATCAGGAGTTTAGAAAGGAGAGGCGAGCATTTGAGAGTTGGGATTTGGGAGCTATGGCGGTTGGGGACAGGAGGGGAAATGTGAGCATAATAGGATTAGGGTTTTCTGGTATCTATACATACATATCTTGTACCCTAGTGCCACATGTCATGTGCCTAACGGGGATTTCACGATTATCGAGTATGGATAGTGGTAACACAAACCCATCCTCACCTTGCCTAACGGGGAGAGTTTGCCTCCAATATTACCCCCACGGAGATGAAGTACTAACCAAAACCGTCCCCTAATAGGTGAATTAACCACCGGGGATCGGGGAATGGGGCCCATTGCCAAATTGACTCTGCTCGATCCAATCTAATGGGATGTGGTCAAACCTTGGTGAATCACATTTGTCGCCTAATTCGGTCCCTGTTTGGGGCCGCACAGGCATGAGGTGTTCTTGGTTGGCCTGGTTACTTCGTGTGATTCTGCCATGGACTGCTTTTTTTTTGGTTTAACTTTTTGTTTTTTGGTTTCCTTGTTTTTCTCCACGTTTTTTCACCTCTTTTGAACCTTTTTAAGCCTGAAAATTTTCCAATTTTAAACAACTTTTGAAGTTTAAAAATTGCTAAAATTCCAACATTTTAAAATTTAAATATTTTAAAAACTAAATAAAATGAAAATGAAAAACCAAGGACCATAAACCGGGGTAGCGATCGATCGATCGCAGTCGAAGTTGCATAGGAAAAACCGAAACAAGCGAACGACCAGAGCTCCTTCGATTCATAGGATGAAAAAAATAGAAATATGAAAAACATATGATTGGGATGATATTTCTACTTGAATTTTATGCGAAGTTGAAATGTGTTTGATTGTAACAAAGGATTTTTCCATGAGATAAGATCTCATTTTTTTAATAAAATTAGTTTTTATAAAAGTTATGTTCCTATAAATAAAACAATCTATGTAGTTTTTTTTCATAATCTTCAAATTCTAAATAATTCATGTACAAATCCAATGAATCACACGCTCCGAACAATCCCTCAAACCTTCTCAGGCTTCACCCCTCACCCTCGTTCCTCTCAATTCGTAAAAAAAAAAAACACTCGTTCCTCCCACGCAACCGTACGGCACGCGGCCTTGTCGTCTGCACGCGTCCCGCCGCGGCCTGCCTCGCTCGCCGCGATCCGCGTCCAGCCGCCGTCCTTCGCCCGCGTCCCGCCGCCACACCGCCTCGCTCGCCGTGATCCGCGTCTCTGGTTGCTGCGCTGTCCTCTGGCCGCCAGGTGGTACCCATATTCTTTCCTGGCCTGGCCACAGGCACAGCAAATGGCAACCTCTGCCTCTCCCTTCTTTCTACAGTTTTTTTTTTGTTACAAAAGCGATGCAGATGATGTGATTTCCGATGTATACTACAGACTGAAGGTTGCAGAATCAGATCGTTGGGTCCACTAACTGTACTACTGTAGAGCTTGGATAAAGGGAGAAGTAAGCATTTGAAGGATCGGATTATTTGTTCGTACGACCTCATGCTCCAACAGCCGCTGGGCATCAGGTACATAATACTCTTTTTTTTCTTCTTCATTTCAACAAGGGAACGCTGCCTAATCCTGATTTTCCATTACAGACCTCATCAGGTACATAGAGTGTTGGTGGGGCAAAAGTATACACACTCTACAGTTTTGGCAATAGATTCTGAATTGGGTGGTGATTTTTGTATTTGGGAATGCTGTGATGAAGTCTGCTAAACTGATGCCGCGCCTCAAGTGGGTAGATTTCGATCCTGGCCTGCGAGATTGAAGCTGACCACGCTTCTGCATCCGTCCTCAGAGTTCCGGTGGAAGGACTACTGCCCTACTGCCCCCATGGTTTTCAGGTGGTTGGCCTGTCTACCATAACTTTCAGTTGTCTAACCTTAACATTCAGTTCAGTTCACTCACTGGAGGCCGGTTGTGCTTTGTAACTGACTTTTTTTTGCTATGTGTGTGTGATTGATTCTTGATCTGGCAGGTACATGAGGAAGTTGTTCACCCTGATCTTCCTGGTGTTAGCTATGGAAGGAGTGCAACAACCGGATAATCAAATCCAAAGCTGTCAATCGCCCTGGATCGTTGAAGTTATTGCCGACGAGCTGCGCAAATGCAGAAGAGCTGGTCTTATTGGCATGATGTGAATTCTTCCAGACTAAATCATTTTCTTCTGCCAGTCTAGCCATTTAGCTAACCCTGCACAGTTCTCTAACCTCCTAACGGGGGAACTTTGTAACTCTCTTCTTAATCAATAGCAATCAAAGCTGCCTGTTTTCGTCGAAATAATGTTTGTAACACTCGAAAAGAAATAATGTTTGTTAAAACGTACATCCATTATTTGGGAGGAAACACAACATCAAGTTAACCTGGAACATATCGGAAGGTTGAAATTGAAACTTCACAGCAAGACGAAAGACATCAAAATATACGGATGTAGGGCTTTAACAAAGCCCCAATGGCTGTAAGACTGAAACTTCACATTCATTTCAATTTCGGCTGGCTTGCATTGCACTATATATAGTGGGGGCGAACGTAACATGTTTTGGGTTGTACAACATGCAACAGAATGAGTAAAATTATCAACCACAACAATCATGGTACATCAGAACTAGAGTAGAGGAGCTGGGACACCAAACAATATAATAAATGAGGAGGCTATTCTTATGGAGAGACAACAATCTCCATGGTGCAATCACGTTGGGAAGTCGGTGGAGCTGCATTGCTTTCTTCTTCCATGCCTCGGGAAGCGGATGGACCCGCAACATCTTGGCCTCAAGTCTGAAGGTGCTCCCTCTTCTCCACCAAGAGATGACGCTTTTTTGTCCTTTGAAACCTCTCAGGGAATGTCTCCATCCCAGAGTATGCCAGCGCGAGCCAGACATAGGAGAGGTACTCTCCTCCAGTGCCTAGTGCCTTGGCATGCAAGAACCCTCTGCATCTGCCGGCGGAAAAGCACATCATCTCCACCCACACACCTTGAATCACCTTCCACATCTTGTCACCACCGAGATCCATCAATCCTTCAGCAAGCACCCATGCGTCATAGATAAAAGTCTCCTTTGTAATAGTATCTTGTGCATACTTCACTTTGTCAATCACTTGCTTTGCAACATAATCTTCTTCCACTAGTGTGCTTTCTTCATCCTTGAGGATGTCCTCAAGTTCATTGCAGGCTATTGCAAACAAACTTCTCCTACTACCTGGCATTAGCATCTCAGGATTAGCAACCAGTAGATGCATCATGTAGTTGGACATTTCTCTGCATGTTTGACTGGAAGCAAGAGATGAGCCCATATGGTGAAAGCACAAATCTGTTGCTATGTGCCATATAAGGATGCTCTCGTCGAACGGCTTCTCTAGGCTCCAATTCAATCGTCCATGGCATTCCTCGCGCTCAAGTGTCCACTGCCCCCTCATATCGTTGAACTCCAAGTAACTCTCAACATCCGTTATGTAGTCCTTCCACCCCTCCTGGACATGTATGCGCATTAACTCTGTAATGTTTTTGGCTGAGTGACATGACTCCATGGACCAGTGTTGGTCAAGCAAGTCCTTGCATCGCAGGAGTGTTGCGAAGCTCATTAACTTGGAATGCCTTTTGTTGTGGGCAAATTGTCCCATAATGCTCCGCTGGGAAACTGTGTCAGGCCACTCAGATTCAAACAAACCTAGGATGCCGGCGGAACAGAACTCTAGCACAAAGGTGCTGTACAGTAGCACACCTGTTATGGCGACATCATCGGTTCTATATGCCTTCTTGTGGCTAATGTGGAAGAACACAATGGAAACTATTGGCAGAAACAAACTGAGGAAATATGTGGGAATACCACCCCAATCGCGCCCTGTGCAGTCAGGATTATCATTCTTATGCATGCTCTTCTTGGTATAGAGAAGATCAAAAATGTCAGAGAGACCATCTCGCAGTGATCTATAGGCTTTTCTGTCGTCAAGTCCACAGAAGGATTTCAGATTGGTAAGGCGGCTAGAATAGTTGTATGCAAAGTCTACAAATAGCATTTGAGGGACATATAACTTCTCCGAGTTGGAGGACTCATTATCCTTGTCCAAAACAAAATTCCTTGCTTCTTGAACGTATTTTTGAAGCACTTCTTCTCTGTTGACAGCTGTAGTCCTCTCGGCGAGATCGAAGGAGTCAGCGAAGCTTTTGAAGCTAGCTAATTTGAGACCCAACGGCTTGGCGAAGCATTTGAGGATTCCAGGGATGAAAATCAATATGGCTACGGCCAGTAACTTGTTATCAGCCGAAAACGACCATGAGTTGCAAAACACATAGAGGGCCACCGCGACCTATATATGATGATGTATAATGGATGAAATAATTCCTATTAGAAACATCTGGAGATACAAAAAAGAGAGGCTTACATTGCACGCACGCAATAAGTAGTGTACGTGTATATACAATTATTTGTATTGTATGCAGGTAATTGCTGAAGGCCTGAAACTGGGCCAAAAACTTGCCTGAGACAGCGCGGTGACAATATGCCTCGTCCACAGCTCGTTGTCCTCAATGTTATAGGCAGATATGAATATCTGGCCACCGAGGTGCATCAGCAGGAAAGGCGCCCATAAAACCTCCAAGTCACGACTGCCATTCGAGGAGGCCACCTTATCTCGGCGATTAAAGAGCGTGGCGAGGGCATATATCGCGAGAGCATCGCCGCCGAGATAGGACAGCCAGATGGCGAACCTAAACCAAGATGGAACAGAGAACTTACGCCCGCCGGCAAAGAACGTTAGGAAGTACTGGATGCCAAGGCTGGCCAGGACGAGGAAGCGCAGCTGCGATGCATCCCACCATTCCACGGCATCCGAGAGATCACCCATCGATGGTGCTCTCTCTCCGTCTCCGTCTCCCCTCCCCTTCTACCTCTCTTCCGAGTTTCTAAAAATTGTGGAATGATTCATGGGCTGAGTCATGCTACGATATTAAGAACGGAAGTCCACTTCTTGCGTCTTATGATATTTCTCCAACTTCCGCTTCAATTATTATGAGCTTGATTCTTTCAGCGGAGTCGTCGCTTCAAAACACATTTGGCGCCAGGCTGGCGGCTGGCTCGTACAGACCTCCGAGGGGAGGCATTAGTTCTTTAACTGAACTATACAGGCTATCAGTAACATGGTTTTAGTGTTGGCCACTGAGGGGCGGCAATAGAGTAAGAGACACATAAACAGGATTGTCAAAGACGCATTGTAGCTGACTGTCCCGAGTCTCGTTCTCACTGGCGACACGGTCACACGGGCGGTGTCTCCAGCCGAGTCCACCTTGAACCATGCTCCCGTTTTTCCGTCTGCTCTTCCTTCCAGCTGCCGGGCAAGTGTGGCGTGGTGGAGGTTAGAGGCGCAGAGGTGCAGAAGCGACGCGAGGGAGCCACAACGGCGACGGGGTAGCAGCGCACAACATTGATGTTATAGCACGAAGCGGAGGTGGAGTGAGGCCGCCGGCGCACAACGTACTCAGTATTGGCTGGGCTGCTTATGCCCGCGCATGATTATGGATCGTGTGGCAATGTTTGAGGGGTGTGCAAAGTGAGTATAGTTGTCTCAGGGTAGTACGTAGTATTTCTCCAGCGGTCAACTTCATATTTTTTTTTGAAAACGGAGGCAAAAGCTTTGCCTCATTCATTCATTAAGCAGAAGGTGCCCGGTTTTTAGGAGAAAACCGGGCGAAAACCAACAACAATGGTGCCAAAAGCACCCCCACAGCCACACACCCCGTCTCAAGGGGCACACCTAGCCATCCTGGCTACCCACAAAAGCTACAGAAAAAGCTCAAGTCGGCCTATGCCAAACAGATCCCTTCGAGGAGAGTCTGGCAGCTTCGATTCTGAAGACGAGCCTCGGAGAGGAGATGCGCAAGACAAGCGACAAATAGGACCTTCACCGGACCGCCTCTTAAAGGTCATTGTACACCGCCTAGGGGCAGCTTCGACTTCACAGCAAGAGGAGGTCACCAAGAAGACATTCGGACACGCCGAAACGGAGCCGACTAACATGATCTTGCCGCAACCAAACCTTGGCCACCTCCATCGTCGTTGCCTCACAAGACTCCACCCGGAACACCCGGACCTCCGGTTGGCCTCCTGCCAACCTAGAAGCCATGTGTGCCTATCCCGTCGGAGTGCGCGAAGGGGGTCACTGTTAGATGTATATATCTGTCTATTGTAGTTTCCCCATATGTTAGGGGGCTTTCTGCATATGTGCACCTGTACATGTACTATATATTGTGGCCTTTGGCCCCCTGATAATACAACAAGCATATTGCCCTAACATGGTATCAGAGCAAATATTGATCCTCTAGTTTGCCTCGGCCGACGTTGCTTGTTCAATCTCCCGTCCGTCGGCCGATTCTCCAATCCCGGCCGATTCCGCCCGGCCGCCCGATTCCTCCTGCGCGTGGCCGAACTTCACTCGCCCGATTCCTCCCCCGCGCGTGGCGCCCTGCCTGCTCCCGCGCCGCCGGCTTCGATCTCCTCTACGCCCCGCCTGATCCTCCGCGCCCGGATCGATTTCCTCCGCGTCGCGCCCGGATTCTTCGACTCCTGCACGCGTGATCCGCCCGCCCGCTCGTGCCCCCGCTCCGTGCTGCCCGCCCGCCCGGACGAGAGCAGGGAGCGCCCGCTCCGTGCTGCTCTGCCCGCCTGGATTCTTCGATCCCCAATCGGTGCTGCTCCGCCCGGATTCCTTCGATCTCCAATCGGTGCTGCTCCGCCCGGATTCCTTCGATCTCCCTTCTCTCCGACGGCCCGCAGTTGACTTTCTTCTGAAAAAAAAAGCAAAAAAAAGGCTATGTCTTCCTCGGGCTATATTGCGATCCCTCGCTGCCCGGTGATCTTCGATGGCGCGAATTACCCTGATTTCGCTGCCTTTATGCGCGTCCACATGCGCGGTCTTCGTCTTTGGGGTGTGCTTTACGGCGAGGTCTCCTGTCCGCCGCGCCCTGTTGCTCCTACGGTGCTCGTTGCACCGCCACCTGTTGCCCTTGCCTCCGATGCTACTCGGGCGGATAAGGATGCGGCCAAGAGTGCCGATGACACCGCTCTGGCTGATTATGACCGGAAGGTCCAGGACCACTCTACTGCCGTTGCGACTTACCGGCAGGATCTGACTGAGTACACTCAGTGGATTGATGAGGATGCTCGTGCTGCGGCTGTTCTCACCTCCAGTGTTCTGCCTCAGTATGCTGCTGAGTTTATGGGTCTTCCCACTGCTGCTGCTCAGTGGGCTTTTCTTCGTCAGCGCTATCAGCCGTCTGGTGATGCTCTTTACCTGTCTGTGGTCCGCCAGGAGCATGCCCTTCAGCAGGGTGATTCTACTATTGATGAGTTCTACACTCGAGTGCTTGCTATTTGGCGTCGGCTTGATTCTCTCCGTACGGCTGTGTGTGCCACCTGTCCTCGCTGTCCTGATCGTGCGCGCGGATCCGGAGTTTCGGCGCGTTTTTGAGTTCTTGTCGCGGCTCCGTAAGGAGTTTGAGCCGCGCCGGGCCCAGCCTGCTTGCCCGTGGTCGTGTTCCGCTCTCCGAGGTCCTTGCCGAGCTTCGTCCCGAGGAGACTCGTCTTCGTGGTGCTGGTCTTCTTGAGGTTCCCTCTCGTTCTTGCTGCTCGTGGCCCTCCCGTGCCGTCTCGCTCGTGGACCTCCTATGCCGCCGACTTCGTTGCGGCCTCCGACACAGCCGATACTTCCTACTCCTCCATTCCGAGGGTCGGCGTCAGCCCCGGCAGCCTCGTGGTTCGACATCACCTCCCCGCACCTACCGTGGCGAGGCCCGGCCACACTATCTCTACTTGCCGGCAGAGGGATCCCAGCTTACGCCCGCCGCATCTTACTCGTCGTCGAGTCTGGTTCTTCGGGATCTTCTGCTGTTGCGCTATCCGATCGGGACATTATCCGTGGTCTTCGTGGTCTCGCTCGGCCGGTACAGGCTCTTCCTCGACGAGTACTGCTGGTTCTGTGCCTGGCTCTTCTGGCACCGCGCGACCACCACCTTCCACACAGTCAGGTACGTCATCCCCGTGGTATCTGGATTCTGGAGCTTCTTTTCATATGACCTCTGCGTCTTCTATTCTTTCTGCTCTTCGCTCTCTTGTTTCTCCTGTTCGTGTTCTCACGGCTGATGGTACCTCTCTCCCTGTTTCCAGTCGAGGCACCCTTTCTACTACCTCTTTCTTTGTTCCTGATGTTTCTCATGTTCATAGTCTTAAGATGAACCTGTTTTCCGCTAGTCAGCTCATCGATTCCGGTTGTCGCGTCATTCTTGACGCCGATTCTTGTGCTCGTTCGGGACCGCCGTACACAGGCCCTGGTTGGAGCCGGCTCTCGCAGCCTTGAGTCCCCGGGACTCGGGAGTTAGACCGGCTTCGCGTTCCTTCTACCTGCCACTTCATCCGCCGGTTCTCCTGCGGTTGCCGTTCTGCATCACTCGGATCTTTTCAGCAGTGGCATCATCGGCTCGGGTCACCTCTCGTGGCTCCCGTTTATCGTCATTAGTTCGTCGTGGTCTTCTGGGGTCTGTCTCAGGAGATGTGTCTTTGCATTCGTGTCAGGGTTGTAGGCTAGGCAAACAGATTCAGCTTCCCTATCCTACTAGTGCGTCTGTATCTCAGCGACCTTTTGATTTAGTTCATTCAGATGTTTGGGGTCCGGCTCCCTTTCCTTCGAAAGAGGGTCATCGATACTATATTTTGTTTATTGATGATTTTTCGCGATACAACTGGTTGTTTCTTATGCACTCTCGCAGTGAGGTGCTTTCTATTTATCAGCGTTTTGCAGCCATGGTTCGTACTCAGTATTCCACGCCTATTCGTGTGTTTCGTGCTGACTCTGCAGGCGAGTATATCTCCCAGCACCTGCGTGGTGTTCTTGCTCGAGCAGGGCACCCTTGCCCGATTCTCGTGTCCCGGCGCCCATGCTCAAAATGGTGTCGCCGAGCGTAAGCATCGTCATATTCTTGAGACTACCCGTGCTATGATGATTGCTTCCTCTCTTCCGCCGCACTTCTGGGCTGAGGCTGTCGCTACGTCGACTTACCTCATTAACATTCAGCCTTCTGCTGCCCTTCAAGGTGGCATTCCTCTCGAGCGTCTTTCTGGTTCCTCTCCAGATTACTCGACACTTCGTTTATTTGGTTGCGTTTGCTACTTTCTTCTCCCTCCTCGCGATCGCACCAAGCTGACCGCTCAGTCTGTTGAGTGTGTTTTTCTTGGATACAGTGATGAGCATAAGGGCTATCGCTGTTGGGACCCCGTTGGTCGTCGGATGCGCATCTCTCGTGATGTCACGTTTGATGAGACGCGTCCCTTCTATCCTCGTCCCACCTCGGGTACTTACCCGGTGGATGATATCTCTTTTCTTCTTTTTCCGTATGCACCCCCTGCTATCCCATCTCCTCCCCCTCCTAGTCCTGATGTGCCCCCTTCGGTGCCATCCTCTCCTCTGTCTAGTCCACCTAGTACTCCTCGTTCTCTGGTTTCGGATCCTTCTGATGTTGTCCCTTCTTCTGCTTCTTCTGATGAGTTGTCCTCTGCTGATGACCTTCCCCCTTCACGGCCTGTCCGTCAGCGTCGTGCTCCAGCTCGTTACTCTCCCAGTCAGTATGGTCTCTCCGTCGTTTCCGAGCCAACTTCTTATCGGGATGCCGAGCGTCATCCTGAATGACAGCTTGCCATGGCTGAGGAGATCGCTGCGCTTGAGCGCACTGGCACTTGGGATCTTGTTTCTCCACCTTCGGTGTTCGTTCTATCACGTGTAAGTGGGTCTATAAAATTAAGACTCGCTCCGATGGATCTCTTGAGCGCTATAAAGCGCGTCTTGTGGCTCGTGGCTTTCAGCAGGAGCACGGCCGTGACTATGATGAGACTTTTGCCCCCGTGGCTCATATGACTACCGTGCGTACCCTTCTTGCTGTTGCTGCTCGTTCGCCGCTGGTCTGTCTCCCAGCTTGATGTTCAGAATGCTTTTCTTAATGGCGAGTTGACTGAGGAGGTTTACATGCAGCCTCCTCCTGGGTATTCTGTTCCTGATGGGATGGTTTGTCGTCTTCGACGTTCTCTATATGGTCTCAAACAGGCCCCTCGTGCCTGGTTTGAGCGCTTCGCCTCTGTGGTGACTGCTGCTGGTTTCTCTCCTAGTCTTCACGATCCAGCACTTTTCGTTCACACTTCTCCTCGTGGACGTACTCTTCTTCTTCTCTATGTTGATGATATGATCATTACTGGTGATGATCCTGAGTATATTGCCTTCGTCAAGGCTCGTCTTCGTGAACAGTTTCTTATGACTGATCTTGGTCCTCTTCGCTATTTTCTTGGCATTGAGGTTTCCTCCACTTCTGATGGCTTTTCTATCTGTTATCACCAGATTTTGGCTAAATCAGGAGGTGGGCCGCGATCAAGATGGGCTTGGAAGATTACATATGGAAGATCTATGAAGCGGCCTTGCACGGAGATTTTGGGCTAGTTAGCCCGTGTATCTTAGTTAATAGATTGTGTATCGGTTTAGAAGTTAGAGTTTATCTCGTGCACGGTTTAGTGCACGCCCACATTAGAAAGTCCCCTGGACTATAAATATGTACCTAGGGTTTATGGAATAAACAACAACTCACGTTCAACCCCAAAACAAACCAATCTCGGCGCATCGCCAACTCCTTCGTCTCGAGGGTTTCTATCAGGTAAGTGACATGCTGCCTAGATCGCATCTTGCGATCTAGGCAGCGCAAGCCCCACGTTGTTCATGTGTTGCTCGTACTGAAGCGCTTTTGATGGCGAGCAACGTAGTTATCATTAGATGTGTTAGGGTTAGCATTGTTCTTCGTTTAAGCATGCTTACGTAGTGCAACCCTTGCATATCTAGCCGCCCTCACGCCTGTCTCAGGCGTGGGGGCGGCACCCCGCTTGATCATTATTTAGTAGATCTGATCCGTTACGATTGCTCCTTGTTCTACAAGGGTTAGTTTAATATCTGCAATAGTTAGGCCTTACAAAGGGGGGGAGGATCCAGTGGCACGTAGGGTGGCGTTCGCAAGTCCTAAACGGGATGTTCCTAGGATCGACTTCATGTTGGTTTTTTGGCCTTGTTTAGGATCGGCTTACGAGCACCGTGCGTGGTCGCAAGGCCCAACCTCGGAGTAGGATGATCCGATTATGCGGTGAAAACCCTAAATCGTCGTAGATCTCATTAGCTTTATCTTGATCAAGCAGGACCACCAAGTATTCGTGCACCCCGTACGAATCATGGGTGGATCGGCTCTTTGAGCCGATTCACAGGATAACCCGAGAGCCGATCGAGGCTCGTATTTAACGTTTACATGTATGCCCTGCAGAAACTAAGCGAGGCATCCCCATCACCTTCCCGACCAGGTATAGGTCAGGTGGCACGCCCTTGCACTTCGCAACGCCGCGTGTGACCAGAAGAGCATTGCAGGCCGTCGCTCGGAGGGGTCTCAGCCAGCCGCAGCTCTAGGCTCTTCCCGGCTCTACGGTGTTGACAAGGCCGCTGCCCGCCGGTGGGTTTTTGCAGTCAACACATTCTGGCACGCCCGGTGGGACGAACGTCAACACCAACCACATCGCCATCTACATCTGAGATGGCGGGCGGCACGCCAGTCACGTGCGATGAGATCAAAGCCATCCTTGAAGCCGAACTCTTCGGCTCTTCCCACCGAACCCACTCCCATGGCGTCAGGGGGAGGGGTTCCACGCCCGAAGGCGCACTCGATGGGATAGATCTCTCCACCCCATCGGAGGGGCGCACCAGGTCTCTGAAGCATGGGGATCTGCCCAAGGAGCTCAGAAGGAAATATGACGGGATCAAGGCAACCCTTGGGACCGAACTCATCGGCTCCGCTGAGAAGACCCGGCCGCACGATATCAAGCTCGGTAGAAACCCACGTCCGGGGCCCGGTGTCGACACGGTGGATCTCAGCCACCCCATGGATCAACCAAAGTTTTCCTTTGGTGTCAATATGGCAGGGTCTGCAAGCCGCCATGACAAAGAGGGAGCAGGAAGCAGCCACTCCCGTGGCAAGGATGAAGAGGGAGCCGATCCGCGCGACCAACCCCGAGGTGAAGACAGGCGGTACCTGGCAAGGGAGGGAATAAGAAGCATGCGGTATCAGCGCCCACGCTCCAAGCACCCTCTCAACAAATACGAGCAACACCACGACCGACGTCGGCACTACGACGCGGACGATGAAAGGAATTTCCGGTCTGATGCCAAGATCGGAAGGCACCGCCAACATGGCAGAAGCAACAACGGGTACGATCGTCGCGCCGAAGGGAGGCCAAGGGGGCAGAGTGACATGGATAAGCACTTGGACTGCCCGTTCTTCAAACATTGCTGGGACTCAGGGATGAGCCGATTGCCAACAATCGAGGACTGCCTGAATGCAAACAAAGGAAGAAGGGTGCCGCTAACGTGTCTGTGTTCAGCCGGCTAGGGCCTTTCCCGCATCGGAACAAGCGTGCTGAGTCCCCTCAGATGGAAGATCTCGAGAAGCTAGAGGACGGTGGTGAAGAATACAAATATCATCAGCCCAGATGGTGCCCTGATGGGCTCAGTCGTTCCCAGAAGCAAAGAGTCCAGCGTCTGCGTGGGTTGGAAGAAACTGAAAGATTATACCTGCGCACGCTAAGGAAGGTACGGCCTGATCTGGCCGCCAAAATTCTGCGAACCCTGGACGAGGAAGGTCAGCCACAAAGAAAAGAGTGGCGCCCGAACAGAAAAGCCGATGATGAAACATCGGCTGGCACAAATATGGTGTTTATCCTCCCTTCGGAGTTCGGTGCTCCGAGATTAGATGAGACATCCGTGGCACAACTTGATCGCGGCCCACGGCCGGTTATCTTTGAGAAGCCACGAGACAGGAGCTACAGTGCATCCGAAGGCCCCGTACTTACGAGGGTATATCGATGGGAGGCCTCGTAAACAGGATGTCGGTGGACACCGGAGCGGCAGTTAACATCATGCCGTACTCTATGCTACGTCGGCCGGGACGCTCGAGTTCGGATCTAATCAAGACCAACGTAACGTTGAGCGACTTCAACGGCCAAGCGTCTGAGGCACAAGGAGTTCTGAACGTGGATCTGACCGTAGGAAGAAAAACCATCCCTACGGCGTTCTTTATCGTTGATAGCACGAGCAGTTATGCTGTTTTGCTAGGAAGAGATTGGATCCACGCCAACTGCTGCATTCCCTCCACGATGCACCAATGCATAATACAGTGGGATGGTGATGAGGTAGAGGTCGTCCAAGCCGACGACTCGGCTGAAGTTTCAACGGCTGGCATGAACGCATGGGAAGCAGCAGGCCAAGAACCCCTCTCAGGCATCAAATTGGACGACTGCGAGCGCATCGATGTGACAAAGGGAAGGGTTAAGCTAGTTTTATCCACTGGCCTGACCATGTAGTTGAAGCCAGGCGATGTGCAAGTTGGCGAGGCTGATCCTTGTGATCGGCCCCAAAGGTCTATGAAGGAGCATTACAAAACCTTCACCGAGCAAACAACGTGGAGGCCGATTCCGATAATCGGCCGTGAATATCCTCACCCACCATTCCGCTCGGGTTCAACATGTTATCCAACAGAGCCGATACCATCAATTCTCTTGACAGAATCGGCTCGGGGGGGCACCCAGGTAGATAAAATACGAGGGTATGCAACGGAAGCATCTCATCTTCTGTTGATGGGTATTGGAATATGGGGGCCGATACACAAGTCGGCCGAAAAAATTCGAAAATTTTCAAGCATAGCCGATGCACAGACATCGACTTAAGAGCAGGGGGCTAGTTCCCTCCAAGAGATATTGCGCCCAGAATCTGGAGGGCGTCAGAAATGTAAAGACGTTCTCACCGGAAGTTGCTTCAGCCTGCCAAAGATGATGAGCTGATCTGATCAGCAAGGCGCAAGGTTTCGGACTGAAGAAGCTCGGGGGAGGGCGGCTCGCCCTGAAATTCCCTCACTTTAAAGAGCCGATTTTGTTGAATCGGCTGATACGGCGTTGCGAGTTGGAAACCAAGGATGATCGACGTGATCAGCTCGCTGCTATTCCCACCCGACTAAGGCCCGGGGGGCAGCTCACCTTGAAGGTTCTCTGCTCCGGGGAGCCGATTTCGTTGGAATCGGCTAAACTCTGCACCATAAGTTACCTGAAGAATGGTGCTTGTGTTGCAAAATTATCATAAGCCTGCTGGTTCGGCTGTATGGACCCTCGACGGAAGGGAGGTAATCGGCTGGTGGCCCTGCAGGATAGCTCTCTTGGACAAGGTTGAGCCCGCCCCGAAATCTCAACGGTGATGATCCATTCTTTATCCTCGCCTTGGCTGAGACTCGGGGGGCAGCTCGCCCTCGGGGTTTTTAACCGACTCTGTCGAAGTGGGCTCACTCTTCGTGACGGCTCGTTCAAAAGACAGTGATTGTAGAAGGAAGCTGCCAGAGCTGAGCGAGCAGAATTCGGAGGGGATAGTTTAAAAGAGACCCGACATTATTTCAGGAGTTTTGCCGCTAAGTTCAACATGCCATCTTGAGAGATCTGCGGATTTGCGCGATTAAGGCTTGGCCTTGTTTGGCGAGGAGTTTGGGTCTGGGTGGATCTATCTCGAAATCTATCGTGAGAGACCGATGCGATGCCATCGGCTTATTGGGCATTGTCCAGTTTGACAATCGGCGAGAATCAGAACGAAGGGCAATCGGCTAAATTATCATAAAGGGAATCGGCAAAATTGAGTTGGGGAATTTCTTCATTGATAAGCCAGATTTCTTACATAGAAGAGCTGATTGCTCTCAAAAGGGAATACCAGGGGGATACATTGCCCCGTCCTGCTACTGCTAGCCCTATGCTAAGACCCTATCTAGGGGCCGCTGCTGCCCTCGTCGCCGTCGTCGCCACTGCCGGCGCTGCTCCCTGCCGGCTCGTCATCACTGCTCCAGCGGCCGCCGACGGGACCCTCGTCGTCTTCATCCTCTTCGTCAGCGTCGTCACCGTCGACGTCGCTGAAGTTCCCGGGCCGCAGGTGGCGGCGTTTGGCCGGCGGCTCGTCGGAGGAGCTGTCTTCATCCTCCTCCTCCTCTTCCTCCTCCTTCACCTCCTCGGAGGTGGTGAAGTCCGCCCAGGAGAGGCGGTCGTCTTCGCTCTCCTCCACCACTTCCTCGTCAGCAAGGAAGCGGAGGTCGCTCTCCCCGTCGGTGTGGGATTTGTCATCCTCGGACCTGACGGAGGAGTCATGGTCCTCTTTATCCCACTTCGTTGGGGCGAGGATGTCGTACGCCGCTTGCGTACCCCACGAGGGCGTCGACTCTCGGATGGGAGAGGACACGTGGGAAAGATCCGACGAAGAAGAAGAGGAAGAGGAAGAGGACATGGTTGCGGGGAGGGTTTTTTGGAGTGCTACTGCGGAAGGGGTAAAGAGGAGAACTGTTCGATGCGACTAAGTAAAAGGAGGTGGGGGTTTTTAATTTCCGAGCAGTTCTCGAGGACATGGTGCCAAAACTGTCAAATCGTGCAGAGAAGTTGGGAAGGCAAGTCGTCATGATGAGGCATGCTGCGACAGTTCCGCTCTGCCGTGATACGACCCCTCTGAGAAAAAAAAACAGAGTGGTTTTGAAATTATCATTACCAAAACCAGGGGGGCATGTGTTATCACCAGATTTTGGCTAAATCAGGAGGTGGGCCGCGATCAAGATGGGCTTGGAAGATTACATATGGAAGATCTATGAAGCGGCCTTGCACGGAGATTTTGGGCTAGTTAGCCCGTGTATCTTAGTTAATAGATTGTGTATCGGTTTAGAAGTTAGAGTTTATCTCGTGCACGGTTTAGTGCACGCCCACATTAGAAAGTCCCCTGGACTATAAATATGTACCTAGGGTTTATGGAATAAACAACAACTCACGTTCAACCCCAAAACAAACCAATCTCGGCGCATCGCCAACTCCTTCGTCTCGAGGGTTTCTATCGGGTAAGCGACATGTCTGCCTAGATCGCATCTTGCGATCTAGGCAGCGCAAGCCCCACGTTGTTCATGCGTTGCTCGTATCGAAGCGCTTTTGATGGCGAGCAACGTAGTTATCATTAGATGTGTTAGGGTTAGCATTGTTCTTCGTTTAAGCATGCTTACGTAGTGCAACCCTTGCATATCTAGCCGCCCTCACGCCTGTCTCAAGCGTGGGGGCGGCACCCCGCTTGATCATTATTTAGTAGATCTGATCCGTTACGATTGCTCCTTGTTCTACAAGGGTTAGTTTAATATCCGCAATAGTTAGGCCTTACAAAGGGGGAGGATCCAGTGGCACGTAGGGTGGCGTTCGCAAGTCCTAAACGGGATGTTCCTAGGATCGACTTCATGTTGGTTTTTGGCCTTGTTTAGGATCGGCTTACGAGCACCGTGCGTGGCCGCAAGGCCCAACCTGGAGTAGGATGATCCGATTATGCGGTGAAAACCCTAAATCGTCGTAGATCTCATTAGCTTTATCTTGATCAAGCAGGACCACCAAGTATTCGTGCACCCCGTACGAATCATGGGTGGATCGGCTCTTTGAGCCGATTCACGGGATAACTCCGAGAGCCGATCGAGGCTCGTATTTAACGTTTACATGTATGCCCCGCAGAAACTAAGCGAGGCATCCCCATCACCTTCCCGACCAGGTATAGGTCGGGTGGCACGCCCTTGCACTTCGCAACGCCGCGTGTGACCAGAAGAGCATTGCGGGCCGTCGCTCGGAGGGGTCTCAGCCAGCCGCAGCTCTAGGCTCTTCCCGGCTCTACGGTGTTGACAAGGCCGCTGCCCGCCGGTGGGTTTTGGCAGTCAACACTATCTCTCAGGAAAAGTACATTCAGGATCTTCTTGCTCGTGCGGCTCTTGGGGATGAGCGCACGGTCGATACTCCTATGGAGCTTAATGTTAAGCTTCGTCCTACTGATGGTGATCCTCTTCCTGATCCCACCCGTTATCGCCATCTTGTTGGGAGTCTTGTTTATCTTGCTGTAACTCGCCCCGATATTTCTTATCCTGTTCATATTCCGAGTCGGTTGTCTCAGCTCCTACCACTGTTCACTATAGTCATCTCCTCCGTGTTCTTCGTTATCTTCGTGGCACGATCACTCGTTGCCTTTTCTTTCCCCGTTCCAGCTCTCTCCAGCTCCAGTGCTATTCGGATGCTACGTGGGCGAGTGATCCTACGGATCGTCGTTCGCTTCTCGCTTACTTGTGTGTTTCTTGGTGGTTCGCTTGTTGCTTGGAAGACGAAGAAACAGGTCGCGGCTTCCCGTTCGAGTGTTGAGGCTGAGTTGCGGGCTATGGCTTTGTTGATTGCTGAGGTGACTTGGTTACGGTGGTTGCTTGCAGATTTTGGGGTCTCCGTTACGACACTCACTCCGCTTTTGTCCGACGATGACAGGTGCTATCGGTATTGCACGTGATCCGGTCAAGCATGAGCTGACCAAGCATATCGGTGTTGATGCTTTTTACACACGTGCACGTGTACGGGATGATGTTGTTACGGTTTATTATGTGCCTTCAGATTTGCAGTTGGCGGATTTCTTTACGAAGGCACGGACTCGAGCGCAGCATGATTACTTACTCTCCAAACTCAGTGTTGTGGATCCACCATGAGTTTGAGGGGGGGTGTTAGATGTATATATCTGTCTATTGTAGTTTCCCCATATGTTAGGGGGCTTTCTGCATATGTGTACCTGTACATATACTGTATATTGTGGCCTTTGGCCCCCTGATAATACAACAAGCATATTGGCCTAACAGTCACCACCTTCAAGCAAGCGTCAACTTCATATAAGTACTATGAGCTTGAGGCAGTTTTTCTTTCGGCAACAGCATGACTCGTTGGAGTCTTCTAAACAAACAAAACCACAAATTAAGCCATGTGGGCATGTGGATCCAGGCTGGCGGATGGCACATGAACCGGATTGTTAAAGACGCATTCTAGCTGACTGCCTCCTAGCTAGTCTCGTTCTCACGGGTGGCCGAGTCAGCAATAATCGGGCAACCGGGCAAGGGCGGACGACGGGGCGACGGTAGCGCTCAGAAGGGTTCTGCGACGTGTGGCGTGGTGGAGGCGAGAGGTGCAGAAACGACGCGATGCACAACGGCGACGGGGTAGCAGTCTAGCAGACCGAAACATCCATGGTGCAGCACGAAGCGGAGGTGGGTAGCGGCTCACACTCTTGACTCGAGCGCTTGTATCAGGGCACGTACAATGGGGTGATGTCAACCTTCCCTTAGAGATGCCATGTCAGATTTTTTGCTTAGTTGGAGGAGAGAGAAAGTTGTCTTCCCTTAGCTAAGGGATCATCTGTTACGAAATAAGGGAAGACTATTTTCTCCATTGTATCACATATATCTTCCCTTAGCAACAAATTTCCAACAAAATTTAATTATTAATATTAATTGCTAGAGATGGTCGTAAGAGATAATGCATTGTATGACTTATATCTAATGCCTTCTCTAAGTGATGTGGCGGGGTAAGAGAAGGCATGCCTTCTCTACCATTGTACATGCCCTCAGCAAGGTTACGGATCGTGTTGCAATGTTTGAGGACTGTGTAATACAAGTGAGTATAGTTGTCCCAGAGTGGTGGTCCGTGTGGCATGCACGGGGTCTGAATGACCGGCCACCATACATGCCATCCTTGAGAGATACCTTGCTGGAACTGAATTGACTTTTGGACTCTGTCGAAGCCGTTTGGGCGTATAACTGTCTTCGATGTTGTCAAGACTAGTTGGTATGGAGATGCTGAATCGAGCTGCAGAAGCAGCAACCCTTTGTGACTTGCTTACATCGGCGGTGCAAGTCGTGTAGCCCGTCTTGAGCTTTAGGACGAAAACCTCTAGATCTGATCTTAATTGGCTATGTTGTAGTCGGTCGCCGCTTAACCTCTCGGAACAAATTGCTACAAAGTTTAGCTTCAATCCAACTGGTTCAATTCAACTGGTCGCCGCTTAACCTCTCGGAACAAACTGCTACAAAGAATGGTAAATTCTCGGTAAGATCCATGTATGAAGCGTTAATTGAACCTATTCAACCGGTTTATAATAATAAAAAGATTTGGAAGCCGAGGATACCACTAAAAACGAAAATCTTTGCTTGGTAAGAAATGTGTTTTCTGTCACGAAGACGAGGCAATTAAACATATCTTCTTTCAGTGCCGGTTCGCTAAAGCTATATGGTCTCCGTCTCCTCCTTCCCTCAGACCTACCTTGATCTACCCCTATCCACGTACAAGCTCTGCCTCGCTGATTTTGCGCCTATCATGTCCAAGTGCGACATGCGGCTTTCCGGCTAGCGAGGGAGATGCCTTCCCATCGTAGGGAGACTCCTTCTCGTTAACTCTGTCCTGATAGCGATGCTTGCCCATGCCATGAGCGTCAGCCTTCTCCCCGCTGGCGTTATTGAGGCCATCGACAAGCGGAGACGCGCCTTCCTCTGGACTTGGGAGGAAACCTGCAATGGTGGCCACTGTAAAGTTGCCTGGACTGACGTTTGCGCCCCCAAAAAGCTCGGGGGGCTCGGGGTCCTCTTTATCCAGGCCCAAAACTTTGCTCTCCTAACCAAATTCCTCACGAAGCTTCATTCTGATTCCTCGGCTCCGTGGGCCTGCTGGTTTAGGCGCCAGTATGGCTAGAATGGCTCCCACGATATGGGGGATCAACACTACCTCGACACCCCCATTTGGAAAGATATTCTCGCCGGTATTGACAAGTTTCGTGACATCTCTAGTGTGACCATTGGCAATGGACAATCCGTTGCGTTCTGGTTTGAGCTCTGGCTGGGATCATCCCCTCTCCATGTTCGCTTCCCTATCCTGTTCTCTCACTTCGCCTGCCTCAACCTCAATGTCGCTACCGCCCATGGATGATTACATGATCAATCTCATCCCAACCACATCCACCTCTTAAGCCTATAGATAACTACTCACTCATAGTGATGGAGAGTGAGCCCATGATTGTTGGTGATGACGTTGGTGGCGGTGATGATGATGAAGCCCTCGAAATCCCTCTCTATGGGGTGGACAGTAGGATCAATCGGACCCCCGAAACGAAGATCATGGTCTTGGCGGTGCTCTGTTTTGCGAAACGCTTCGTGCTTCTAGAGGGTTAGGTTTTAGGGTATATAAGGCACCACGGGAAGGGACGAGGGGAGGCGGTGCTCGAGGGCCGAAAGAGCCCTGGTGGCGCGACCATAGGGGGAGGGGTGCGCCACATGCTCTCTTTTCCATCATGTTGGGGCCCTATAGTCCTTCTTTGACCTGGTGGATGCGACTCGAAATTGTGAAGCGTGACCTCTGACCTTGCCCTTCTTGAAGTCTCGTAGCTCATGTAATGTCAAAACCATGAATAGAAGGTGTTTCTGCCAGACAGGGTCAAAACAAAAATAAAGGGACTTCATAGAAAAGTCTCGAAAATCAACTAAAATGCATCAATAATGATGTATGATGGCAAATATCAATGAAAACTAACCATATAAGTCACAATATTGCTGATATAAAATGCACGTATCGCTGACATAATGAGATTTATTAATGTCGTCGTGGTGAACAGACAGATGCCATAGGATGGCTTAAGTTGGGGCCGAATGGGCGCAAAAGGATTCGGGGGAGGGTTTTTGATTAGATTGGATGAACTTCCGGGTGCTTTCCTCAAGAACTTAGCCAAAGGCAAAGGTAGAAGAAGAAACACACAAGGAAGAACTCTGCTCTAGATCTTTCTCTTCATTGATCTCAACAGGGTACAAGTTTGTGCATACAAGATTTCTCTCTAGGTTGCCTCGTCCCGTGTACGAGTGTGCCCCCTCTCCTTATATAGGGGAGAGGGTGGCTTACAGAGGAAGAAACCCTAATGGCATCTTTGACTAGACAAACTACTTTACAAAGTTACTTTAATCATAGATGACACCGGGGTCTTCTTTAATCAGGGAGGCTGACGTCCTCCGGCTTCTTTCAGCGTCATCCTTCTCTTTATCGTCACGGCTTCGTTTAAAGCTACTTTGCTTAGCTCATCTTTGTCCTCTAGCTCTGGAGAAAATCTTTGACCAGTCTTGCCGACGTGCTACAGTGCACTTCTTACCGGTAGCCCGATGTCTTTTCTATCCGGTTCCGGTATACCCCTCCTGGGGATACCGGCTTAGCTTTACTTAGCCAAACACCTAACTTCGTGCTCCGGTATAAACATTAAACCGGTATCTTGATGGCCTAAACCATCCGGTTTTGGCATGCCTTTGGCATACCGGGGGTCATCCCCCCAACATTAGTCCCCGAAGCTGGTATAGTCCGGTGGATCCTATCCGACGGACCATGCCAGGTTCCCATAACTCAAGGTACCGGTTTAATCTTCCGGCAGTAAGTTTAGATCTCCCGGCATCTTCGCCGGACTTACATCTTTCTCTCTTTTCATGGTGCCTCCGGTATCTTATTCCCCGGTATCTTAGACATTAACTCTCTCCTCGGCGAAGTCGAGAATTTCTCGGGTACAGTGCCTGTCAGTGACATGCGCACTGTACCTGACGCGCCAGTGTCAGGGGTCACTTCGGATCCCGTCTGCCATTCCGGATCCGTGCGGCCTCCCTGTGGCATGTTATTTTCTGCACGTGTATCCTCGCGCCACGTGGCGGCCCACGAAGCGAACCGCCGCGGCCCAGCGGTTGCTGGCCCATTATCTCTTCTTCCTATAAAGAGGGAGTGCGGTTCCACTTCATCTCTTTCCCCGCATTCGCCTACTTCCCAGTGCTTCGAGCTCCTCGCCTCGTGCAATCTCGTCGCCGTCGGTCGCCGCCAGAGCCCTGCTCCCGATGAACTTGCGCCGTCGCTCTTGCTGCGCCGAAGGTTTTCGCCGCGGAGAGATCCACCGGTGCTTCTTCGCCGCCGCTGCTCCGAGCTTTCTCCGGCGGTTTTCACCCTTCTCCGTCGCCAGCCTCTGTCAGCCTTCACGAGCTTGCCGCTGCTCCGGCGACCTTCTCCCCAAGCGTCTCCGCCACCTCAGGTTAGGCTCGATTCGCATTTACATCTCTTTTCTTTGATGTTCGGATCTTGGGCCGGTAGGATATTTACTTCCTATTTTCTTTTGCTTTTTCTCTTACTCGTAGATCTTCGCGCAAGGGTAGATCTTGGGGAATCGGTTTTCCGGGTAGATTCTTATGTCTAGTGAAGAGTCCTTTTCCGAGTCACCCTCCAGTAGCAACCGGAGCGAAGCATCCGACGGGCTCACTGCAGATCTTGCCCGGATGGAAGCCGACACCGGCAAAGATCAAGAGGCCGGCAGCTCTAGTCGAGCCCCCGGAAAAGATCTGTCCGGTATCACACGCGGAGCTTGGAGAGGCTCCGATGTCACGCAACATGAAATCGATTGGCTTTATCGGTCTAGGAGGATACCGGAGGGAGTCTCCTGCCGGCTTCCTGGCGATGAGATCGAACCGGTACTCAAACCCGGTGAGTTTGTAGTCTTCCTTGCCCACTTCGAGCGTGGCTTCGGCCTTCCCGCCTCTGATTTCTTTCGCCAAATTCTTGACTTCTATCAACTCCAGCCTCACCATCTTCCCGGCAACGCCATTTTTTACCTTTCTTGTTATGCTACTTTCATGGAAGCCTACATCGGCATCCGCCCCACTCGCGAGACTTTCGCTCGCTTCTTCTCTCTCCGGATAAACTCCGTCCAGGGCAAGGACATTCCTAAGCCCAAACCCCCCGTACAATGCGGGTCTTGTATCATCGGCTCCCGCCAAGGGAGCCCTTTCTTTAAGTTTTCCGGTCTCGAGTCTTGCCGGTTATGGCAAGGGACCTTCTTCTACGTGAAGAACAACGGCGCCGCAGATCTCATCAATCTGCCGCCTTTCAATCCGGCGCCGCCCACCAAGGTCAACTGGGGCTACTTCCCTGGGACGAATCATATTGAGACGAACCGGGTCGTACGCTTCATGGAAAAGCTGATGAAAGAGACAAACATCTGCTCCGATGACATCATTCGCACTTTCATCTCACGTCGGGTGCTTCCTCTTAAGCGCCGGGCTCATAAAATGAGCGAGATGTACGGCCCTGGCGATCCCACCAAGATCACCGGCCTTCCTCTCAGCAAAGGGGACATAGTCCTCAAGGCTAAACAAATTTGCCAGACTGACATGCCGGATGACTGGGAGTGGGGCTTCCAGCCTCTCAGCTCCACCAACCCTCCAACCGATGAAGTAAGAGATTGCAATCCGGGTTGTTCTACCGGTAACTTTTACGTTGCGGCTAACTGATTTTCCCTTTGTTTTCAGGCCAAGGACCGCTTCTCTCGCATCGAAGCGGAGCGGCGAGGCCCTTGCCGGAAGCGCCCTTTGGATAAGGTTGACCCAGATCCTTACGTCCATTGGATGGACCTGAATATGGGCCGTGTCCACACCTCGCGCCCCGGTAACCTCTCGACTGAAGCTCCCGGCGGTTCTGGTGACGATCTCACTGTGCTTGAGGTAGCTTCCTTTTCCGCTCTCTTACGCTTTGCTGTTGTTTTTCCTCTGTAGATGCTCCCTCAGCTGGCCCCAACCCACAGGTTCACGAGCGCGTGGTTCCTCTGCAGGCCGAGGTTGGCCAGGAGTTCCTGGATAAGCTCGTCCCCCAGGGCAAGAAGAACAAGGCCCCGGCACCTGATGCCGGCTCAAGCCAGGCTCCTCCCGCCAAACGCTCCCGGACGGAAGTTATTGGCGGGAAGGAGGTGAGCAAGAGGCGCTATAAGGGGAAGACGATGCCGGTCTCCTCTGGGTAAGCTTCTGTTCCTTTGTTCGCTCTGTTTTTCAACCTCTTCCTTTTGGCTCTTTTTGACTCTTTCTCTTTTTCTTGCTCAGCCCTGCACTCAAGCTCTCCAAGAGTGCCAGCGGCTCGAAGCCTGAGGCCCCTGAGGGAACCGCAAGGACCTCGACTCCTCCTCCTCACTCAAGCCCGGTACCATCCGGTACCGGCAACCTTTCTGCCTCCCATTTGGGAGGCACCTCAAGTGCGGGGCGCGCGTCCCCTACACCTCCAGAACACCGCGCGGAGGAGGATCTCAACTCCCCTCCAGAAAAACGAGATACCGGCGCCAGCAACATCGGCGCCGATGATGAAGCTGTCGGGCGGGCGGAACCTCTAGTTCCTCTCGCCCCGAAGAAAAAGAAGAAGAAGAACTCGCACTCCTCCCCCTCCAAGGCCGCGCCGGATACTTCCGCGCCGGCAAGTTCTACACCGCCGCCAGAAGCTCCTATCCTCGAGCCAACTGGGGCCACTCCAACGCCGCCACCAAGCCAAGGACCCTCCGCGGCTAAGCCGACGCCGTCGCCAGAAGGCAGCAAGGTCCGCGTGTCGGAGCCCTTCAAGGCCCCTGGCACTTCATCCGCCGGCCAACAATCCTTGGTGCTGCACGTCGGTCGCGCCGCTGCCGCGGCCGGAGAAAAACCTTCCGGCGTCTTGGGCCGGATCGTCGAGCTGAAGCGCGAAGGCCGCGATCTGGGGCACTTGCTCCCATATGCTCAGAAGTGGAATGCTGCGGACGTGTCCGCAGCTACCCGCGGCTTGGGGAAGGACCGGCTTCCGGCGCTGGACCCCTCCGGCCCCCGGTGCACAGAGGAGCACTTCATGCGGCTACGGCGCGCGGTGAAGGAGCTGGACAACGCGTGGCACGATGCCACCAACAACATGGTGGTAAGTTTCACTAAACTCTTTGCAATCTTTCAAATCTTGCCGGTTTCTTTCTTTTCGGATCTTGTCTATCTTCCCAGTCCCCGAGTTTCGTGTTGAGAGCGCAGCTCTTAGCGCGAAACTTAGGTAAAAAACTTCGAAAAACTTGCATAGCCAGTCCCCGAGTTTCGGGGTAAGAACTTTGCTCTTAGCGCGAAACTTAGGTAGAAGCATGGAGAAACCGGCTTCTTTTCTTCTAACATTTTTTCTTGAACAGAGCACGGCCGACGCCCGGAGGCACCTCTTCGAGGAGCTTCTCTGGGAGCACCGGGACCTTGCTGAAGCGCACAGCAAGTGCCAAGGTAAGCTGTCGCGGCTCCGGCATCTTCTTACCGGAAGACTTTCTTTCTTAGTACTTACAAATCTTTTCGTACCACAACTATCCTGGAAGCTTCCATTGAAGCCCTCAAGACCCAGATCGCCGCACTCCAAGGTACCGCTCTTTCTTTTCCGGTTAACTTGCTTCTTCTTCATTTTACCAGCTGCAATTTTGTTAACGCTTTCTTTCCGGGCTCTAGGTGAAAAGGAGCAGCTCATTTAGGAGCACCGCAAGGCTCTGGACGCCCAGGATGTTTACTCCAAAGGGCTGAAGGACCAGCTGATCCAGCTTGGGCTTAAGCACAACGAGGCGATGAAGGCCGCCCAAGCCGCTGCTGAGGCCATGCTGAATGAAGCTCTGGAAGACGCCAACAACTCCACCGTAGTGCTGCGGGCGGAGCTTGAGGAAGGAGCCAAGGCGCGAAAAGCAGCCGAGGATCAGGCCGCGCGCTTGGAAGGAGAGCAGAAAGAGTATGACCAATTGGTCATGCAAACTGATGCACTTTCCCTCAGTAAGTTGCCCTTTTTCTTTTCCGGTTTTGCTTATAAGCTTATGTTTTCCGGTAACATGTTCTTATCTTTTCTTTCTTTGCCTCGCAGGCCTCTTTCCGGATTCACAGCTCTTTGCGCAGAAGAAGGTTACCGAGCGCCGGGTTCAGCAGGATTACAAGAATCTGGAAGCGCCGTGGGATCCTTATGACCATCTGGTCGCTCTCTCTGCGCGGGTCTCCCACATGCGCGCGGTGGACCGGAATCTTGCCGATCTGCCCGACGTGGCGATCCACCTCTTCAAAGTGCTGTGGCCCGAGCAGGAGGTACCGGCGAACTTAACTCTCACCTCTGAGTGCTTGAAGAGTGCCGGCCGGCGAATCCGGAAGTGGCAATGCTCTGCGGCCCGTGCCGGAGCGGATGCGGCGCTACGCGTCGCCTGCTCCTGGTACGAGGACTTAGATCTGGACGCCCTCCAAGGCATGCGCGAAAATGCTCCAACTGACATGGATCCGGTCCTCACCGCGAAGCGGCAGGATCGGGCCTACCGGATCGCGGAGTACGCCCAGGTCCGCACCTTCATCCCCCCTCCTCCCAACGTCCGCGACTACCTCAGTGACGAAGAGGAAGGAGAGGACGAGGAAGATGAAGATGCCGGAGCGAGCGATGCGCCCCCGGAAGCTCCAGAGGCCGGTGCCACTCCTCCTGAAGCCCCCGCTGCCTAAGTGTTGTTACCTTATTCCTGCTGTATCTGATGCTTGACAAAACAATGCCCGTTAAATTCTACCCCGGTATGCCGGGGTTTATGATGTAACATAAAACTTAGCTGCTCTTTTGGCTATGGTTCAACAGTTTATGCCGGTATGCTATACCGGTAGCTTATTAAGTTGTGTTTGTTCTAATGTCTTAGCATTTTGCTCATTGTTTGGTTTTTATCTTGCACTGCAAAGATTTCGGAATTGTTTCCGCATCCAATCCGATGCACACTTGGCTCTTTTGCTTTGGCTCTGCCTACCTTCTCTGGGCGTTTTGGCGTATGAGCACAAAGTTCTTTTACCAAGCAAGCATTTTCTTGAACTTAGAAATAACTCGAAATTTTCACAAAAAACCGGCATAGCCGGGGTTAGTTAAATTTTTCCGGACTGTTCGTTCCCACTCTCTCTTTTCGTCGTTCACGTGCTTAATTCCTACCGATTTATCTTGCTTGCCATGAAGCCGGGTTGCGGACAGCAGCAGAGTCAAAGACTCCGGTAGGTTTAGCACGTTACTAAACCGGAAAGAAAAAATGTTCAACAAACAACCGGTGAACTGAAAAAATAGACATATTGCATGCAACTTTAGTAGGGGTAGTCCCCGAGATTCATTCGAGGTCCCGACATCTTTTATTCATAGCAGATAAGGTACAAAAAGGAACTTCTTACACCACAACTTCAAGAGTAGAAAGGACGCAACAAAGCTACGTTCCACGGATGCCTTGTCTCTTCTCCGGACCTGTTCGCCTTTCATTTTTTCCATTCATGTGCATCGATCAGGTAATAGGCATCATTGTGGAGAGCTTTGCTCACAATGAAAGGTCCCTCCCATGGGGGTGAAAGCTTATGCCAGCCTTCAGTGCGCTGCACTAGGCGTAGCATCAGATCTCCTTCCCGGAACACCCTCGGGTTAACCTTCCGGCTATGATAGCGTCTGAGGTTTTGTTGGTAAATGGCTGTTCTTGCCAATGCCAATTCTCTTGCTTCTTCTAGCAAGTCCACATCATTTTCTCTGGCCTCTTTTACCTCCTCTTCGGTATAGAGTTGCACCCTTGGTGAGTCATGGAGAATGTCGGTTGGTATGACCGCTTCTGCTCCGTAAACCATAAAGAATGGAGTGTATCCGGTGGACCGGTTTGGAGTTGTTCTTATGCTCCACGACAGCGATGGTAGCTCATCGAGCCAACACCCGGTGACTTTTCCACCGCATCGATGAGTCTTGGTTTGATACCGGAAAGTACCAAAGCATTTGTTCTTTCAACTTGGCCATTGCCTTGTGGGTGTGCCACTGAGCACAAATCCCACCGGATATTATTATCTTCGCAAAACCTTTTGAACACTCCTTGAGCAAAGTTTGTGCCATTGTCTGTGATAATGCTATGCGGGTAGCCATACCGCAAGATGACATCTTTCAAGAACTTCACAGCTGTATGCCCATCACATTTTGCGATAGGTTTCACCTCAATCCATTTAGTGAACTTATCCACCATTACTAGAATGTGGGTCATGCTGCTCCTTGCAGTTTTGAATGGGCCAACCATGTCATGGCACCAAACAGCAAACGGCCAAGTTAGCGGTATGGTTTTCAAACCGGATGCTGGGGTATTATTTTGCTTGGCGTACCTCTGGCACCCGTTGCATTTTCTTACCAAATCCTCAGCATTTTCCAAAGCAGTGGGCCAATAGAACCCATGCCGGAACACTTTTGCCACCAGCGCCCTTGACGAAGCGTGGTGCCCACACTCCCCTTGGTGGATTTCCGCAAGCATTTCTTTTCCTTCTTCCGGTTCCACACATCTTTGAAGGACACCGGTAACACTTCTCTTGTACACCTCGCCATTGATGATGGTGTATGCCTTTGACCTTCTCTGGATTCTTCTGGATTCATTTTCGTCAACCGGCAAGGTGCCGTTGATCAGGAATTCCTTAATAGGTTTAACCCAAGATGGTGCCTCCCGAACCAGGAACACCGGTATGTCTATCTCCATGCTATCCACCAGCACTGTTTCCTCCGGTATGGATGCTGCAGTCCCCGAGCTTACCGGAACAGTCCCCGAGTTTGCCGGAACAGTCCCCGGGTTTCCTTCGTCGATATCCATTGGTACAATATGCGATTCCGGTACGAAAATTGATTCCGATTCCGGACTCGGTTTGATCGATGGTACTCTTAAGTGTGCCAAGGCTATTCCGGGAGGAATTTCTTGCCTAGATGAGCCCAACTTGGACAAAGCATCCGCGGCTTCATTTTCCGCACGCGGCACATGGTGAAACTCACACCCTTCGAAGAAGCCGGCAATCTTTTGCACGTGAAACCGGTATGAGGCCATGTTGGCATCTTTTGCGTCCCAATCTCCGGAACATTGTTGCACCACAAGATCTGAATCTCCGTAGCAAATGATCCGGTGTGCACCGATTTCTTTTGCGACCTTAAGCCCATGGATCAAAGCCTCATATTCAGCGACATTGTTTGATGCCCTGAAATGCACTTGCAAAACATACCGGAGATGATCTCCCTTAGGTGAGGTAAGTACCACACCGGCACCTAGACCCTCTTTGAGTTTGGATCCATCAAAGTGCATCTTCCAGTATTCTATCTTGTGTTTCGGCGGCTTGTATTGCATCTCCGCCAAATCAACCAAGAAATCAGCTAAAGCTTGCGATTTTATGGCATCTCTCCTTTCGTACACCGGTACGTATGGTGATATCTGGATTGCCCATTTTGCGATCCTACCGCTAGCATCTTTGTTGCACATGATATCGGAGATGGGTGCCTCACTCACCACCTTCATGGGGTGCTCCTCAAAGTAATGCTTAAGCTTTGTGGCGGCCATGAACACGCCATAGGTCATTTTCTGGAAGTGCGGGTAGTTTTGCTTTGAGAGGGAGAGCACCTCGCTCAGGTAGTATACCGGCCTCTGGACGGTTTTTCCTTCCTCCTCTCTTTTTACTACCACAACAACACTTACAACCCGGTTAGTCGCTGCTATGTACAACAACATGGGCTCTCTTTCCAAAGGCGAAGCCAGTATGGGTGCTGTGGCTAGCATGGTCTTTAGCTCTTTAAACGTCGCGTCTGCCTGAGGGGTCCAGACGAACGTATCGGATTTTTTCATGAGAGCATAGAGGGGCAGAGCTTTTTCTTCAAACCTGCTTATGAACCGGCTTAGCGATGCCAAGCTTCCGGTAAACTTTTGCACGTCCTTGAGATCGTGCGGTATGGTCATTCTTTCTATTGCCCGGATCTTTACCGGATTCACCTCAATGCCCTGGCTTGACACAAGGAAACCAAGCAGCTTATCGGCAGGGACACCGAAAGTGCATTTTGCCGGATTGAGTTTCATCCGGAACCTTCTTAAGTTATCGAATATTTGCCGAATATCGTCGATTAAGGTATCTTTTACTTTGGTTTTTATCACGACATCGTCCACATAGACTTGCACATTTTTTCCAATTTGATCAAACAAGCATTTTTGCATACAGCACTGGTACGTTGCACCAGCGTTGCGCAAACCAAAAGGCATAGTGACATAGCAATAAGCCCCGTGCGGGGTAATGAACACAATTTTTATTTGATCTTCCTTTTTCAGGGGGATTTGATGGAAACCGGAGTAAGCATCTAGGAAAGACAACAACTCACACCCAGCAGTGGAATAAATCACCTGATCGATCCGAGGTAAGGGGAAAGGATCTTTTGGGAAAGCCTTGTTCAGGTTGGTGTAGTCGATGCACATGCGCCACACCTTTGGAGCCTTTGCTTCTAGGTTCTCTTCTTTCTTCTTTTCGACCAGCACCGGATTGGCTAGCCACTCAGTATGCGTTACTTCCACGATGAAACCGGCGACCAACAACTTTGTCACCTCTTCTCCAATGATTTTCCTCCTGTCCTCAGCGAGCCGGCGTAAAGGTTGCCGCACCGGCTTAGCATCCTTCCAGACGTTTAAAGAGTGCTCAGCCAGCTCCCTCGGAACACCTACCAAGTCATCAGTAGACCAGGCAAAGATATTCCGATTCTCACGGAGGAAGCTGACGAGCGCGCTTTCCTATGCCTCACTGAGGCCGGCACCGATACGAACGGTGCGCTCAGGGTAAGCCGGATCCAGCACAATGTCCTTTGTTTCTTTTGTTGGCTTGAACGCTGGTGCACTCAAGCTTGCACTCATTGCCGCTAAGCTCAACTGTGAAGACTGAGCCAGTGCTACTGCGGTTTGCATCCTCCTCTTTTCCTCTGCGATCACCAGCGACTCTGCCAGATTCGATCCGGCGGAAGCAGTTTGCAGCGAGATCTTGTAGTTTTCCACCACAGTTAAGGGTCCACGAGGTGCCGGCATCTTCATCTTGAGATAGGCCGTGTGAGTCGAGGCCATGAAAGCTGCCAATGCCGGTCTCCCCAGCAGTGCATGGTAAGGACTATCTAGGTCCACCACCTCGAACTCAATGTTTTCAACCCGGCAATTGTCACGTCCTCCAAACAACACATCCACCCGGACTTTTCCTACCGGCTTGCAGGACAAGCCCGGAACGATTCCGTGGAAAGTTGTACGCGTTGGCTGTAGCATATTTTCTGTTATGCCCAGCGTGTTCATGGTGTGCCGGTACATGATATTTATGCTGCTCCCATTGTCTATCAGCACCTTGCTGAATGATACGTCTCCGACGTATCGATAATTTCTTATGTTCTATGCCATATTATTGATGATACCTACATGTTTTATGCACACTTTATGTCATATTCGTGCATTTTCTGGAACTAACCTATTAACAAGATGCCGAAGTGCCGATTGCTTGTTTTCTGCTGTTTTTGGTTTCGAAATCCTAGTAACGAAATATTCTCGGAATTGGACGAAATCAAAGCCCGGGGGCCTATTTTTCCACGAAGCTTCCAGAAGTCCGAAGACGAGACGAAGAGGGGCCACGAGGGGGCCACACCCTAGGGCGGCGCGGCCCCCCCTTGGCCGCGCGGCCCTGTGGTGTGGGGCCCTCGTGCCGCCTCTTGACCTACCCTTCCGCCTACTTAAAGCCTCCGTGACGAAACCCCCGATGCCGAGAGCCACGATACGGAAAACATTACTGAGACGCCGTCGCCGCCGATCCCATCTCGGGGGATCCAGGAGATCGCCTCCGGCACCCTGCCGGAGAGGGGATTCATCTCCCGGAGGACTCTACACCGCCATGGTCGCCTCCGGAGTGATGAGTGAGTAGTTCACCCCTGGACTATGGGTCCATAGCGGTAGCTAGATGGTTGTCTTCTCCTCATTGTGCTTCATTGTTAGATCTTGTGAGCTGCCTAACATGATCAAGATCATCTATATGTAATTCTATATGTTGTGTTTGTCGGGATCCGATGGATAGAGAATACTATGTCATGTTAATTATCAAGTTATTATACATGTGTTGTTTATGATCTTGCATGCTCTCCGTTTCTAGTAGAGGCTCCGGCCAAGTTTTTACTTTTAACTCCAAGAGGGAGTACTTATGCTCGATAGTGGGTTCATGCCTGCATTGACACCAGGACGAGTGACGAAAGTTCTAAGGTTGTGTTGTCGTTGTTGCCACTAGGGATAAAACATTGGCGCTATGTCCGAGGATGTAGTTGTTGATTACATTACGCACCATACTTAATGCAATTGTGCAGTTGTTAGCAACTTAATACTGGAGGGGTTCGGATGATAACTCTGAAGGTGGACTTTTTAGGCATAGATGCGGTTGGATGGCGGTCTATGTACTTTGTCGTAATGCCCAATTAAATCTCACTATACTTATCATGTCATGTATGTGCATTGTTATGCCCTCTCTATTTGTCAATTGCCCGACTGTAATTTGTTCACCCAACATGCTTTTATCTTATGGGAGAGACACCTCTAGTGAACTGTGGACCCCGGTCCATTCTTTAATACTTGAAATACAAATCTGCTGCAATACTTGTTTTACTATTTTCTCTGCAAACAATCATCTTCCACACAATACGGTTAATCCTTTGTTACAGCAAGCCGGTGAGATTGACAACCTCACTCGTTTCGTTGGGGCAAAGTACTTTGGTTGTGTTGTGCGGGTTCCACGTTGGCGCCGGAATCTGCGGTGTTGCGCCGCACTACATCCCGCCGCCATCAACCTTCAACGTGCTTCTTGGCTCCTCCTGGTTCGATAAACCTTCGTTTCTTTCGAGGAAAACTTGCTGCTTGTGCGCATCATACCTTCCTCTTGGGGTTGCCCAACGAACGTGTGAAATACACGCCATCAAGCTCTTTTACGGCGCCGTTGCCGGGAGATCAAGACACTGCTGCAGGGGAGTCTCCACTTCTCAATCTCTTTACTTTGTTTTTGTCTTGCTTTATTTTATTTACTACTTTGTTTGCTGCACTTATATCAAAACACAAAAAAATTAGTTGCTAGCTTTATTTTATTTACTGTCTTGTTTGCTATATCAAAAACACAAAAAATTAGTTTACTTGCATTTACTTTATCTAGTTTGTTTTATTTCTTGTCTTGCACTCTATATTAAAAATACAAAAAAAAAAATTTAGTTACTTTTGTTACCATGTCTAGCTCGAACACTGTTACTTCTTCGCTCTGAAGAATTAGTTTTCACTTTTAAACAAGGGGATGAGGAGAGTTTTAAGGATGCTTGGTCTAGAATTTTTACTTCTTATCGTGAAGCCGAACCTCAAATGACTCTAAGTTTGCTCCTTAGTAATTTTTATTTTGGTCTTATGGTTCGCTATAGATACGCTTTGGATACTTTAGTGGGAGGAGATTTCCTCCATTGCAATGGGGATCAAGCTTTTAATGACATAAAGAAGTTGGTTGCATCACATGATTCAGCTAATAATTTTGATTCAGCCCTTATCAGCATTCATAATAGATTAAATACTCTTGAGACAAGTGCATCTCGCTTAAATGAAAATTATGGATACATTCGTAACCGTCTTGATCAAGTTTTAGTGAACTCTGAACTTTCATTATGGGATCCTGCTTGTTAAAATTGTTATCGGTGATCGAACTCTTCATGCCCTACTTGTGATATTATGTATGAATTTTGCCTTATGCCCGAAAGCATTTATAAATCTTTAAAACTTTGGGGAGTCGATGAAGGAGGAGAAGAGATAACTCTCATTGATAACTCTATTATAATTCCTAAGGGAGTAGCTGCAGGTGTGCATACAACCATTCTTGGAAGAACAATATCCATTGATTATCTTGTTATTGAAACAGGAAAAATCATACTTGGGAGATCCTCGTTGAAACTATTGGGAGCAGATCATTGATGTGGGAAAAGGCACTCTGAAATTCACCTCTATGTCGGGGGAAATCATATATTCCCTAAACCAAAGGGAAGGAAAAACAATAAGAAAGGTAAGGGTAAAGCCCAAGGTAAGGTTGACGCACCACCCTTCGATAATACTTGAGTTACACTTTACTGCGCCTAGGCGAAAGGCGTTAAGAAAGCGCTTATGGGAGACAACCCATGTTTTTACTCCAGTATTTTTGTTTTATATTTGTGTCTTGGAAGTTGTTTACTACTGTAGCAACCTCTCCTTATCTTAGTTTTATGTTTTGTTGTGCCAAGTAAAGTCTTTGATAGAAAAGTAAGTACTAGATTTGGATTACTGCGCAGTTTCAGAATTCTTTGCTGTCACGAATCTGGGTCTATCTCCCTGTAGGTAGCTCAGAAAATTACGCCAATTTACGAGCATGATCCTCAGATATGTACGCAACTTTCATTCAATTTGAGCATTTTCGTTTGAGCAAGTCTGGTGGCCTAATAAAATCCATCTTTACGGACTGTTCTGTTTTGACAGATTCTGTCTTTTATTTTGCATTGCCTCTTTTGCTATGTTGGATGAATTTCTTTGATCCATTAATGTCCAGTAGCTTTATGCAATGTCCAGAAGTGTTAAGAATGATTGTGTCACCTCTGAATATGTGAATTTTTATTATGCACTAACCCTCTAATGAGTTGTTTCGAGTTTGGTGTGGAGGAAGTTTTCAAGGATCAAGAGAGGAGTATGATGCAATATGATTAAGGAGAGTGAAAGCTCTAAGCTTGGGGATGCCCCGGTGGTTCACCCCTGCATATATTAAGAAGACTCAAGCGTCTAAGCTTGGGGATGCCCAAGGCATCCCCTTCTTCATCGTCAACATTATCAGGTTCCTCCCCTGAAACTATATTTTTATTCGGCCACATCTTATGTACTTTGCTTGGAGCGTCGGTTTGTTTTTGTTTTTTGTTTTGTTTGAATAAAATTGATCCTAGCATTTACTTTATGGGAGAGAGACACGCTCCGCTGTTGCATATGGACAAATATGTCCTTAGGCTCTACTCATAGTATTCATGGCGAAGTTTCTCCTTCGTTAAATTGTTATATGGTTGGAATTGGAAAATGCTACATGTAGTAACTCTAAAATGTCTTGGATAATTTGATACTTGGCAATTGTTGTGCTCATGTTTAAGCTCTTGCATCATATACCTTGCACCCATTAATGAAGAAATACTTAGAGCTTGCTAATTTGGTTTGCATATTTGGTTTCTCTAGAGTCTAGATAACATCTAGTATTGAGTTTTGAACAACAAGGAAGACGGTATGGAGTCTTATAATGTTTACCATATGTCTTTTATGTGAGTTTTGCTGTACAGTTCATCCTTGTGTTTGTTTCAAATAACCTTGCTAGCCTAAACCTTGTATCGAGAGGGAATACTTCTCATGCATCCAAAATCCTTGAGCCAACCACTATGCCATTTGTGTCCACCATACCTACCTACTACATGGTATTTATCCGCCATTCCAAAGTAAATTGCTTGAGGGCTACCTTTAAAATTCCATCATTCACCTTTGCAATATATAGCTCATGGGACAAATAGCTTAAAAACTATTGTAGTATTGAATATGTACTTATGCACTTTATCTCTTATTAAGTTGCTTGTTGAGCGGTAACCATGTTTATGGGGACGCCATCAACTATTCTTTGTTGGATATCATGTGAGTTGCTATGCATGTCCGTCTTGTCTGAAGCAAGAGAGATCTACCACCTTCATGGTTGGAGCATGCATATTGTTAGAGAAGAACTTTGGGCCGCTAACTAAAGCCATGATTCATGGTGGAAGTTTCGAGTTTGGACACATATCCTCAATCTCATATGAGAATAATAATTGTTGCCACATGCTTATGCATAAAGAGGAGTCCATTATCTGTTGTCCATGTTGTCCCGAGTATGGATGTCTAAGTTGAGAATAATCAAAAGCGAGAAATCCAAAATGCGAGCTTTCTCCTTAGACCTTTGTACAGGCGGCATGGAGGTACCCCATTGTGACACTTGGTCAAAACATGTGCATTGCAAAGATCCGGTAGTCCAAGTTAATTAGGACAAGGTGCGGGCACTATTAGTATACTATGCATGAGACTTGCAACTTGTAAGATATAATGTACATAACTCATATGCTTTATTACTACCGTTGACAAAATTGTTTCATGTTTTCAAAATAAAAGCTCTAGCACAAATATAGCAATCGATGCTTTCCTCTTTGAAGGACCATTCTCTTTACTTTTATGTTGAGTCGGTTCACCTATCTCTCTCCACCTCAAGAAGCAAACACTTGTGTGAACCGTGCATTGATTCTTACATACTTGCATATTGTACTTGTTATATTACTCTATGTTGACTATTATCCATGAGATATACATGTTACAAGTTGAAAGCAACCGCTGAAACTTAATCTTCCTTTGTGTTGCTTCAATACCTTTACTTTGATTTATTGCTTTATGAGTTAACTCTTATGCAAGACTTATTAATACTTGTCTTGAAGTACTATTCATGAAAGTCTTTGCTATATGATTCACTTGTTTACTCATGTCATCACCATTGTTTTGATCGCTGCATCCACTACATATGTTTACAAATAGTATGATCAAGGTTATGATGGCATATCACTTCAGAAATTATCTTTGTTATCGTTTTACCTGCTCGGGACGAGCAGAACTAAGCTTGGGGATGCTTGATACGTCTCCGACGTATCGATAATTTCTTATGTTCTATGCCATATTATTGATGATACCTACATGTTTTATGCACACTTTATGTCATATTCGTGCATTTTACGGAACTAACCTATTAACAAGATGCCGAAGTGACGATTCTCTGTTTTCTGCTGTTTTTGGTTTCAGAAATCCTAGTAACGAAATATTCTCGGAATTGGACGAAATCAAAGCCCGGGGGCCTATTTTTCCACGAAGCTTCCGAAGTCCGAAGACGAGACGAAGAGGGGCCACGAGGGGGCCACACCCTAGGGCGGCGCGGCCCCCCCTTGGCCGCGCGGCCCGTGGTGTGGGGCCCTCGTGCCGCCTCTTGACCTACCCTTCCGCCTACTTAAAGCCTCCGTGACGAAACCCCCGGTACCGAGAGCCACGATACGGAAAACATTGCGAGACGCCGTCGCCGCCGATCCCATCTCGGGGGATCCAGGAGATCGCCTCCGGCACCCTGCCGGAGAGGGGATTCATCTCCCGGAGGACTCTACACCACCATGGTCGCCTCCGGAGTGATGAGTGAGTAGTTCACCCCTGGACTATGGGTCCATAGCAGTAGCTAGATGGTTGTCTTCTCCTCATTGTGCTTCATTGTTAGATCTTGTGAGCTGCCTAACATGATCAAGATCATCTATATGTAATTCTATATGTTGTGTTTGTCGGGATCCGATGGATAGAGAATACTATGTCATGTTAATTATCAAGTTATTATACATGTGTTGTTTATGATCTTGCATGCTCTCCGTTTCTAGTAGAGGCTCTGGCCAAGTTTTTACTTTTAACTCCAAGAGGGAGTACTTATGCTCGATAGTGGGTTCATGCCCGCATTGACACCAGGACGATGTGACGAAAGTTCTAAGGTTGTGTTGTGCTTGTTGCCACTAGGGATAAAACATTGGCGCTATGTCCAGAGGATGTAGTTGTTGATTACATTACGCACCATACTTAATGCAATTGTCACATTGTTAGCAACTTAATACCGGAGGGGTTCGGATGATAACTCGAAGGTGGACTTTTTAGGCATAGATGCGGTTGGATGGCGGTCTATGTACTTTGTCGTAATGCCCAATTAAATCTCACTATACTTATCATGTCATGTATGTGCATTGTTATGCCCTCTCTATTTGTCAATTGCCCGACTGTAATTTGTTCACCCAACATGCTTTTATCTTATGGGAGAGACACCTCTAGTGAACTGTGGACCCCGGTCCATTCTTTAATACTGAAATACAAATCTGCTGCAATACTTGTTTTACTATTTTCTCTGCAAACAATCATCTTCCACACAATACGGTTAATCCTTTGTTACAGACAAGCCGGTGAGATTGACAACCTCACTTTGTTTCGTTGGGGCAAAGTACTTTGGTTGTGTTGTGCGGGTTCCACGTTGGCGCCGGAATCTCCGGTGTTGCGCCGCACTACATCCCGCCGCCATCAACCTTCAACGTGCTTCTTGGCTCCTCCTGGTTCGATAAACCTTGGTTTCTTTCTGAGGGAAAACTTGCTGCTGTGCGCATCATACCTTCCTCTTGGGGTTGCCCAACGAACGTGTGAAATACACACCATCACTGAACTTGACTCGAGTAGTTGGCCCATGCATGATTGGGTCTACCACAAGAGCATAACCACCCGGATTAGGCATTATCTTAGGGTGATCTTTGAACGACCAGGAGATCTCTTGATCTGACCACAGCATGTACTTTGGTACTGCCGGCATCACAGCGTTCACTTCCATGGAACGACGACGTAGGCTCTGCCTGTCGGTTGGCTCAGTGACGAACACAACACAGCACACATCCGGATCCTCGTAAATGTTCCGGCCCAAAGGTGCCGGTGGAGGTGGTTGGCCGTGGCCCTCTCCCACCTGATGGATTTGCTGGTACTGCTGCCTGTTTGGCTGAGGCTGTACCGGTAGAGCATTTGCTCCGGTAAGTGGTGGTGGTGGTGGTAGTTGGTGCTGATGCAGCATATCTTGAGATGGTGGTAGCATCGTGGAGCACCCTTGTGCTTGTGCATCTTTTACTGCTCCCTTGAGCATCAAGTACTTGGTCCAAGAACAGTCCTTCGTCAAATGATTTGATGGGTGAGCCGGATTCGGAGTGTGCCACCGGCAAGGTTGATCCATGGCAGCTTCCATGGTATATTTTACCGGTTCCTGCCAATTCTTTTTCTAGCCCCAGGGTTTCTTTTCGACCCATTGTTTTTTAGGACCCGCCCATGGCTGCGATCCGGTTCTCTGCCTCTGACTGCCGCTGGCCTCAGAGTTATCTTGTACTGAGCCGGCAACTTGCTGCGGACCGTACCTTCGGTCCGGGAAATCTTCCCTTCTTTTGTTGTTCCGGTTATCCCGGTGTTGCTCTTGGCGCTGCTGAGGCGGGTTTGATTGTTCCGGCTCAGCTTGTACCGCCGGTTGCAATGGGTCTCCCAATGCATAGTTATCTGCCACACGTATCATCTCCGCCGAGTTACCGGCATGTTCCGCTGCGGCTTTTGCCACAACGGCGAACCTCGCGGCATCCATTGCAAAACCAAGCTATGGCTTGCGCTTCTATCACCCCTTCGCAGGAGTTTCTCGTGGAGTTCCACCGGGCCAGGTAATCCCGGTCGCATTTCTTGTGGGCGCTGCACGCACAAAGCGAGCTGCTGAGGCCTGTTGGGCCTCCGGTATGTGCTAGTGAAATTATTCACAAAAGCTTCCTCAAAGTCCAACCAACCGTTTATGCTTCCTGCTGGCAAGTTGTTCAGCCAAATTCTTGCCGGTCCCACCAAGAACGATGGTACAATTCTTACGGCCCAACGCCGGTTTCCTCCTCCGGCTACGCTTCCTCCGCCACCGGCGACGTATACCGCGGTCACGTAATCCGCGAGCCAGTCTTCCGGCTTAGTGGTGTCATCATATGTTTTTGTGTCACGGGGCAACTGGAAGTTGCGAACCGGTGGTTCTTCTTTCATGATCCTTGGACCAAAACATTTTGGGCCCGGAGGACCCTCTGCCTTGATTATCTCTGACAAATACACCCTGTCCAGACGGTGCCTCGCATCCCGTTCTGGCAGGTGCCTTTCTCCCAAGCGTTCTCCCAATGGGTTCCGGTGCGCTGTGAGTCTTGTCGAATCAGCTTCATCGTAACGTTCCGGTACCGCGGCCCTTGCCTGCCGGTACCTTGGGGAAGTGTTTCCTCCTCTTCGTACGCTGCCCTTGCAGTTCTATAATTTTGCCCGGTTTCATGTCTACCGGCATGATTGTTTTCGGCATAGCCTCCTCTGGCGTAGCCTCGATCTGCCCCTTGGCTTTTTTCTACCGGCATCGTGTTGCCCGGCTTGTTGCTTTCCGGCAAGTACCGGATCGTACACAGTCATCTGCTGCGCATTCATCTCTTTTTCTCTTCTTCTGTCCGGATGGGGGGACGATGCCTGCTCATGTGACTTGCTTCCAGCATTCTTTGTTGAACGCGCGGATTTTGAGGCCACAACCTTGTTCAGCCTAGCGAGCTGCTCAACATTTTGCTGCTCGGTGGTTTCAAGCAACTCTCTTACACGCTCTTGCTGTTTTGCCAAAGCGTCTCCGGAAAGCGAATCACACAGCTCTACTGCAGCCTTAGCAGCTTTTATGGTTTTATCCGGGCTACTGTAGTTAGGTTTCTCTACGATGCTTACAGATGCAGAGGTGCTTTTGCCGGCAAGAACTTCCTTACGCAAATCCTGATCTAGATTGCGAGCCTTAAGCCGGTTCTCCGGTATCCTAGCAGCATGAGCGCTAACAGAAGCAAAGCCATGGGCAGCGTTGTACTCACGTAGGGTTAGGTTCAGCTCGCGCTGCGCCCGGACGATGTCGGCGCCGTTCGCGAGAAGCTTCTGGCGTTGTGCCTCCAGCTCCGCCTGAGCCGTTGCCGGGTCGATGTTCTGCGCGATGGGCGTCGCCAGCATGTTCATCGCCGCTTGGAGTGGTGTCTCCGGTGGTGCGGAAGATTCTCCCGCGGCGCCTGCGTCGCGCTCCAGCGGTGGCTTGGCCGCACGGGTCGATGCCGCCTGCGTCAACCGCGCCAGCCATCATCACCTCGACGCTGCCGGCGGCGCGGCCAGCACAGAGCCACCTTGGCGGATCCGGCGCCACCAACACCGGCGAGAGGAGCTGGCGCACAGGGACAGTGCCGAAGTAGACGCGGTGGCTGCCGAACTCGATGACGCGGCCGTTCTTGGGGAAGATGCCGTCGTTGGCGAAGCAGCCCACGTTGTCGTTGATGAAGTCCATGGAGTAGATGCGCTGCACGAGCGCAGACACGGTCCGCTGGCCGGCGACGTCGAGGATGCCCGCCCGAATATGAACTCCAGCAAGCGCCACTTCATGCCCCACGGTGGGCGCCAACTATCGTCGTGGTGAACAGACAGATGCCATAGGATGGCTTAAGTTGGGGCCGAATGGGCGCAAGAGGATTCGGGGGAGGGTTTTTGATTAGATTGGATGAACTTCCGGATGCTTTCCTCAAGAACTTAGCCAAAGGCAAAGGTAGAAGAAGAAACACACAAGGAAGAACTCTGCTCTAGATCTTTCTCTTCATTGATCTCAACAGGGTACAAGTTTGTGCATACAAGATTTCTCTCTAGGTTGCCTCGTCCCGTGTACGGGTGTGCCCCCTCTCCTTATATAGGGGAGAGGGTGGCTTACAGAGAAAGAAACCCTAATGGCATCTTTGACTAGACAAACTACTTTACAAAGTTACTTTAATCATAGATGACACCGGGGTCTTCTTTAATCGGGAGGGCGACGTCCTCCGGCTTCTTTCAGCGTCATCCTCCTCTTTATCGTCACGGCTTCGTTTAAAGCTACTTTGCTTAGCTCATCTTTGTCCTCTAGCTCTGGAGAGAATCTTTGACCAGTCTTGCCTACGTGCTACAGTGCACTTCTTACCGGTAGCCCGGTGTCTTCTCTATCCGGTTCCGGTATACCCCTCCTGGGGATACCGGCTTAGCTTTACTTAGCCAAACACCTAACTTCGTGCTCCGGTATAAACATTAAACCGGTATCTTGATGGCCTAAACCATCCGGTTTTGGCATGCCTTTGGCATACCGGGGGTCATCCCCCCAACAATTAACAATCTCACCTCGATCAAACCCCAAAGCTCGATCCACGCATTGAAGTTTTCACACCATTTTTGATTGCCAAATCCATTGCTTTTATCTTTACTAAACCTAACCAAATTGAAATCTCCACTAATTAAAGTGGAGTAAGAATTATCTAGGAATAATTGCTTTTATATTGTTTTCTCGAGTATATGTAGATTTTTCAATATTTTTGAATCCTTCTTATAATTTATCGGTTTATTAACGGGACAATGGTTACACTCAGACTGAACTACATCACTCAGAAATCCAGGTATTACATCAAAGCGAATAAAATTAACTAGTATGAAAGCTTCTTTTTCACATCTACGTGCTGCATTATTTGCATCCCGTTGTCCTATGTATAGAAGCTTGACTTTCTGGAAACTTTTGCACATATCTTGCATCTCATAGCCAATAGATGATACCCCGCGCGTTGCAGCGGAAAATCGTGTTAATTGTGGTTGTTGGCTCCACAAAATGTTTTTCTAAAAATATTAACGAAACATAAATATTAATTATCAGCAACAGTATTTTGTATGTGAAATAAATATTGAATGGGAAGGTACACCACCGCCATATAGCTTTATTTTATGTTGAGTTGTTAACATGGTGCAAAAAGTAGATGTTCTGAGCAACAATCGTTTCCCTAAATATTTATCCAAGTAACGACAACACATTTAAAATTCTTGTTGTAAGAAGCTTGATAAGAGTATTTACCAAATTTCAGATATTCCATTTGTGCTAGCCTCGATTCAATTAAAATACCTATATTATCTAATTTTGCGATCCATGTGTATCCAATCACTTGGGTTTGGATATCCACATTGACTTGATTCTGCCAGATTCAACGAAGTTACATTGATCTTAACCAAAAAAGCTCCAGCACCATACTGCACGACGGCATAATTGGGCAAGGAAAATAAAATAAAGCTGTAATTGTCATTGCACGGCAAGGTCGATAAGCCAAGGTGCAAGTTTCTGTGGTCAAACTGGTATCCTTTTGTTTGTACAAAACAGAAAAGAGCTGGCCGGAGATATGATGGTATGGTATACGGAAGTCACTCCGTTGCATGTGTATTAGTCTTTTCATCCCTAACCTACATTTTTTCGATAAGGATCCCTAACCTGCATGGCTTAAGAAAGGTAGATATCACAATCTGAAAATTATCTTCTATCTAAATCATGATATATTTCGCACATTTTGAACATGTAAGTAGCTCATGCCTCATGGTAAACGTATCTGAACAGGGTGTACCAACAGTTGATTCTCAATCCGACCACTTACATAGGTACTAATCAAAGTTAAGCGCACGCAACTGCACGGATCAATGAGCATAGGAACATTGCAGCTGTTGATTCCTCCTTTCTTTGAATAATCGGATTAAAAAGAACGAAGAAATCCCTGTAATATCCAGAACTCTGGATCTAAAAACGTAAAGCATTAGCAGTAGGCAAATTTAGGACGACTTGGCAAGAGATGGTTAATACCTTGTTTAACCCTTTATGTAGATTCTTTTTTGTCTTCAGCTGCACCAAAAACAGCGGATCTGCATGATAATTAGGCATCTGGTTTCTTCAGTTTCATGAGAACACCGAGTGGTTAAATTTCATAGGATGTCATATAAAGATCAAATCAAATGGATGAACACGTAGCAAGTCTTGATCCCCCAATAGCATAGGATAGCTGAAGTAGTACCCAAGAGATATCATATGCCATGAGCTCAGCAACTCAACCGATGGAACTCCCACGAGGAACAAAAAGGGCGCCGCCCATAATAAAGGAAGTACTACCAAATCAGCAGCGTCCAGGCATGTTGTTCCATTAATCAAATTAGACTCAAAAATCTCAAGCCAGCGGAGGCATCCGAGAAAGGCCAGAAAATACCAATCTGCAAGAGAGTGACAGATAAGCAACACCGACAGCTGTGTCGTCCAAATCGCCCATGCAAGGCGAAAAAGCTCATGGGGGCGAAGAATCAAATGTCCACCATCCAGCACCTATCAAAGTTGAGAACTAAGCAGAGCTATGATGAGAAACATGTGGTAGTCTGGCTGATAACGTGGAGAAGCGGAGCCATGACTATAACGCATCTTGAAGGGGAGCATGGTTTTTGTTGGCATGTTTGTCCCTTCACCTGCCTCCACAATCGCAGACTACCTCTGAATGACTGAATAGCTCCTTCAATTTCTTAGTAGAGATCGTGAAGGAGAAGAAGGGGCATGGTGTTGTTGGGTTTTTTTTAATAAGGAAGCTGGTTGACTCGCTCCCGGATGAGATCAACGAAGATGAAGCGATGGGCTGCATGTAGGCTGAAACAATGGAGTAATAAATTGGGAACTGAAACTGAACGCTCAATGACTACTCCGGTGGAGAATTTGAGCAGTAGCTGGCCGTTTCCTTCTATTATGGCAGCATTAGAGAGGTAATTAGAATTGATTGCACGGTAACAAAAGTGAATAAGGGGAGATTGATGGCCAGCTTTCGGTTACAATTGAAAGGAGGGACTACGGCTGGGAACAATGCTGGGAGGTGAAAATTGTTATGAGGTGACGTGGCTCGCTGTAAGACTAGCAAAATGGGGCCATCTATTAAGAAAGAGAAGATATGTTCCCTTGTAATTATCTGTTCCTTCTCATCCTTCCACAACTCCACTACCGAACTAGAATCTATTTTAAGAATAATTTTAGGAATCCACAGCCTCGTTGCCATCTCAAGACCTTCACGGCAGGCTAACAACTTGATCACGAAAGGATCCCAGCATATACATGTTTGTGACATCCCACATCTATAAATATTGCAGAAACATTGGGGATGACATAGCCAGCGCCAACTCCATGTGTTTGCAGTTAACAGAGCCATCAGTGTTTTTTTTTGCCGGGAAAAAAGATTGTACTACTCAAACAATAGCATTACAATCTCCAAGGATGAGCTCCATGATCTCATCCGGCCCAGAACCAAGCCAAATAGTTGTGGAATCATAAACTCTACCAAATCTAGCTAAAACATCGCTAGCCTTATTTTGAGAGCGAGGTATTTTGACAAATCCCACCTGATGGCCCAGGCACAACAGCCTAACCTCGCATACAAGGTGACGTAAGCTAGATCTATCCCTACTCTTACAGAGGATCATCTTCGCCAGCACAGCACTGTCCGTTTCCACGATGATTGGAACTTGGGTTTGCTGCAGAGCAAGGGCAATACCTTGCATACACGCCCTAGCTCCGCCTCCAACGCCGAGCCGTAGTGGTGGAGGGACCGGCAGGCTGAGAAGACGATCCTTCCCTCCGCATTTCTGAGAATCATGCCATCACCTGCACCACCCGCCTGTTCCATGAAAGAACCATCAACGTTGAGCTTGACCGAGCCAGTGCAAGGCTTCTCCCACCCAATGTCCAGCTTCGGCTGACTCTTTACGTCTTCCACTCGGCCATGCCTCCCTGGCTGCTCCTTCTGCAAGGGCTTCTTCCCTTTCAAGATCTCTTCAGTCGATAGCTTCCGAAGATTGTCCAAAGAATTGACGTAGCTGCACAGGAATCGCCGTGAACCCTCTATGGCTGGTAGCGGCTTCTCATGAGTGACCGCATTTCTTGCAAACCATGCACGCCATGCGATCATGAGTATATGCCTGCAAGTGTCCGTTGGTCCGGATAAGATGAGCTTCTCCAGTCCAGAGCCATGCTTCCCAATGACATGTCGCAGGTTCGGAAGATCCCACACTTGCGCCATGGCCTCCCATAAACCGCTAGCATGGGGGCAACGGAAAAGAGCATGATCCACGTCCTCTAGCTCATAGTCGCAAATACGGCACCGGCCCGATACCTTCATATGGCGCCGAAGCTTGTTGTCCTCTGTTGCCAGCCCATTAGACACGACTTTCCAAGCGAAGATACGTACCTTCTCTGGAACTTGGCATTGCCAAATCTTTCTCCACACCGGTTTATCCCCTTCTGGAGCAGCGCTAGAGGCACCCCTTTCCTGACCCTGGGTTTGAAATTTTAGCCCCAGCCTTTATGCGCTTCGGACAGTAAAAATACCATTCATTCTCATCCTTCGACAACTCCACTACCGAACTATAATCCGTTTTAAGAATAATTTTAGGAATCCATAGCCTCGTTGCCATCTCAAGACCTTCCCGGCAGGCTAACAACTCGATCATGAAAGGGTCCCAGCATATACATGTTTGTGACATCCCGCATCTATAAATATTGCAGAATCATTGGGGATGACATAGCCAGCGCCAGCTCCATGTGTTTGCAGTTAACATAGCCATCAGTGTTAAGCATATATATGCCAGCCCGTGAGTGGGCTAGACCACTTGCACTCCGTTTTTGACCTACCACGAGTGGTGAAGGAAGCTCGATCAGAGAGAGTTGCTCCTCTATAAGTTGCATGGAACTTAACAGTTTGTATTGTTCCTCTCCATGCACATACTTTTGTTCCTACTAGTTCAAATGGGACATAGAACAATCATAGCAATCGGTATCTAATCAAACTGTTATAAAGGAGCCCATCATTAAGTCTTGCATCCAATAAATAGGATGTAGTCGTGGAATGGTGAAACCGAAATGATCAAACGTCACAGTCCAGAACTGTTTTCCATGGACACATTGCAAGAAAGCATGATACAATGATTCTTTTTCATGCCCACAAAGTTTGCATATTCCATGGTCCATAATATGTCTCCTGGCTAGTTCACCGTAGCAACTACTACCTTCGTTTTAAGGAATAAGGCGCACATATATTTCAAAACGAACTTTGACCATAAAAATTGAGCAACAAAATCTTGATTATATTATATGTAATTAGTATCGGTGGATTCGTATTGAAAAACACTTTCTGATGATGCTAATTTTATACAAACAATCTTTATATATTTGAAATAATTCTTGGTCAAATAAAAAGCACGAAAAACGAAAGCATCTTATTTCTTGAAACGGAGGTAGTAGCACAGAAGGAATCCCTTTAAAGAATCCCTTGGGTACCACCCTAAGCTGCCATAATTTCTTCCAAACTTGAGTTGAGTTTGGCGACTCGGGAACATCAACAATTTCTTGTACTTACATATGGTAAGCAAACCTTACTAAGTATATACCTTCTCCTCATTCCAATCCTAGAAATCAGCACCACCATTCCATGGGCGAGCTAGACATTCCGCGTCAAGAGGATTGAGAGTTTCAGTCACTAAACCCTCATTCCACTTCCCCGTACCCCAATCAATCAGTTCAGCTACAAACTTCATATCTGAGTCTGCTTGTACACGAGAGGTCTTCGCCCCGGTACCCCATCAAGCCATTGATCCTCCCAAATCAGGGTATCCAAACAATTCCCAACTCGTTGAACAAGGCCTTTCTTGAGCGCCTCTCTGCCACATATGACCGCCTTCCAAACTTTAGATGCACTTCACACTACTAGAAAAAGGCCGAACCGCAGGATTGCCATCAATGACACACCACTACACAGGTGTGCCACTGCTATATAGCGTGGCGCACCAAAAAATGGTGCTCCACTGGTAGGCATGTTAGTAGTGGCGCATCCACCTGTCTAGTAGTGCGCCACTGCTAACTTTCTACTTGGTCCACCCTTCCACAGGCTTACTAGTGGCGCACCACTTTTTGGTGCACCACTGCTATGTGAGATAGTAGTAGCGCACCACTGGTAAGTCTAGCCATTTTGAAACATCCAGTATTTTTGGGAAGTATCTATGCTTCAATAGCCTTGCACACAGGTTGGTTGGATTCGCAAATAATCTCCATACTTGTTTGCCTAGCATGGTATCATTAAATTTTTGTAGGTCCATGAAGCCAAGACCTCCTCAGGACATCTTCTCCTCTTCGGTCAAGTGATCCACTCGACCAATACTTAGACAAAATCGCCATCAATTTGGAGCATAAATATTTTGTGAGTATGAAACAACTCATAGATTAGGTTGATAAAGATTGAAGCACCGACTTAATTAGCACCTCCCTTGCTGTAAAAGATATCATCTTCTCGCACCACCCTTGAGCCTTAGAGCATCTCCAGTCGCGTCCCTCAAAAAAAGTCCGACACGAACGATTTAGGGCACGTTTGGGACCGCGCCAGACAAAAAGAGACTAAAAATATGTACAAAAAAGAGGCCCGTCCCAGCCGCATCCCTCGAACAGCGTCCGGATTCATGCATTTTAATATAGTGGACCACCCCATGTGAGAAAATTAGGTGAGAGAAAGTGTGGAAAAAGAGAATAACATGTGGGGAGTAGGGGCTGCATGCATGCGTCCAGACGGGATTTTTGTGTCCGACGTCCCCGGTAGAGACTTTGTACATAGTCTCTACCGGGGATGCCGGATATAAAATGAGGCGTTATTTAGTTTTGGGGGAGGCGACTGAAACACGTTTTTCTCCATTTCTTATCCATCGTCTCCAAACACGACTGGAGATGCTCTTAATAAAAGAACATCCCTACTCGAAACCGTTGGAAGGCCCATATACTTTTCAGACAAAGCCTCACTGCCAATCTAAACCTCCTTCATGAGGGGGTCCGAAGAGTTTGGGCTGAAAACGCCGAGCTCTTCGAACATCAGCTTTCATGAACACAAGGCAATTATCAGCAAATAAAATATGAGATGTCCATGGAGCTTGAGAATCCTTGGTAGTATATTTCTGTTTTTATTTTTTGGCCGTGTCAAATTTAAATCCAGCCGGCCAAGCCAAGTGACGGCGGCCAACCCCTCCTGTTCCGTTGGCCCCTCCGTTCCGAAAACGTCCAAAAAGTAACGGAATCCATCCGCTCCCCGACGTCGCGTCGTGCTCCCCCATTTCCATTTCGCAGCTGCCAGTGGAGCCCGCCGACTCCGTCCAAAAAGAGGACAGAAAAAAAAGAACAAAAATACAGAGAGCAGCGACTCCCAAGGATTCGAGATTTCCCCTCCGCACCCCGCGCCCCGATCCCGCCGATGGACTCAACGGCGGCGGCGAGCGCGCGCGCGGCGGCCGCCCGGCCCACGAGTCCCTCGCGGCCGCGGACCAAGCCGCGGGGGCTCGACGAGGAGACCTGCTTGGCGACGCCCAACAGGCCGCCCTCCGCCGCCGCCACCACCGCCGCCGCCTCGCCGGCCGACGCCATGGACCCGCGCGTCTGGGCCGCGCTCCCGGACGACCTCCTCCTCGAAATCCTCGCCCGCGTGCCGCCCTTCCTGCTCTCCCGCCTGCGCGCCGTCTCGCGCCGCTGGGGCACCGTCCTGCGGGGCGGCGACCCATCCTTCCTCGCGGCGCACGCCGCGGCGCCCTCCCACGGGCCCTGCCTGCTCGCCTTCACCCGGGGCGCGCCGCCCCACTGCGGCGCGCTCAGCCTGCCGCTCCGCGCGCGGTACCGGCTGCCCCTCACCTTCCTCCCCGCCTGGGACCTCTCCCTCGTCGGCTCCTCGGGGGGCCTCGTGTGCCTCGCCGGCTCCGACGGCGCCGCATTCCGCACCATCATCTGCAACCCGCTCACGCAGGCCTGGCGGGCGCTCCCGGCCATGCGCCACAACCACCCGCGCCAGCTCGTGCTCGCCGTCGACCGCAAACTCCGCTGCTACAAACTCATCGCCGCCGCCAGCGACGACAGGACCCTCCCCACCGAGGTCTACGACTCCAGGGAGGATAAATGGTCCGTGCACCAGACGATGCCCGCGGCGAGCCTCTGCTCGTCCAAGATGGCCTTCTGCGACTCCCGGCTCTACCTGGAGACGCTCTCGCCGCTCGGGCTGATGATGTATAAAGTGGACGCGGGCCACTGGGAGCACATACCCGCCAAGTTCCCGCGCTCGCTGCTGGACGGGTACCTCGTCGCTGGAGCTCGCAGACGGCTGTTCTTGGTGGGGAGGATCGGGCTGTACAGCACGCTGCAGAGCATGAGGATCTGGGAGCTGGATCATGGCAAGACCATCTGGGTCGAGATAAGCCGGATGCCGCCCAAGTACTTCAGGGCTCTCCTCAGGCTGTCTGCTGAGAGGTTTGAGTGCTTTGGGCAGGACAACTTGATCTGCTTCACCTCGTGGAACCAGGGCAAAGGTCTCCTCTACGATGTCGACAAGAAGGCTTGGTCGTGGATTGCCGGTTGCGCAAGCCAGTTGTGCAATACACAGTTCTGCTTTTATGAGCCAAGGTTTGATACATCCATCTTTTGATGGCGGCAACAAGCTGCATTCTGAAGATTTGAGCTCAAATTCTTGAGGTTCCAGATGCCTATGTGATGTCCTATTGGAGCATACCTGGGTTCAGTATCCAGACGCATTGTGAAGATTTGAGCTCGAATACTATCAAGTGCTAGGTGAATTTGTATGCGCCTTCTTTGAGCTTACAATTTAGAGCACTTCTAGTATTTGACTTGAGCCACCAATTTTCTCAAGTCATGCCATCGGAGATCTTTCACTGCCCCAGCAGTAGAAGTGTTGTCACAAATGGAGGTCCGCTGTTCTCATTCCATTTTCTTAGCAAACAGTGACTTGTAAATGGTTTCATTTCCATTTCTGAAATGAAAGGGATCTTCTGCTGTTTTATCCGGATAGTTTTGATTTGTAATTTCTATGCTTAAAAACATGAGTTCAACTGATCTTCGATTTTAGTTCCCCAAATAATTCAGCACTGCATCTTATGCCCGAGTGGTTTCATTTGAATATCAACCATATGTTTTGGATTCTTCTGATATCGAAACAACAGCTTTAAGGGCCTTTTTATACATGGGGGTGGGGCACTTTTATCCTTCCAGGTTCGATATGCATACCTATAACCAGGATGAAGCAATATGTTTTTATAGATGAATGCATGCTGAACTGAGTCGTCCTGAATAGATTTTTATTTGAGCTCACTTGGGATTTAGTTGTTTGGCAGTGGTTCCATCAAGGCATTATAGACGGTCTCATTAATCAGCTATGCATTTTTAGCAAGTAATCAACTGAACCCTATGAGATGTTCATACGTTTCGTCCACCCACAGATCAACCCTTGAAAGTGAATATTCCGCTGAAGTATACAGGTTACAGACTTTAGGTTCACTAGGATCATCACTCCAAAGCCCAAAGCACAGTTTCCAATTTTCGTTGTGTTGAAGTGTTAACTGAAGTTGATTCTGCAGTTTGCTCATGCAAAACTACAATACAACTATAATGCATTATAATTTCTTGATAGAAAAATAATAATCATATCCATGCAGAATGCCTGCCCGTGTAATCCATAGCCACTGTAACTGTTCTACTTGATCACTTAATACCTACTAATATATTACGCTCTTATGAGCTGTTTCTTGTTGTGAGAGTGACATGGCCAAAAACAAATGTGGATAATGCACTCTAGCCTCTAGGAGACAAATTTCTTCTGACATGACCTTTGTCAATCTTTTGTGTTATTGTTTCTGTATTGGACGATATGTATTCCACTTAGGAAGATCTTGTATTGAAGGCTTTTGAATAATGCAGGCAGTTCCATCCAAAATAAGTGTTGCAACCTGTATCTAGACAAAGTTACAACACTTATTTTGGAACGGAGGTAGTACTAAAATACATTTGGTTACTGGCTTGCTGTTTTGTGGTACCGAAATGAAGACAAAGTAGTGAATAATTGCATATGGAAAGATAGGCAGCGTTATGTAATTTCTTGGAGTCTGGCAGCGAGCTCTCAGATAAGATTGTCAAGCTGGTGCCATTCTCCATATCACATTATTATTTAGTCATCTTGCATATGTACTGGAATATATTCCATACTTGGTTTGTGTTATCATTCACTATTTTGGTATAGCACACTCTTCTCAACAACTCCTGCAGGGAATTTTGACAGCCGTCAAGTTGTGTGTTGGCAAATGGAGTTGGTATGGACACTATGCTTGATTGAGGGTTGCTTGATAATAATACTATATATCTTCAACAGTTCCACCATAATGATTGCACGACTGGAGCAATTCAATTTATTGCAAGATCTACTTTTGTTCCCTCTTATTTGCTTTGATTGCGACTAATAAAAAATGAGTAGTATGGTCAACACTCAACAACCATTCATACACCAGGTCATCTTTTACTTAGTTTACTAGCTAAACATTCTTGTTAGGGTAACAATATGTTGTTAATCAGTATCTGTATAGCTGGTTATGTTAAGTGCTCAAATTAATCTCGGTGCAGACAGTATGAACAACTATAAATGTACCATGATATAATCACCACCCATGCCTAACTGCTGCAGGTTATCTCTGTTCTTAATCTTCTATTTATAGATCATACGGTTTGACTTCACCACTGCACTATCAAGCCTCTTGCTATTCAGTTTTTTGAACAAAGTAAAACTATCAAGCAGGTCTGGGATGATTCCCAATTAAAACTCGCTTTTAGGAGGAATTTTTCTTTCTCTGATGCAGAAATGGTATGAGCTTGAGGAAATTTCTTCAAGCATTACCTACACTTCTGACACAGATGTTCCCATTTGGCAGTTCGAGAACGGGAGAAAACTCCACTTTATCTTTCTACTCTATCACTAATTATGGAGGAGTTACCCCTATTTTGGCAGTTGCATGTGTCTCCCAGATTACACATTTTCCTTTGGCTCCTTGCACATAACAAGCTTATGACTAGGGATAATTTGGAAAAAAAACTTGAATAAACCAGAAGATTGCATGTTCTGCACTGAAAATGAATCTATTCATCGTCTATTTTTTCAGTGCATCGTAGCAAAACAAATCTGGCTAGTAGTTGCTGATTTCTTTAATGTAAACATTAGAGACAGCTAATTTTGGATTGCTAATAAAAAGCATGCTGTTCTGAATTCTGTTGTGTTGAGCTTGTGGAAAATTAGAAATGGCATGGTTTTCAACGGCCATCCATGGATTAATATCTTGCAGGTGTGGAGACTGGTCCTGGTAACTTTGAAGAGATGGAAACTGATCTTCTAGGACCAGATGCTGGAGGCTATCGACCAGTTCTCCACCTAGATCTCTCTTGCTGAGGGAGCTGCTGCTTATGGATGTGAGATGACGCTGTCGTCAAGCTTAACCTTCATGCTGATCTGCCTGGGATGCTGGGACAGGATGCTGCTGATCGCTGTCCAGATGCCAAGAAGGTGGCGCAGCGTGGAACCTGGGCTACCCCAACATCGACCCTGGTCCTTGCATTCTCCTCGCCTGATGCCTGCCTCTCTACTTTTGTGTAACTTTAAGAGTTTGCATGGTTATGAGGGTGTGGTGCTGCTGTAGTTCCGATCTTAGCTGTGTGCTTTTGCTTCAGAACTCGTTTGCGCCTTGGACGCGAGGGTTTATGCCACCAGACCTGCTTCATCAGGTTTCGTTGATCTATCAATGGAACCAGGGATTCCATCCCTGTTATTCTAAAAAACTTCACCACTGCACCTAACTATTTATGTTGTTACAGCAGAAGAAATCTTACTACTATTTTTCTTGTTAAATCCTTCTTGTTTTGCTTGGTAGAGCAGGAGCAACCCAAGGTATATGGATGGCTTCTTCACAATTTTTAGTACAGTACACTGTACAGACCAGCCTTACAGCTTAAATTAGCTAGGATGCTGCTGTCAGCCTTTATTATTGCTAACAGAAGGCATAATGAAACTCTGAGTAAGATAGTTTGTTCCCTGTCTGTGCAATTATTCAAGGAAACCGCTGTTAGAAAATAGCTCATTCTTAGTCTTTTACATTCTTCCACTGATCTTTTGAGTTGACAATTGACCCATCTACTCCAGACAACATTATAATCTTCTCAGGTCTGGAATGTCAAGAAATGAGCGACCGCAAGACAAGTGTTCATTAAAGATGTTCAACACCAGGTAAGCATTTACATCAGAGGTGCATATTTACACTGCTCACACACAACACAAAGAATGTTCAGCAACAGCCAACGAATAGCATTCTTAGTGTTTAGCATCTACTAAAGCAATATACTACAAGCTGGTAAGCATTTATTATGCAGTACTTGTCTTAACGTAATAAGTAATAAACATGCGTAGCAGTTCTCCACCACATCCATCACCAGCCTTCGTCTACCTGATGAACAAACTTTCGACAGTTACACCACAAGGTTCGGCCGAAGTTGTACATATGATCATATCTTCTCTCCTGCTCTATTGTACTAGTCAAAATTTGCAGGAAGTGCCCAATCGTTGCTTCATCCGCTGCGCTCCAGCCGCCTTGCATTCGTCCAGCGCTTCATTCAGCAGCTCCTGAAACTTCTCAACGAAGATGTGCCACTCCTCTGCACTCATGTCCGACAACCTGACAAAGCACATACTTGATGGGAGCTGTTCATCGGCGCTCCTGTTCACGGCACTGCCATTCAAACTAGTAGTTCTGTACACACTAGGAGGATTTAACTCAGCAGATGGGATCCGATGAGGAGATGAATGCATGGAAAACTCCTTACGATCTTCATCGTCATCATTGTCCTCGTCCATGCTCTCCACAAGCTTTGTCAGAGGATTCCTGAAGCTAGAACCCTTGATGCCTGAGCAATGGAATCTTGGCGATCGAATCACATCACTGTAGCCTCCTAACGCATCCATGGAGAACTGGAAACCCATGTCCTCCCCTTGTTCAACATCAGGAGAGAATGGTTCCCATTCATCCACCTTCTTTCTAGCTTCCATGCAGACAAGCTCCAATTTGCTGGGCTCCTCCTCCATCCCTCTGAACTCCCTGGTCATCATCTCGCCGATCTCCGCCAAGCAAAGCCCAAAAGTTGCAGCCTCTTTGAGGAAGATGGTGCACAGGATCAGGACCCGGAGGCAAGCCTCACGTATCATGGGCAGTTCTCTCCGCAGCATTGTAGCATCCCTCACCGGATCAAGATTCCTGATGTACTCAAGCTCTTCCTCGGAGAATGGGATCGACGCCTGCGCCCAGTGTATCCACTCGAAATAAGGGTCCTCCAAGTTCTCGGGCAGACACAGGCCATGATCAATAGGGAACAGCTCTGTCTGGCAACCAAACCGGCCGGTGCCACCATCAAGTTTCCTCACCAGCACATTGCCACCGTGCCTGTCCGTGTTGAAAATCCTGATGTCTAATATACCGATCCTGTGCACAGCAGCCACCGGGAAGCTCGAAGTGCCGTGGTCACTGGCATCGAAGTCATGCGCGATGAACTGCTGGAACGAAGCGATCTTACTGGTAGTTTGATGCTTCTGGTCATGAGCCGGAGCGCCGCCGTTGTTCATCGGGCGGTTGATGTTGAAGACCGAGTGCGTTATCTTCACCAGCGCCGTCGCGGGGACATTCGCGAAATTTTCATGGTCCAGCAGGTACGCGGCGACCTCCCTGAACCCTGTCTCCCCTACCCGCACAGACTTCTTCAGCCCCGGCTGGCCGAGCGCCCTCCCGGTGAACCCCTTGGGGTTGTTCGGCGCGAACGGCTCCTCATCCGTTGGCTTCACAATGGCAACCCTGTCGCCGCCAACGTCCCTGAAGTAGTAGGAGCCGCCGAGGCCGCTGTCAATGGGCACCGGGTCCAGCCCGCCCCGTATGCCGGTGGCCACGTCGTCGACGAGCCGCCTCACGCTGGTGCTGCAGGACCCGAGGATCTCGACCAGCCCGCTGGAGTCCTGCTGCTCGAAGTCCGCGGAGACGGGGCAGAGGCAGGGCGTGGAGCAGCTGCGGTGGATGCTGTCGCGCGTGAGCAGCAGCGGCGAGTCGCGGCGGATGGAGGAGAGGTCGTTCTCCAGGACGCGGTCGCCGAAGGTGAGCGAGGTCCCGCCCGTGGGCACGTTGAGCGCCAGCTGCAGCCGGCGCTTGACCGTGTGCGCGTTGTCGCCGCGGTCCAGGTCCATCCCCAGCACGCACCCGGTCTCCGTCTGCACGAACACCCGCCGCCTCCCCGCCGGCGCCGGCGGGGGCGACGGCCGCGGGGGCGACATCTGGTGTTGCTTCGCGTCATCCCGCCGCGCCCCGGCGCCGAAGAGGCGCCGGAGGAGCAGCGCCGGCACCTGGGTCTTGAGCGAGCTCTCCAGGTTGGGGGACATGGCGGCGGCCTAGTTTCTTCCTCCGCTTGGTGCGCCCGCTGCCCGCCGACGCCGTCAGGGTGTGGGGAAGGCGCGCTCTCGTTGCTATCATCGGATCACGCCTGCGCGCCAACAAACAAACAGAAAAAGAACACAATTTTACACTCCAATCTCCGCACCAATCACCCCAGAATCGCACAAAACGCAACCTTGCCACGAACTCAGCATCTGCTGGACTGAATTGGCGCAAGCACGAATTGGCGGGAGTACGAAGCCAGATGCAGCGAAAGACAGGACTGGGATTGATCCTCAGCCAAGCTCAATCTTACCATGGAGGGAGTGGCGAGGCGCGTGAGGATAGGGAGCGGATCGGCCGGCGGCGAGGGCGCCGGCCGGGGCGGTGGGGAAGCAGGCTAGCGGCGGAGCAGATCCGGAGTGGTGGTCATGCCGTCGTACCAACCTATCGCGTCGCTCCCTTCCCTTGGCCTGTCAAGCTGCTACTGCTGCATCACCAACCCGCTCGCCCATCGAATTCCGCTCGGCCTTCTCTACCTGATCCGTGACGGGAATTGCATCTTACCACGTAACCCTCCAAACTACCAAATATTTAGACATATACCCTCCACAGAATCCAGATGAGACACTGAATGATAGACCCAGCTAGGTTTTTTACAGACGAGAATGTGAACACGGGAAAATTACAGGGGCCTCTACGAAAAACGAAGATCTGTACGGACGTGCCGCGAGACCGGACGTGGGCAATCCGTGCCCGCCACGTAGGCGCCCGTCACGGGCCAGACGACGGCGTGAGCCGGGCGTCGCGGTTACCGCGGGCGGAAAGGTCTGGAAGGAGCCGCGTGAGCCGTCCGATGGCGGATAGGGAGCGATCGCCAGCCGTCGGATGGCCGGACCAGCGCGACGGCGATGTGGATAAGAGCGATTGGCCACAGCCGGGTGACGTGGACGATGGTGTATATTCGCGCGCGCTGCTGTTTCCGAGGCGGTTTTGATCGGCGTCTCGGCCGTTTTCTTGCGGATGGAGAAAGGTCTTGCGGCTGCTTGCGCTTGTTCCCTTCGTCCATCGTTTTGTCTTTGTTTATATAATATTTTTTCTGTTTAAGATTAGACTACCTACCATGTCCAACTTGTTTTTATAGAGGGACCAACGTGTCTAAAGTACAAGTTGCATGGCTTTCTGCTGCCTCTATCTTGTGGGTACCGCTAATGGTTTAGGGGAATCCATACGTTCCTCTTAACTTTCTACTATACGTCAGGATGAATGTATGGTATTTCAGTACTAGCATAGTTTTGGCTCCTCGTTTTGACTTGTTTCTTTCATCTCTAGTGTCGCGCTCACCAAATTTTGTTTATTCTTTTTTATGAAACGGCCACCAATTTCATATTTTGTTCAACTTGCGACATGCAAGATCACCGGCGGAGCTAGAGAATTGAAGAACGGGGTGCACCGTGGTACCCTAGCTGCCGAAAAAGTCCGTTTAGGGGAAGCATACAAGGTGAAAAGTAGACGTTTTACAAAGGATTTTGTTTCCAACCGGTATCCCGCGCACCCCCAAACCAGCGCTTGTATCCACCAATGGACATGATATAGCAAAACCCATTTATTGTTGGAGTACATTGTTCGCGAGTAGTGGGATGCGGCCTTCACTGTAAATGACACTTCACTTGGAGGATTACGCGCGAGTTGATGAGTCGAGCCAAGTCTCAAGGGGAACAACTTACGCACTAGGTGTCGAGTACATATGAATAAACTAGTCAAGATTTTTGGTTGTAAGACAAGTACCGGCTCATAGACTAGTTCGAGCGGCTCTAAATCATATACTCGTATGTATTTTGACCTATCCTACTATGATCTTTATACATAGAATCAAATATCACACTGTGAATTGGTCCCTTGTTGTGTAGATCATTTGGAAACCATCATTACTTGAATCTCTGATAGAACACACCGACATTTATTCGTCTCTGTATAAGATCCATTCTCTTCTTTCAAAATGTTATTTTTAATTATCAAAAAAACTTTATTGTAAAGGTGGTTGCACATTTTGAAAAAAAAAAGTACTAAGTTTTATGGATGCACAGTTGCAAACCGAAGTTTTAAATAGTGCGCTATTTGCCGATATAGTGTCGCTATAGGAGATTCCAAAGCACCCACGCTAACGTTATGCGCTTTTACCTGCTTTCGAGTTGGATTTTTTTCTTAAGAAGAACGAGAGAAAAAATTGAAAATGTTGGGACTCGAGTTGGAGGTTTATTTTTCTTATAGGAAGAAACAGAGACCAAAATTAAAAATATTGAAACAAAATTATAACTTGTGTGCAATTGGGGAAAAAGATGTGCAATTGCACACTCATGTAATTGGACAGTTTTATGTAGTTCTCATGTGCACGAAGTGTGAAGCAAATCTAACAATTATATTATCGATCTAGAACTAACATAATTCTCGATTGACATAGAACTCACAAAAGTTTTTTTTTTTGTCAGAGAACAAAATTGAAAATGTTGGAAACAAGAGGTGGAGAGGGAGGGAGAGAAACTGCCCTCGTGGAGCAAAAGCCGACCAGTAAACCAGCCCCATTTGAACCGGACGCACCACCACACCGCACCGCACGCAAAGGTAACGTCGGAAGGGAGAAGGAAAGGCATCGATCGATCGATGGCGAGCTCGCTGGCCCGGCTGGGAGCGGCGCTGCCCCGCGCGCGCCCGCTCGCCGCAGCGGCGGTCGCTGCGGCGCGGATCCCGCCGCGGGGAGGCCGATGGGATTCCGCCGCCTCCCGCCCCGCTTCGCTATACGGTGAGCGACCCGATCGATTTCGTGGCACCTGCAGCAGTTGTGGTCGATTCGCATTTCGTTTGTCGGAACTAACTCCAAATGCTAACGTTGGATTGAAATTCAGCCTGGAGATGCCAGGTTCACTCGGACGTGAAGGCGTCCCCTGCAGCGGAGCCGAAGGATGGGGGAAATTCGTCCCAAAATTGGAGGATCAAGATGCTCTACGATGGTGAATGCCCGCTCTGTATGCGTGAGGTTCGTTGCATAATCTGTTGTTGCTTGCTGGGACCTGTTATTGGTATACTCAGCAGTTGCATAATTGGTGCGCCCCTAGAGCCTATGTAGCAGCTTAATAAAGACACCCAAATTTGTTTGCTGCCAATTACTACTTGAGCATGGTCAGCTAGTGACACGTAACTGAAAGATGGGCTTGCTTATTGTATGATACTAGGCAGTACGAATGTGTCTAAACTGATGAGTTTGTCTATAAGCTCTCAGTGCATCATAAGAACTAGAAAAGTGGGGTTCTTTATCTTCCATATTGTAATTAACTTTTTTATTTGGATAGTTTACGCAACTATTATATCTATTTGCACAAATACCTCGGCGGTTTCCAATCGTTAATACATAAAGCCCGATAAGCATGTCTTGGGTTGGTATGCAAATAGGATCTCCGATAGCGGGAGATAAATGATTCATATGACAAAACATAAGTAAACAGGCTTCCGCCTGAGCTTCTAAGGATAAAGGTAGATGAACAACCATTTAATCCGAGAGTATGCTAACTTTCCGCGATCCTGAATCTGCAAGCGGATTTTGCCTTGTCTTAGTTGCAGAAACAGAAACTCCATGTATTTATTTCGTATCCCAGGTCACTGCTCAGTTTTCCATCTAAAAACAGTCTAAATGTAGTGACAATGTTTTTCCCTCATTTTGGTCTGTATGATCCATGGTTCTTCAAGGCGGTGGACAAAATCCGTCGGGGTTTTCTTTGGGCTGGCACCAATGACGCAAAAGGGGGGGTGTTGCCCGGTGGTTTGGAGATTAGTTTGCCAGCCCAAGGGCCTTGGAGGCTTGGGGCTGCACGACCTGCGTCGCATGAACACAGCCTTGCGTACGCGGTGGCTGTGGTTCAACAAGGTCGGCGCTCCGAAACCTTGGACGGGCCTCAATGTCAACGTCGGCAAGGACTGCGTCGCGCTTTTCAACGCCTCCGTGCGTATTGAGCTCGGGAACGGCCCGAACGGGGAGTCCATCTTGTTTTGGGAGGACCCCTGGATCGGAGGACTTACGGCAGAGGCAATAGCGCCTGACCTCCTTCCCCTCGTGAGGCCGGCTGTGCGCCGCCGATGTTCGGTTCGGGACGGCCTCCTCGACAACTCCTGGGCCACCGATATCTCAGGAGCTCTATCGGTGCCGGCGGTGGTCTAGTACCTGCGCTTGTGGGCTGCAGTGGCGGCCGTGCCGCTCCAGGGGCATGGCGATGAGAGTGTGGACAAGGTTTCTTGGAAGTGGCGAGGCGATGGCCATTTCTCTTCTAAAACAGCATACCGCATGTTGTTTCATGGCACCGTCGGCCTGACCGGAGCCCAATTGGTTTGGCACTCCTTTGCTCCACTCAAATTCAAGATGCACGCATGGCTCGCTTTGCGGAGGCGATGTTGGACGGCTGATCGGCGTCTCCGGAGGGGCTGGCCGTCCCATACACTTTGCCCGTTATGCGGTGCCGCGGACGAGACCCTCGATCACCTCTCCTTGCAGTGCAGCTTCGCTCAAGAGGTCTGGTCTGGCCTCGTCGCACGTTTGGGTCTCCCCGCCATCCTGCCCGGGCACGGCGCCACCCTCAATGAGTGGTGGTATAACGCCTCTGGCCTTTTCCTCCGCGCCGACCGCAAGAAAGCCAACTCCATCATCATGCTAACCCTTCGGTACCTTTGGTTAGAACGCAATGCTAGGGTTTTTGAGGGGCACCGATCTACCGCTGCCGCGACCTTGAGCTTGATCATGGATGAGTGGCGGGCTTGGTTAGATTGTAGAGGTGGGATTGTGAGAGTAGTGCCATAGTGCTCCTCGGCCTTTGGCCGTTCTCAATCGCCAACAGTGGCGGCTGAGCTGGTGGTGCTTGGAAGAGCTCACCTTCTGAGTTGTATTTGTGTTGTATGGGACTTTCTTTCGTCCGTCTTCTCAAGCTTAATACAATAGCACGCAGATCTCCTGCGGGTTCTCGAAAAAAATTTGTATTGAACCCTTTTCCAGTTACGATTATTTTTGAAGACCAATCAACCACCGTGAATGGTTGGCTATAATAATTGAGTTGAATAAAGCGCCTTTTATCGTAAAAGTTGATAGATAATTGTTTCCGCGATTATGAACCATATGATCATGTGGATGAACTTTGTTGATCTGAGTTTTTTGTCTAAAAGATATGTTTATTTTCTACGAATTTGTGTTCATCGGTTCTTCCATCATCTTATACTTCTCCCATGATGCTTAATTTCTTTCCATAGAATTTTCCATCAGCATAAAAATTTGTCTCCATGAAACACTTGGTTTTGATTCCGTCACGAACTTAACGTCCACAATACTTTAGGACCCTGTCACGTGGGTTACACATACGACAAACTCGAGGAGCATCACCATCTTATAAAAGAAGGAACCTTTTAAATCGTAATCACTGAAATTTGAATGTGTTTTCTTGACTAATAGTGTCAGTGAACAAAACAATAGAGGCTGACTGTAGTGCAGCAGCTAAGTTTGCTCGTACTAACTATCATGTTTTGACAGGTAAACATGCTGAGGGAAAGAAACAAATCCTATGGAGCTATAAATTTTGTTGACATCAGCTCGAAAGATTACTCTGCAAAGGAAAATCAGGGTCTCGATTATGAAACTGTGCGTAACTTTTTAGCACGGATTGTCATTTTCATTTTGTAGTCTCACACTTGGTTATTTGGAAGGAATGAAACTGGCATTTATCTAGATTTATTTACTAACTCAGTGTTTAGATTCCACATCATCCATTTGATTTCTTAGAGCCTACTCCTACAAAGAAACGGAGTACTACTACTGATACACATGTAGACTTTCTTTTATAGCAATTTTTTGCATGCACCAAAGCTGCAAACGTTACCCCTCGAGCGCTTACTCCCAAAAATGAACTATTTTTATTTTCCTTACGAACATGATTTTGGATCTTTCATGGCTGCAATTTTTCTACTATACAAGTTTTGTTGTGCCTCCTGCTATTTATGTTCGTAATTTGTTGATGGTGCTTAATTATTTGTATTTTTGCAACCGAAGTCCAACATAATCTTATGTTTTATAGCCAATTCGTTAAACATAAATGTGTTTTAGAGTAGTATACCTTTTTTTTCTCTATGCAGCAGTATACCTTCTTTTATTATTTATAAATTAACTTATTTTCTTTTCAGGCCATGGGGAGGATACATGCCATTCTATTCAGATGGAACTATCGTCACAGATGTTGAGGTGTGACCATGTGGCATTTATTCACATCATCTCCTGCCGTACTTGAAGTATTTTCCTTCTCACAATGCAGAAATTACTGCGAGGCTGCGAGGGTGTTTCTTTGTTATTAGAATGAACATATTTTGGAGCTAATGAGTAATGAAAGGCATGAGTTAGATATGGGATCGATTAAATCTAATGTCTCACTACCATAAGATGCATCTGCATCCAATGGTGCCAAGGAGAAGCTAAGGAGAGAGAGAGAGAGAGAGAGATAGATTAGTATGCACACACGGCAACGTCCCTGAAGTATTATGTTATTACGTGCAGATCGTCAAATTGCTACTGTAATTTGTTTAACCTTGTGAGGGTGTCGCATAGTAAACAAATGTCTATGGAGTTAATTTGACCGTACTGAATAACCAGTCCATACTAGTACCAACTGCCAAGCTGACAGACAGTATAATACCAAGAAAAATACGATGTTCCTACAAACCTATGCAGAACCATGATACATTTTGCCTATGCAATGGGTAATTTTAGGTTTTTGAAGCTAGTAACAGAAGTTATAATTGCAGGCATTTAGAAGGCTTTACGAGGAAGTGGGACTTGGATGGGTTTATGCTGTTACTAAATACGAACCTGTAAGTGCACATTTGCAGGGAGCAAATCCAATGATCATCTTGCTTAGCTCATTTCAGAGATTTACCGTTCGGCTGTACACTGTCTATATAGCAGAACATTTGCTACATCAAACTGCTTTGCACAGTGGAATTCAAATTATTCTTCTGGCGTGATCAAATTAAATACTACAGTACTAGATTCTAATGTTAATGTTCGGCCCATCATTAATCTTACTCTGATATCCTGCAGGTAGGTACCATAGCAAATGCAGTATATGGTGTATGGGCCAAATACCGCATGGAAGTTACAGGTTCGTCCACTAAGAGTTCGTTGTATACCAATGGTGTTATTGCTCCATTTACCTTTAACACTACTAGATTTAGGGGTGCGCCTTGGCGCACCATCCCGTGGAGCTTGTGCCGATGCATCGATGTACATTTTGTATAACGATGATAAAATTAGATGCGAAAATTATAATGGGTTTATTAGGTTTTACAACACAAAATCGATAGGATGAATTTATGATAATACACACCAAATGGGAAGATTCTTGAGCATGCTACGTTAATCTTAAATCCTATTTTAGTTGCCGTTTCGGTAGCAATTGCAGAAAACCTGTTTGAAGTTAGTATATTGTACGATGATCGGTACAAAGGACGCTGAGATGCCTCGATTCGAGTAGAAGATATTTGTAAAATGCGATGGATAATGTAAGTGAGGACCCTAATAAAATTAGTGGTGCTATGACATATTTTTTACATATTTCTGAGTAGGTAAGCCCAGCTGGGCAGAGCCAAACGACGATGTTACACGGGCAATAGCTAATGGTACACTAACGCCTTTTGGGTAGACATAGCACTATTTGCTTGTCTTTATTGTTCTGTCGAAGAAGAGGATGAGGATGATCTCCTTTCTTGGTACTGGGAGGGCGAGGACTACTTCGGGGATGGCCTTGTTCCTGGTGGTTGGGGCAAGTATTGCCGGTTGTCCAAGCGGAGTGGCTCCAGCTGGTTATCGGAGTGGAGGCCGGAGGGGACCTACTGCTATGTGTCGTCGTCAGGGCGGACTGGTGGAGGTCGGAAAGGAGATGCATCTCTGCTCGTTGTCAAAGAGGGCGCTGAGGCGCTGGGGGGACCTGCGGCTCCATCTCGTTAGCAAAGTGGGCTTCGGATGGGAGCTGCAAAGGAAGGAGAAATCAGAGTGAGCGCAAGGTCAAACTGTAGCGGAGAGAGGGGAATTGGAGGACAATACACTTGTTTTTCTTGTGTCGACACTGCTATTCCTCGGTTACCACTGCTATTTCTGCTTCAACGGCACAAAATGTGGAGGAGGGTGTGTATGCTAGAGGTGAGAGGCGGAAATTGCAGTGCGGTAATGGACAGAACAACTCCACCAAATGCTAGCTGGTAGAAACTGGTATGTTCCTCTCCTCTTCCATGTGAGATTGATGTGAAGTAGTTCATGCCGGAGTTTAGAAATATAAATTGTGGACATCACATAAATTCTCTTCCTAGTTACTATTAGTACCGAAGTTTCATTTTAGTTGGCAGGTAGATAAAAGAAGTTAGCGAATTGCAGGGAGAACAAATTTTACAGACACATAAATCACTTCTATGCGAATTTTCTACGTAATATAAAATCAAGAAGTAGAGAGGATAGTCTTGGATACATTGATCAATATATATGGCAACACACGGTACACTAAGCATTGAGGATCTTTAGCGACCAGTTCAAACATGATACTGGTTCTGAAAAGAATTTAAAATAATGATCTCCTACTTTGCATGCTGATGGTATAATCCCAAATCAAGGGATGCAGACTTACAACACCAGTATCTAGACAGTAAATGTTTCATCTTATACAGCATCATCATATATATCAAGAAATAAACTTAGAAGGTGGTACTTCCATTAAGTGAAATTGACATGTTTAAATCGAAACATTACACTTGAAAGAATTCCATAGTATTTATACGGACAAAACAAACAACCGCTCAAACCCTCAGCAGATATCTTTGAGAATATTAGAAGACAAATAAATCAAAAGCACCAAATGTAGAATGAGTACCCGCAGGGAACCCAGAATCATGGCCACCAGACTACCAGAGGAAGACAGTCCCACCAAATGATGATCTAATGAATAAGCTGATGAGAGGAGTCCAAGACCACGGATCCTGCAGACGTGGCAGGGAATTGACATCATCCATAAAACGCAAGCATCGGACAAACCATACATATCAACTGACAATGAGAAGGCCAGAATGGAAGGATTGCCATGTAAACCTGAAGAAAAAGAACAAAGAAGAAAAAAGTGTAAGAAACAAAGCGAAAGGGGCAGCCACTAAATCAACAACCTAATTCGGAGGATACCTTGCATATACCCACTCTCCAAACCAATACCTCACAGCTCCCCCTTGCATATGCCAACTCTCCAAAATCCATGCAATCATCACGATAAATAAACTGCACAGGAACTTCCGAAGAAACAATCCAAGTACCTGCATTTTAGCAAATGGGCGTTGTGCATCGAAACCACCTTCCCTATCATGGTTGTCTCACTCGTCCAAATCACCTCATGTGACTCTACTTAAAAAAGATAGCACATCTACACTAAGTATAACCAGAGAATACACTAAAAATTAACAGACTACTTAAAAACTTTATTACCCATTGTACATGTCTATGCAGTTTGCATTCAACTACAAATGATAGATCTAGTTCACTCCAACTTACTTCCAAAATATCCCTGCAGTTCCACTGATAAGATGGTTGCAACTAAAGCGGCACAAAAATCTTCTTCTTAGGAGACGCTATGAACATGTAAGGAAGATGATTTGGCATCAGAATAAAAACATTGCATAATCATCTTGCCTTTTGATTTCCATATCCTCATTCTTGTGGGGTCGATGTGTAGCTACCGTGAAGTTACTTTTAATTTCTTATATGAATTAGCACGACGGGAAATTTGGAAGAGCGTGAAACTAAGGTGGTGAGGCAATAAAAACATGCTCCATTAACATTCACTTAGTAAATCAATAATAAGATGAGAAAATGTTTGAGTTGCCAGGTATAAACACGAACACATGTATTTTTGGGAAAAGAGGACATCCCCAACCTGAATGTCAAGAATCTGATCTTCCTCCTCCTGTAGAACATAGACCAACCTGAACGAATTAAGATATGTGAGGAGAGGGAAAACAAAATAAAACAGATGAAATCTAACTGCCGATTTAGGGGTGCGCCTTGGCGCACGGTTCCGTGGAGCTCATGCCAATGTTTATTTTGTATAATGGGGATAAAACTTAACTGCCAATATGATAATATATTTCTTAGGTTTTACCGGGAGCAATTAAGATAAAAATCTCCATAACTTCTGAATCTCGTACTCTTAGTTACTGGAAGCAACAAAAAATTATACAATTAGCGCACGTTCCCCGACTTTCGCACCGACAAACAATTTTGCAACCACTATATTAACCATGCATGAAAAATCTATTATAAGTAAGCGGTAAGTGAAGAAAGAGGTGAGGGCACCGACAAACAATTTCAATATACACATGTATGCTAGAACACGCGAGGGGGAAATTACCTTATTGCAGTGGCCGCTCTCCTGAACCTGTTCCTAGAAGTCAAAAGCATAGAAAAAAAGGTAAGTTACAAGCCACCATTCGTCTACAGATCTCGTTATCTTGTAGCCAAATCTATTATCATCTCAATGCAAAATCAATTCGTAGAGGTAGAACTGTAGCATGGAGGCACCAATACATAGCGGAGAATGATACAAATTGCAGGCATATTTTTTAAACAAAGCCAGGGCACTCATCAAAGAAGAATGAAATGGAGGCGGTACACAACTGAATCTAGGCAATGAGCACACCCAGAGACTAACTAAAAAGAGCATAAGCTCACGTGAGTTGTTTTACCAAGAAACATTCAGAAGATTAAGGGGAGGAGATGCACAACCATATGAAGAGTTGTTGTACCAAGAAACACGAGAAAATAGTCAAGTTGCAGGTAGATGAGATAACAAAAAACCACGGCTACTGCTGAGCATCCCAGTTGCCTTCCGAAATATGGAAAATACGTGATATGGCATGACCAGTAAAGTTGTAGAAACATCGGAGAAGCCACAATATAGTACATACTACATTTCAATCTCACTGTATCAACATGAAATCAATCCAGCAGAATTTACCACATACCAACTGGTGACAGACAGTGTTATCAGGCCTCTAAGAAATTTCAAAGAGACTGAAAGTTAAGTGCTTTGCATTCAATATAAACCACAGACTAACACCCCTCAGTCCGAACATACAGAGAAAATTCCATTTCCTAAGAAAAATAGAGACCAACTCTCCATTATTACCAAGCAAATCAGATCTCACTAGGCTGAAACGTGAAGGCACATAAATCTAACAAAGGCACGAGCATCTACAAATTTCTATCCAGACAGAGAAAACACGTACTTGGTTTGGGCACTGCCCCTGGGAAGAATGGTGTCAGTGTGTACATGGCCAGCCTGATTTGTCATGGCTTCGTCGAAATCAAACAGGGAGAAATCAGTGCAAGCATAACTCAAGCCGAATTAGCAAGAATAGTGGAAATGTTAGAAACCTAAAATCCAACTCACCAGAGAGGAGACAATTTGCATTATAACCTGTATCTGTTTGACTCGGTTGCTTCTAGTTTTAAGCCACTATCTAGGTAACTCCTCAAATATGATATGCCAAAACCTGAATATAAATATGGGACAATATATTCCATAAGGTTTGATGAAAAGCAATAAATGACTGTGCACCTGCCACTTTTCTGAAGAATACATTTTCTGTAACCGAGTCACACTCAGGCTACAAATAAACCCTCAACGCTGCAGAACGTCACACAGAGTACTGCATCATATCTCTTCCAGCGGATCAGCTATCAAACTAAATAAATATTTTGATGCCAAACGCCAAAGATTTGAAAGAGAACATCAACCTGAATTAAAAAATAGCGTTGAGATCAGAAGGAGCAAGTACATATAATAGCAAGGGAACTGCATGAAAAATAAAATCATGAAAACTAAAACAGGTTGATGTCTTTATTATAATAGAAGAGAAATGGGGTCATTGGGTTTATGATTGTAAGATATGCACAATTACAAAATATACCTTTCACATTAACTAATACTGGAAAATCTTAAATCTCATGTATTAGTATCATGTAGTTGGAACACATGTAGAAGTACTCAAGTACCAAAACTTGTGAGATGATTTACCTTGAGCTACCCTAGCCCTTGTATCTATCATCAGAGTAAACTTGACTCCCTAGAACCAAAATTACAATTCCTAGCTGCTCACTACATAAAACCTGAAGCACTCGCACCGCCGGTATCAATCAAGACAAACAGTACTGTGGCAGATTTCACCTGAGTGTAATGAAAAGAAATCACGGTAATCAGTCAATTATAGCTTGCCAAGAAGATAAATTTTCACAAAGCACAAGAGTGAACTGGAGAACCTTTGTCACGACTGTTCTACAATATATGTCGATATCACATCCATACATTGCTCAAAACAATATCACATTCATACACCTCTCATCAAAATACCAACTAATTCTACATTTCCAAATCAGAAAGTACCATTTGTTTAGTACAGGGAAAAAATATCCATGTATAAATAACGCCTCCAAATCAAGAGAGATAATATAATTATCAGGCCATTCGTTACAATTTAGAGCTGCATGAGCTTGGGCAGATTGTTGAGATTTGTAGATTGAAATATTCTTAGACCGAAGATAATATCATTTCCTAAACATTCTTTTTTGCAGTTCTTGTCCCTTTGTTGATTAAAGTAATGGCAATTAGGAGATGACAAATACGATGGAAATAAATTCTTTCAGAAATATTTGCCATCCAATATAAGCAGATCACCTCAATTACCGATAATAGAAAGGAATCTAGACATGACATTACTGTGTCCATTGTTTCCCTGCAGGAGAGAAGATCAATCAATAGGAGAGAGGACAACGAACAACAAAAGCAAAGAGAAGAGACTGGGAGAACGGCAGCTTACATGGCCTTCTTGTTTCTTCCTCCCCCGTCCGCAAGGTGCTCGTTACCACCGCTAGGGTTTCATGTCGTGGGTGTCGTTTACGGGAGAGAGAGGAGAGTGGCTGGAGCGGAAGGGAGATCCGACCTCCTTCTCCACCGCCTCGCCATTGACCGCATCCGCGTAGTTGTTGCTACTACTCGCATCCGTGCTCGACGACGAGAGTTGCGGCTAATGCCGGGAACCGCCGCCCCCACCTTGTGGTTGCCCTGCTCGAGAAGGAGATTGGAAGCGAAGCACATCAAGAAGTGCCGCCGGGAGGGGAGGGGGCGGACGACAAGGACGGTGGCTGCAACGTGAGGATGAAGAGGACTGGGGGAGGAGCACTACGAGGGGTTTGGTGCACCTGCTGTGACGAGGAGGCGGCGACCTGCTGCTTTCACTAGGCAGCCGCCGAGAGAGAGGGCGCCTCGCTGCTGGCGAGGGGCGCAGCCACCGTCGTCGAGCTGCTCTGGCCCCGGCCGCGACTGCGGGGAGAGAAGGAGAGGGAGAGAGGCGTGCGGCGGCGGGGATGCGGGCGCGAGGGGAGAGGATTGGAGAGGAGACGGGCTGAGGAGGGGATTGGGGAGCGATTGGGGGCGTGGCGATTGGTGGAGATCGGGCCGAGCGAGCATTTTCTGTGACCCATGGATAAAAAGTGGGTCTGTGGGAGGGCCTCAGCGCCCTGGACGGAACGACGGTCGAGATCGCGCCACGTCAGCTCGATCGGACGGCCGAAAATTCAAAGCGCTGTGAGAGCTCCATGGGGGTGCAGCAATCATACCGTGAGATGCACCTGCAAATGAAGTATACTGTGTGGTTTGAATGATCTGCCCATTCTCTCCCTATGACAGGTCGACCTCCATTGGAGGAGATTTTTGCAGCTCGGAGACAAGCAGTTAGTCGGCTTTATCTCTTCTGCAACTTCCAGTAGTGGGCAAGACTTTTTTTTTGAAAGGGAGGCAAACGTCTTTTTCCTCCATTAATTAATTAAGGATAATAGTTCAGACAAATACAAAAACCAAAAAAGAGCGCATGGTAACTACTCTCTCAATATTACAACACTCGAACCAAATCTTTGCTTCATGTTTGATTGTCTTTAGTAGAACCGTCGTTGGGGTGGATTTATTATGGAAGACTCGCGTTTCTTTTGTTCCAAATTGTCCAACTAGTGAGCATTGTGAGGGTTGCCATGGCCTTGCGGTTGGGGGTGTTTTTTTCTTGACATACTGGCACACCAAGTGTCAATGGAGATCTCCACCGACCAATCGTTGGTGTTAAAATAGTCCATACCAATCCACTCTTTGATCATCCCACTAACTTGAGTTTGTTGACTGTTTTTTTCTTTTGTTAGGGTGAATGTAAAGATGATAAAGCATGCAAGATGTGAACAGCAAAGTGCTAGTCTTCGCCACTCTGCACATTTTCACTTCTACATAGTGTATGTTTAAGATAGGTGCATAATATACATAGCTAGTCTTAACTCCAACTGGTTTCGAGATTGATGATATGATGCTGTTCGGTGTCGGAGAGTAGTAAATAATCCATGACCTGTACACTCATTCCATACGAAAGACAAGCAGCTTAGGATTCCCCGTGAACGGAAAGATTACCATGGAAGGATGATAAGGAACCAACGAGCTCTATATGTTATCTTGAACGGTTGAACCTCTCGTTTGCTGGTCTTCTCACCTCCCCAAACTCCCAGTTTCTCTAGCGCATTTCGAATCAGCCGGCAGCCGCTGCCATTGTTGTCCACGCGATGGAGAAAGGACGAAGACCTACCGACAGCGGGTGATCTCCGCAGGCTTGTGCACTCACTACACCAAAGCGTTGACCCGATGTATTCATGGAAGCACTTGACCAATGTGTTCACTGGATCAGCTGGTTGAAATTTCGATGCCTCTAACAGCTGCTGGTTTGGCCGTTTTCATCACACGGTTCCGGTCGCGGCTGGAGACTTAGGCCGCAACCGGGTTCTCAACTTGTCGATTGTTCACACGCGGCTCCCGCGACGACCCAATCACTATATATTCCGGTGACCTGGCCCTGCTCTTGTCACCTCAACGAGCTTCCATCCACAAAGTAGCAGCATGGCGAAGCAGCTTGGTTCGGCGAAAGAGGATAGAGATGCCGCCTTCGCTCAGAGCATTGCCAATGCGAGGTCCCAATTGCGCAGCAGACCAGCTCTGGCCTCGCAGGCTCTCAGTTCGGTCAGGGCGAATCCAGCTACTTCACCATCTCTCGTTCCTACCCGTACAATATCTTCGGCTGGTGCTTGGGCACGGCGTCCACCAGCGCAGCCGACAACAGCGTCGACGAGCTCGGCCAATGGTGTCCATCCAACCACAAGAAGAATGGTGCAACAGCTTTCTTCCATGACTGGGGAGAGCAGTACAGCTCCCCACCCGCCACGCAATTCCAACGCCGGGTTGAACCGAAGATCGTCTCTTTCCTCCCCGTCCGGTCAGGGGTACTCCAGCTACTCCTCCGGCTCGGGCTCGGCGTCCACCCACACAGCTGACCATGGGGCCAACGAGCTCCACCAAAGGCGAACATCCATCCATCCACCAAGAGCTCCTCCTCCTCCTCCTCCTCGTCCTAGCAGCCTAGTGAACCATGCTTCCATGTCGAGCACCACTGCTCCCATCCCCTACTCCTACCGTGAGTCGATCCGGCGTGTCAACTGGAGCGACAGCCGCATCATGTGGACTATCTCCTCCCTGTCCAGTCGGAGCGGATCCAACTACTCCGGTGCCTCCAGTTCTGACATGTCCAAGAACTCTGGCTGCTCCTCCCGCACAGCAGGGGATTTTGGTGCCAGCGAGCTCTCGAGGATAGCTCACAGAATGGTCAGGGACGGTTACACCCAGCGCATGATCGAAGCTTTCAAATACAGTGCCAAGCTGGAGACTTGGTTCATCGAGCTCGACGTCAAGTGGGTTCTCCAATGTCGCGAGGGCCATACTCTACAGCAGCAGTTCCAGCTCCAAGGCAAGTCTGCGTGGTGGCTCGAAGGGTTGGTGCACGGGTGGATCCGAGCCCTCACCATAACTGCCGTCGGTGTCAGAGAGCTAGTCGCCGGCGGCCACGATACTTTAGCGGCCGCACGGTTTGGGAGTGCGAGCATCTCAGCGATGCTCGTCGTTGTCGCGGCCATCCTCGATGTTCTCAAGGTGGAGAATCTACAGGTCGTGCTACACATGCATATCTGTGTCTCCGGAGCATCACACGACCTGCGTGGGAGCATTTTCAACGAGATAGGCGCCTCTTTGGAAAGAGAGGAGGACAGGCTAACTCAGGCCATATCCAGCAGGATGCGGAATATGAGGGCACTCATGGATCGCGACAACTCGTGGGGCACCGAGATTTCGCTAGGAAAAGGAGAGGTTAACAGCAAAACTCAGATGTTGGTGGATTGCATTTTGTTGATGAAGAAAGCAAGGCAAAACTCCGCGCAGAGACACAACACAGAAAACCTTCGTGGACTGATAACTGACATGATCGGTTATACAAGGGATCTGCTCCGGACAAAATCGGAGTTGTGCTCGGATCCGAACCTCGGGTGCTTGTTCTTGCTCAACAATTCCTATTTCCTAGCGCAGGAAGTGTCTGAACCATCGACATACCTCAGGCCCGGACGCCGGGAACCTGAACTTACACCTGAATGTAAGGAGTACATGAATACCTATCTGGATGTTTCCTGGGGACGCGCGCTTTCCTACATACCGAAATCGAATTCTTCTGGAGAACCAAAACTTTGGAAGAAAACCTCAACACTCGACAAATTCCAGTCAGAGTTTCATGAAACGTACCTGTCTCAGAGGTTCTGGAAGGTTCCAGACTCTCGTCTCCGATCCTTGCTGCGGGAAAAGATCACCAATAGAGTCATTTCAGGTTACCGTGACTACTTGAAGGACCATCCAGAGCTAGGGAAACAAGCTAGCAACGGAAACAGCAGCCCTGGCGATCTGGAGAAGATGCTGGGAGGGATATTCGAAGGCTGAAAACTGCTTGAGGCATCAAACAAGAGTCACCCAACAAATAAGATTCCAGAGTTCATGTTTCATCGTCGTATAATGAGTTTGTTTTTGTCATGCGGTGTCGCACGTTCAGGCGCAAGGCCCTGCACCACCTTAGTTCTTATCCTAGTCTAATTCTTGTGGAGTCTAAGGAGAGTTAGATAAAGTGTCTGGGTCTTAAGTTGGAAAGGTTTAGTCCCGAAGAAGGTTACCCTGCCAACACCCAATTGGAGTTTGAGTCTTCTACGTCAATTGTAATAAGCTATATTTAGCCACCCCTACGTATCAATGAAGGCAAGCAGAAAAATAATCTATCTCTCACCTCATGCTCCTACGCCTCGGCGCCCATCCTCACCTCCTTCTCGATCCATAGGTCACAGTGAGTACCACCCACGGCCACAAACATATCATGACTACAACCTCCGATCAAATCCACACCCACCCCGTGACAACTTGGTATCAGATTCGTCCTTGATTCCGACGGACACCATGGCCACACTCTGCCGCCCCTTCCACAAACCCTAGAAGAATTTGCCGTCAAGCAACAAGGACCATGAGGCCGTGGTCGCGACCCTCACCGGCCTCTCCGATGAAACCAAACCGTTCGAGCCGAACGCACCAAGGACCACGCCACCTTCAAGACAATCGCCGAGACGCTCCAAAAGCTCCAAGGCCAGCTCATCGATACGTCGCAGCAACAACACGCACAAAATCTAGCCCTAATACGGATCGAGCAGGGCGACACACAATGACTTGGCTGGTTGGGACTGATGCAGCCCCTACCGACTACATCCAACACTGGGGCCATGACCACCTTGTCGGACCCTTTGGATTGTGCACCGCACCTCTACAAGGCCGATTTCCCCCTCTTTGATGGGGCAAGAGATTCACGACCGTGGTTGACACGCTGGAACCGGTTGCTAAGATGTTCTGCCTCAAGGTTGACACGAACAAGTGCCAGTATGAGGCTCATACGGCAAGGAAGATGGAGAGGAGAAACACCAAGCTCATCATGCATAAGTTGGACATTCCTGCTCCAGATGGGTCTGCGATGGATATCACTCCTGAGGAAGAATGGGTCTCCAAGCATTGGAACTTGCAGGAATTTGAGCAGCTAGGGATTCATGGACCTTCTCGCCGACTGATAGTGATGAAGAGATGAGTAATGTTGAGCCCTCCAAGTTTGATGATGATGAGGAGGAGGAGGAGTCGTCAGAGGAAGAGGAGACTGATGATGATTGAGTCTCCATGGGGCGTAGTAGCATTGCTTCTTTTTCTCTTTTTTGCGTTTCGATGTGAAAGGTGGATAAGAAGGTCTATTAGGACTTGTCACGGGATTTGTATTGCATGGGTAGGGCACAAGCATATGCCTGTACCATTCTTTGAGAGCTTGTGTCCATTCGTTTGTCATTTGGCTTGAACAACTATTTGCTCTTTCCGTTCGAGAACTATGTTTTACTTATGCTATATGTGGTTGTGAGACATGGATTTCGGAATTCTATATGGTTGAGATTATTATTATGTTTTGTATGATCTCTATATCTCAACTTGTATTTTATTGTGTCTCGTGTCATGCAAATTGATATGTATGCAAATGTTTCCTATATCTATGTGTTGGGGGAGCTTTGAACCTAACGTGTGCATTTGTATTCAAATGCAAATTACTTATATGCACACATTTAGGGGGGAGCCTCTCTATCTTACAAAAACATGTTGCTTTCTGATTTTTTGATCATTTATGTGAAATCCCGGTATTATCAAAAAAAGGGGGGGGGGGGAGATTGAGAGGACATTTCATGATCTTCTAGTTTTGTGTGTTTGACGACAACACCGGTGAACATTTAACGATGTGATGAGTGATGCAGATAGAACCTTCATGTACCACCGTCGGTTTCTAACCCCCCAAAAGGAGAAAACGAGTGCCAAAGTTTCAAGCAGTGCAGCCCTCGGGAGGCGCCGCCGCTAGGCCTGAGTGGCATTGCTGCTAGCCCAGGGAAGTTGCTCAGCTCTAAGTCAGGGCGGCAAGTACTTCCGCTGGCGTTGGGGCGGCACTGCTACGGACTTCAGGGCGGCACTGCCACCAACCTTGCTAGGGAAATTGCTCAACCCTATGTTAGGGCGGCACTACCGCTTGCATCGGGATGGACAACCAACGTGCGAAAGACCTTAGTTTCAACGTGCGAAAGCCTTGTCTATCGAGCTGAACCTTGTGGAGCTCCGTCTCGATGTTCCGGACCTACGTGATGCTCGCCTCTCTAACAAAAAAAACTCTCAAATAAGTGTTTCTATGTCAATTCTTTCAGGTATTTGCAGATGGATGACGTGGCGCCAACGGTTTGGAGGAGTGTTGCCCCCTTAAAGTGCAAGATTTTCTGCTGGCTTGCCCGGAAATAGCGTCTGCCCACGAACGAGCGGCGGTTTCGACACCACCTTTCTACTTCTGCTGCATGCCTCTCCTGCAACCTTGATGAAGACATTGACCACCTCCTGCTCTTCTTCCCTAAAGCGGTGGAAATCTGGGATTTCTTCCACCGCGACTTTGACCCCGGCGTTTATACCGGGTTCTCTGATTTCTGCCTCAGATGCAACTGCACCTATGAGGAATCCACCATCAACACTGCCATCGTCTGGAACATCTGGAAGTGAAGGAACGCCATGACCTTCAATGGTGTTTTGGAGAGTCTCTCTCTTGTGTCTCGCCGATGTATTGAAGATAGTAGGCTCTGGGCCTATAGATGCACTACTCCCTCCTCCACCTCCTTTCTTAATTCCTGGTGTAATGGTTATGATCCCCCTGAACTCTCCTCCCCTGCCTAGGTTAGATTAGCTTCTGCCCCTCTGCTCCCTCTCAAGCTGTGTAATGAACCCTGTCTGCTCTTGATTTTGGTTATAAAGTTGTTCATGCTGGCGTAAGCCCACCGTAGTCCAGGTCAAAAAAAAAGAGAGAGTAGTTCATGTGTTTTTTTTTTGAGAAAGAGAGTAGTTCATGTGTTATTATTTCCCTTTTTCGCTTGGAAGACTCATAAGGAATAATGAATCTTCTTCTTTATCCAACTTAAAAATGTTTTTAATTACCAAAAACTTTCTTCTTAATTAGTCAAGATGATTACACATTTTGAAAAAAAGTTCTACATTCCGATTTACATCAAAATTTTAAATAGCGTGCTATCGCGTCAACATTATGGTGTCAAGGTGGGATCCCACCGGGATCTCACTTTTAGTATATTTTGCCATTTCTAGTTTAAATTTTGGTGTTAAAATTTACACTAGAAAAAGCAAAATGCACTACAAGTTAGACTTAGGTGTGGGATCCCAATTGACATCCTAGCCAATATATATAAAGTTGCTATAGCAGATTTAAAGCTCTCCCGCTAATGCTATGCACTTTTACTTGCTTTTAAGTTGGAGCTTTTTTTCTTAAGAAGAAGTAGAGAACAAAATTGAAATGCTGGGAAACAAGAGGTGGAGAGGGAGGGGGAGAAACTGCCCTCGTGGAGCAAAAGCCGACCAGTAAACCAGCCCCATTTGAACCGCACGCAAAGGCAACGTCGGAAGGGAGAAGGAAAGGCATCGATCGATCGATGGCGAGCTCGCTGGCCCGCCTGGGAGCGGCGCTGCCCCGCGCGCGCCCGCTCGCCGCAGCGGCGCGGATCCCGCCCCGGGGAGGCCGATGGGATTCCGCCGCCTCCCGCCCCGCTTCGCTATACGGTGAGCGTCCCTATCGATTTCGTGGCACCTGCAGCAGTAGTGACCGATTCGCATTTCCTAGGTCGGAACTAGCTCCAAATGCTAACATTGGATTGAAATTCAGCTTGGAGATGCCAGGTTCACTCGGACGTGAAGGCGTCCCCTGCAGCGGAGCCGAAAGATGGGGGAAATTCGTCCCAGAACTGGAGGATCAAGATGCTCTACGATGGTGAATGCCCGCTCTGTATGCGTGAGGTGCGTTGCACAATCCTTTTGGTCGGTGAGACCTGTCATATTGATCAGCAATTGCGTAATTAGAGTGCGCTAGATCCTACGTAGCAGCTTTATAAGGACAGACACACATTTGTTTGCTGACAATTACCCGAGCATGTTCAACTAGTTCTATAACTGAGTGATTGCTGATTGTATGATAGGCCATATGAATGCATGAAAATGAAGCAACGTTCGTTGATGCTGCTAATTGGTAAATTTCTAAATGATGCTTAGTCTGCAAGCTTATTTTGCCTAGGCTCATTTACAAAATTCCTTCATCTATTTCATATTTGTGTGCACTGCTCAAGTGTGTATCTAAAAACAATCTTAATGTGCTTATATATTTTTTTTCATGCCATTGTATGAACCGTTTTGCGACTTACGTTATTTGACGCTCAATTAACTGCTGAGAATGGTTGACATGTGGATGAACTTTGTTGATTTGAATTTTCTGTCTCAAAAACATGTGTGGTTTTCTATGAATTTGTTTTCATTACTAGAACTTTACTGCTGTCATCTTAGACTTCTCCCATCTTGGTTTTAATCGGAATTTTCTATGAGCATAAAAACTTTGTCTTCAGGAAGCACTCGGTTTTAACTCCAAAGTTCTCCACCGTGAACCTTAAGTTCGTAACACTTTAGGAGCCTTTCACATGGCTTATACGTGCTAGAAAATCTATGTGCATCCTCATCTTACGAATAGTGGATTCATTGATTCGCAACCATTTAAACTTGAATTTATTTTCTTCACTAAATGTTTTGGTGAATAAACCAATAGGGCCTGATTCTAGTGATCCTGCAACAGCTATATTTGCTTGTACTAACTCTAGTGTTTTGACAGGTAAACATGCTGAGGGAAAGGAACAAATCCTATGGAACTATAAATTTTGTTGACATCAGCTCGAAAGATTACTCCCCGGAGGACAACCAGGGTCTCGATTATGAAACTGTATGACCTTTTAGTACATATTCTCATTTTGTTTATGGAGTTTCATACTCGGTTATCTGGAAGGCATGAAATTTATTAACTCAATATCCATCATTTGTTTGATTCCTTGGAGGCTAGTCATACAAAAAAGATACTTGGCAAAAGTAGCAAACCATTGGTACCGATATAGACCATCTCTAAAACAATTTTTGGTATGCACCAAGGCTCTAATGGATTGCTTCATTTCACTTACTCCGGAGAAATGATATTTTTTTTCTATTATCCTGAAGAATATGATTTTGAACCTTCCATGGCTGCGTTTTGACTATTCACCGTTTGCCAACGAACTTTTTTTGTACTTTGGTGATGGTGCTGCATTAGTTGTAGTTTCTTGCAACTAAACTCCAAGTTGATGTTATATTCTGTGGCCAATTCGCTAAATATCAAGGTGCTTCTGAACATTATACCTGCATTTATCTTTTTTCTAAATAAACCGACTTCCTGTGTTTTCAGGCCATGGGGAGGATACATGCCATTGTTTCAGATGGAACTATCGTCACAGATGTTGAGGTATGACCGTGTGACATTCAGTCATTCACATCCTCTCGTACTGAAATTTTAGTATTTCCTCTCCAGAATGCAGAAGTTACTGCAGGTTATTTATTGGTTATTAGAAGATAATAATTTGAAGATAATTTGGGACCTAATTAAAGGCATGAATTAGACATTTAGACATGATATTAAATAAGCTAATGTTTCACCACACGCATCCAATGGTAATGAGGAGAAGTTAAAGGAGAGATTAGTATGCACACATAGCAATGTTCCTTTAATTGATGACGTGCAAGTAGTAGTATACAGGCTGATTATCACATTGTTACAATAATTTCTTTAACCTTATGAGAGCCATATATGAAAGAAGTGTCTCGGAGTTAGTTTGACCCTACTGAATAGCAGTCCATATTAGTATGGGTTATCAAGCTGGCAAAGAGTGTAATACCAAAAAAAAAGTTATTCTTACAAACCTGATACAGAGTACATTTTGTCAATGCAATGGGTAATTTTATGTTTTTGAAATTAGTAACTGAAGTTATGATTGCAGGCATTTAGACGGCTTTACGAGGAAGTGGGACTTGGATGGGTTTATGCAGTTACTAAGTATGAACCTGTAAGTGCACATTTCTAGAGTGTAAATCCAAGGATCAGCTTGTTTCATTCATTTCAGAGAGTTACTGTTCAGCCACACAGTTTCTACACAAGGGAACATTTGTATATATCATACTGAAGAACTGTGGAATCAAATTGTTGTTCTGATGTGATTAAACTAAAATTTCAAATGCTTATTTTACTTTTGGTCTATTCATTAATCTTAGTCTGATATTTGGCAGGTGGCTACCATAGCAAATGCAGTATATGGTGTATGGGCCAAATACCGCATGGAAGTTACAGGTTTGGCCACTAAGAGTTTGTCATATAGTTCGCTTCAACTGTGTCATTGCTCTGTCTATTTTTGTAGCGATATGCACCTGTAAATGAAGTATTAGTGGATGGGTTGGAATAATCTGCCCGTTTTTCTCCGTGACAGGTCGTCCTCCACTGGAGGAAGTTTTTGCAGCACGGAGACAAGCGGTTAGTCAGCCCTATCTCTTCTTCCTGGAACTTCCAATTGTGACCATAAATTACTTGAGCTTACCGGCTGCTTTTTCCTTCTTCAGGGCGAATGTAAAGATGATAAATCATGCAAGATGTGAGCAGCAAATCGCCCATCTTGTCCACTCTACATATTCTTACTTCAGCATATGTTTAGATAGGGACACATACATAAGTAGCTAGTCTTACGTCCAAATGATTCCGAGATTGATGGTATGATGCTGTTCTGTGTTTGAGGGTAGTGGGTAGTAAATAATTCCATGGTCTCTACACTGATTCTATTGGAAAGACAAACAACTTTAAGCAACTTTAGTTGTGTCCAGGATGTGTTTGGTTCTGCAGTGAGCTTGTTGGTTCCTGCATACCCTTCCATGGTGATCTTGTCCATGTCTGACCGTCTATATTGGAAAGTAAAGTTTGTATATTTGATAAATATTTAACCGTTTCACTGAACTAGATGAAAACAAACACCTGCGGAGTCTGGTACAATCTGAACTAAACATGGCAAATGAAACTGATGTAGAAGCACAAAGGGACAGACACTTGAAAATGGAATTGCGAAACCAAATCAAAACTCAGACATGCATGCAGAGGTTGTGGCCACTTGATAAAGTTCCTGGCGCCTAAGCAACAATTTGAACTTAAAATACAACTTCACTTCAAAGTTCAAACAAAAAACTCTAAATACAATGACAATCATGAATTTAGGTATCATATACAGTAGGGTGACTAGCTATTTGATGTCTAGAGCAGTTTTCATCTTTCGAATAGCTCAGCAAGCATCTCCTTCAACACGTCGGGACTGCTGCTAATGAGGTTCTCCAGCTCCCGATTCTTCTTCATGAAGTACCAGTAACTTGGGGCTGAGATAACTCTATGGCAGCTAATGTGTTTCTCTAGGTCCGGATGCTTTTCCAGGTAGTAGCCGTAAACTGATATAACTTTCTCCGTGATAGATTCCCGCAACACATGTCTGAGCCGAGGAAATGGAACCTTCCAAAACTTTTGAGCCTGGTACATTTGATGAAATGCTGAGTTGAACTTAGCCAGTGAAGAGGTATTCTTACGATGTTGGCCTGAACCATGTAAACCTTTTCTCGTTATGCCGAACAGCACAGGTCCGCAAGAAACATCGAGAGCGGTGTCCACGAAAACTTTTTTCTGTACGTGAGAGAGCACATGTCCCCAAGAAACATCGAGATAGCTATCCATGAACTTTTTACATTCAGGTGTTAGTCCCCAATGGCCTCCGGGCAATGGCTCAAACCGATTCGTTACTAAATAGAAATTGTTGAGCAGGAACAGGTACCTGAGGCTTAGGTCTAAGCACAGATCTGATTTCCTCAAGAGAAGGTCCTTTAGATAATGCACATAATCATGTATGAGGCCACGAAGGTAGGCGGTATCATGGCTGTGTGCGGTGTTTCGCATCGAACCCTCTGCGTTAACCAGGTACCTGATGAAATCCACCATCAACCGAGTGCACTCGTGAACCTCGCCTCTTCCTCGCTGAATCGCGATAGCCCAGTTCGAGTCTTCATCCTCGATGAATGTCCTCGCCGCCTCCGTTGTGCTAGATATGGCTTCTCTTAGGCGAGACAACGAGCGACCTATCTCGTCGAGTATGGTTTGGGCTTCTCGAGAGATTAGCAGCGGCGTGAACCTGTATGATGCACTGGAGACCCAGACATACATATCTACTAGGGTTCCTATCATACCCGCCTCAAGAGCAGGGATAATGGCACCGACAAAGACAAGCATCTTGGCCATGCTTGCTTTGCCGAACCGTGCGACCGCCGGCATCTCATCGACGGTGACGATCAGGACCAGCTCTACTATACTGGCAGTGATTACGGTGAGAGCTCGGATCCACCTCTCGATCAATTCTTGGTGCGACGCGGCCGACGTCTTGTCTTGTAGGTCTGGTGGTAAGCCATGCTCCTCGTGGAGTTGGAGAACCCAGTGGACGTCGAGCTCCATGAACCAAGTCTCTAGACAAGCACAGTCCGGACCACCACCGAATGCGGTGACCATGCGCTGGGCGTACCCGTCGCTGACCATCCGGCGAGCGATCTTCGTGAGCTCGTGGTCGTGGGTGCCGAAGTCTGCTATGGCGCCGGAGTGCGAACTAGAACGGGAGGAGCAGTAGGAGTTATTGGGCTGGTAAAAGTACGGATTCGAAGCACCTGATGCGGTCGAGTACGATGAATAGGTAGATGTAGATCCGGTATGAACGGGCTGTCTGTTGCACCGCCGTCGGGCCACGCCGATGTTCCGGATCAAGTCTCGGTAGAAGTTGCGCGGCGGGAACTGAGCAGGGTCTCGGTTGTCCCATTCTCCCAACTCCGGCGCCAAAGCAAGCCGCCCCGCCATGCCGCGACCTTGTGGAGGATGGACACGACACTGGTTTGCCGGAAAGCAGCGATCTTGTGGATGAGCTGCTATCTTGTGGGTGGACGCAACACTTGTTTACCGGAACCGCGTGACCACAACTTACACGGTGCACGACCCGGGTGTCAGGTCAACACAGAGATCGACGTTTTCTAACATGCACTGAATTATATATCGCGCACTAAATATAGTGTGCATAGTGTTGAATATAAGCAAATTATCATATAATTTAATTCAGATAAGTAGTAATATTCGCATGATCATAAAAACACAAAGAAACTAAACATGCCAACTAATTTTTTTTTCGAAATGGGGGACATATCGCTCCAGCTTCTGCATCCAAAAGATGCACACGGCTTTTTTTATTAGATTATTCGCAACACCTTACAAGAGCAATACAAAAGATCAAACTCGAAGCCACCTCGCTAAACCTACCGGGGGATGAAGGGGGTGACAATTCACCAACTCATATTATCCAAAAACCAAATGCCTTCGCAGGCCGCCCAATAGCAGATAAGAAGCACATCCAGTCAAGCAGACTTTCAGCATACGCCAACGCACACGTCATAGAAGTTGCTACCGCCGTCTTCCTCGACTCCATCTTCAAGAGAGATCATCGCATTGACCATGGCAGGCCTGCCATCTATGCCGCCACGGCGCCAGACGACTCCACCATCCTGCGCACAGTCCATCATACTGCATCCGTCCCGAGACACCACTGCACCATATCGCGGCGACTCGACGACGCTGACACAGCAAAAGCACACCGCTCCACCTCAGCACCACCACCATCCGTTGTCTACTCTGAAAACGATACCCCCAACAGGGAGAACGACGTTGCGCGCCACTATCGTCTGATTCGGGAGACCCGGGTCTGGGGTTTCCCCTGGAGAAGCCCAGGCGAAGAAACGCAGACTGCATAGACAATGCCTTCAACAAGGTAACGACGAAAGGCACCGCCATCATCCGCCATGACCGAAGTCCGGGCCGGCTTTCGCCGGCAGCTGCGCCTCGCCATCGGGAACTAGGCGACGGATCACAAGATCCGCCACAGCTAGCCACACAACTAGCCGATCTCCTCCGGCGAGAGAGGAGACCACCACCGTGGTGCCACGGTCAGCAGCACTTGACACCCGCCACCTGCCACCAGGTTGGCACCGTCACCACCATCGCCATCCACGGCTGCCGCCCTTGGTGCCGTGATCCCAGCTCTTGAGGAGGAGCAGCGCCAGATCCACCCCCATCCCCACCCTCCCGGCCATGCCAAGGCGAAGAAGGAGGAGAGGACCATGCCAGGGTCCGGGGCCGCGCCGCCGCCCCCATCACCGCCCTCCCGGCGAGGCCACGGCAAGGAACGGCGGAGAGGGCTGCGCCGCCATGGCTAATACAGTAGAGAAACATATCATATCCAAACAAGATAACACGTGTACTCCGGTTGCTGGAATTGGAAACTCTAGCAAGATCTTAAAGAGAAAAGAGGTTGCCACCCATGTTCTTGAAGAGTTTGTTGATGTCCGGGAAAGAAGTCATCGTCAAGAAGGAGTCCTCGCACAAGGCCTATAGGCTGCCGGCGTGCTAAATTTTGGGTATGCCGGCTATATTTACCAACGGTGACATACCCAAAATTTGGCGCACCGGGGGTAAGGATCACCCTGTTCCAAACTAGGTCAGATTCGTGACCCACTTACCGCCGGCGAACCATTATAGTGGTACACCGGTGGTATATAGCTACCATCGACGTACCACTATATTGGTGCGCCGGCGGTAAGTGGGGAACAAAATGCTCACTGCCACCCCCCCCCCCCACACACACACACATAGTGGATCACCTTTTCGGTTCAAAAAGAAAAAAATGATCGAAATTTCGAATTTTAAATCCTTTGAGATGTAGTTATGTTAGTCATCTAGTTGTTAGAAAAAATAACAAACATGAATTTCGATATATTTTGCAAAATGGCACCATGATTCGGTAAAACGGATCTAGATTTTGCATACGATGTCGGATAAAAAGCTTCTTTTTATATAAAAAGCATCTACAGAAAAAGCTACAGCCGAATTCAATGGCTCATGGCTCTTTACCATTTTTTAGATTCCACAAAATCAAAAATGAAATAGAATTTTCGGAGATTTTAGATTTTAATGCAAATAAATGACAACCACGCCCTCTTCTCCATATATCCATTATCATTTTCTCCTTTCCCCCTCTCCAACTTATGCCTCATCCTCTTCCCTTTCTCCACCGTCTTTCCCTCCTTGTCTTCTCCTTCATCTTCCTCCTTTTCTCTACTTCTCTTCCTTCTCTCTCTTCTTTCTCTTCTCACTTTTCCCTCCACCTTATCCCCGCCCGCAGGTTCTTCTCCGATCTCCTCCTCCTTCTACTGCACCCGATGGCCTCCTCCTCCAGCCTTCCACAGCGTGTCCCGGCGACCCGACGGCCCGCAGCAACACCTCCTGAGGGCCTCCTCCTCTTGCACCCGAACTATGTGGTCACTAGTGCGCCACCAACAGGGCCTAGGAGGTGGTGGCACCAAGGCGATGAGGTCAAGGTCGACCTTCATCGAGGCCTCCATCCAAGGGTGTCGAGCTCGTCGCCGTCGAGGACACGATTGCTTTTCGTTTCGTTCTCAGACTTGTTGTAGAAGTGCACACATGCCCGCGAGGCACCTTTTGTTTTCTAGAAAAAAAGATATCGAGGGCGTACTAGTGTGGTGCGCCGGTGATATATGATGTTACCGCCGGCGTACCAGTATGATGCGCTGACGGTAGGCTGCTACCACTGGCATGTTACGACCAGCGCACACTGGTGCGCCGACGGTAAGATATTTTGGTCCATCCGCTGTTGGCCTTTTCCTAGTAGTGTAGCCCACTCCAAAAACCCGATCACTCATCACCCGTACAGGTCTAGGAGAGATATGATTTCAAAGGCTGTCTCATCCTTCTGTTTATGCTGGAAGATGATATGGGGAAGACATGGATGTATATGCATGATCTTGGCTCGTCTCAATCCACAAAACATGAGCGTGACAGCGCGCGTCGTGATGAGGCATGGCGAGGCGGGCGACGTATGAGTGCGTGTGAACTCCTTATCTTCTTACTCACTTAGTGGGAGTTAAAGATCTTAACTTATAAACCACTCAACTCCCTCCCAACTAACAATGTGGTACTAAACTCTAGTCCCATCCCTTTCCATGCATGAATGGACCATATCCAAATTTCTGACTCTATGGTGAGCTAGGGGCTAAGGCTCACTAGAAAATTCCATCAACCCGCCACAAATTCACATCACTTTTGTTCCAGATCGTTATTTATATACCAATGCACGGTGGAGACCATTAAGTAGAACTTCCACTTAGAACTTCATATGCACTTACTAGCAACTTGAATGGTAGACTATGTCTTAAACTACAAGTTTTCTACGCATTAGTTTCACATAAAGCTTTGGCCAATGTTGAGCTGCCGTTGGGCTTCCCCACGAGTTGAAACTTATACATCATACTCATGGGCCTTTCATTAGTTTCGAGAACACCCAACTCTTTTTTTGAAGTTTAGAACACCCAACTCTTATGGACTACAAAGTTTGACAATAAGAATCATATATGCATGTTCTTCAAAATATGTCTCGAAAGACAACATCTCAGTTTGAATAAGCCACTTAGAACATATTAAGATAAATATCAATCTTCCATGTATATTAGGAGAGTAATACATCTATACGGAGTGGTAAATTTCATGTAGGGATACTCTCCTCCGATATGAACAACTACGTGTGAAAATTGAAACGGTAAAACTTTGTCTTATTTTGGTAATGCTGCACAGAAAACACACATTTTGCTCTCATTTTGCAATAATGGGAAGTCATTTTCATGAAACGAAGTTAGAGACTCTATTTTGCAATGTAGGTTATAATGACTAGATGCACATGTGTGCCAAAATTGTGGTGATTGTCATTAAGCTTGCAATGATTTTACAATCAACATGCCCACTTGGGTAGAAAGCCTAGTTAACCTACACATGATAGCCTTTTTCTTATGAAGTTTTCTTTCTTACGGTTAACAAACGTTAGGTTTCAAATATTTTCTAGCAACTATATCGCACACAATGACTCCAGACCTATTTTTATTTTTTCTAAAAAATGTCCTTTGGTTGTATTCAAGTTTTCTTCAAATTTTCCAGCCCCACCATTCGTATACGGGGGTGAAAATTTGATGTTTTGTTCTGCATGGCGCATAGCATCCTACACGGTAATATACATATTTTCTTCCAAAATTTAAGACCAACATTTATAGTACATGTTCTTTAAATTTCAGTAAAATCAGCTATAACTCAACAATATATTTAAAAATACTGCAATTAGAAAAAATCATCATATATCATAATTGGCCATCCTATAAGGTCTAATACATGGGAAAATTGAAATAGTGAAACTTTGCGCCTTACTTTTGGTAGCCCCTTCATGAAAAACACACATTTAGCTCTCATCTTGCATTGATGGAAAAGAAAGTCATATTTCATGAAACAAAGTGTGAGACTCTACCTAGCAATATTTTTTGTAATGAGAAGATGCATATTTGTGCCAAAATTAGGGTGATTATCAGTAAGTTCTCAATGATTTGCAATAACCATGCCTATTTGGGTAGAATGCCAAGTTGACCCATACATGGTAACATTTTCTTTGAAACTCTCTCTGCAAGCCATCGAAACTTAGCTTAACTAAAAATGGATGTGCACATGGGTCGGCACCGTGGCTATTGGAGGGCAAAGCTCACGTTTGGAGTTGGAGTTGGTTCTATATCTTTTATTACTGATCAATTTCTGCAATGCCTCGTTTATTTGATCGACTCCTGCTTCATGAAAATAATGACCTTGACCATTAAGATGCTATATTGCTTGGGACCGAGCAAGAGTCTAAGTTTGGGGACGTTGATGAGTTGAAATTGCAATATTTTTACCTTAATAGTTTTTGCACTAGTTAAATTAGGATTTTAGTATTTTATCACGCTCGCGAGCACCTTTCTTTGTTTGTTTAGCTAGGATCCCAAAGTCTTAAGGAGAGATGGAAACACCTTTTAAAGCTATTGTTTTAAAAATAAATTTGCCAAACTAAAGCTACATAAGTGCTCTAAATATGTATTCATGTACCTGGGTGAAAAGCAATCAAGGAGACAAGCTCTAGGGACTTTAACGAGAAACGATACAGGCACAACCTGCTCGTACCGATGCCTGTATCCGGTGTCAGCAGGTCTGCCTCGTCAAATACCTTCACCCCATGTACACGGATCAGAGATCCAACACAAAGAGACACTAGAACTCGCGAAAACCTGACCATCGGGAGATATCCGGAGGGGGAACTAGCAAAGGGCATCTATCCGGGCAACCACAAGGATCCTTCAAGGCTCAAGCATCATCTTCGTCATCACCACCGTCATCATCAACATCTACATCCATTTACCTCCATTCTTATTGTAATCCCTAGATCTCATTGTGGATTTGCACAAGTATTTATTCATCCATTTGTGTACCATGCATATTATTATGATGATGTTGATTACCTCCATGAGTGAGTAGTTTACCTTGTTTTGTGGAGATGGAGAAATCCTAGAAATATTATGATATGAAATAAAGATGATTCATTCCTTAAATTATGATTGTATAAATTATTTGGTTCTCTTGATCTTGTGTGAAGCCGACCCCACAAGATTTGCCTATAGGACGAGAGAGGGAACTACTCTCAGTTAGAGGATATTGTTGATGGTGCTAAGTGACATGTCCCATTCAGATCTTCATTTTACCTATCCGAGAGGGTATAAGGAGACTCACTGAACCTATGCATAACCACCGGAAAACCCTTAATTATAGACGGATTGAAGTGGCTGACTATCAATCACTATGGTAGTTATGAGGGATAACAATTGATGGCTGATCCATTGTCATCTAATTTTGGCGCTCCACCCCATGCATACACAGAAGGAAGGAGTAGATTATCCTAATTATTATTAATGCCTTGCTACCGGTGTATCCACACCTCATCGAGAAATCTTTAGTTTATTGCAGTTTCATCTAAAAATCTTCATAATCCACCCCTAGATTGGAATCTATAGTTCTGTACTATTCAGTTCACTCAAACACAAACACTCTCAAAAGTATTCTTACTTGCATTAGTAGGCTTCTCATAAGTATACTTAATAACGGTAATTAGGAGCATTAAAAACATTTGCAATCTAGCTCTTCGTGGTTTGATTCTCTTACTTCGAAACTAGCTATAAACGAACTCTACACTTGCAGTCATCAAAATTCTAGTGGTAGCTAATGGTGGATGCTACAATAGTGCAAAATCACAATGCAAAGAAAATTGGATTGTAGGCTATACGAAATTGACAAAATCTGACAAATTTAATAGTCTTAAAATATGCACTATTCGCTATAAAATGTGACACATTTGTCATTTTTGTGTAGTCTATCATATGAAGTAGTTTGCATTGAGATTTTACACCATTATAGTATACATCATTGGTTATCTCCAGAATTTTGTTTTGATTTTTTTGAAATTTTGAAATTTGAATTCTGAATGTTTGCGAATAAAGAGATACGTATAGCTTAGCCTCCATTTTAAGTTTTTCGTGCATAGCACTGTTTCTATATATTGACTGCCTTAAACTTAAACAAATCGCCAGTTACCACTATCAAGACTCAAGACTAAGTGTCGCATGACAACAATCCGTTAGATAGACAATCAATGGAAACACTGGCGACATCTGGAGTACTAGAATAAAGGTAGATGTTAGAATTTCTTCCATAGGACGTTGCTTCCTGCGAAGGCACATAAGTTATCTGACATGTGCGAGTAACAAAAAACTACTCCAAAGTATTCATCCAGGTCATACATCTGAGTGGAAAATTTTCGGCAGTATTAACTCTTGGAAACTGCAGTTGGTTTTGACACGGCACCCGGCGGCGGGGCCGGTCGTGCTGCACTTGTCGCTCGTCTTCACGCGGTCCCGATCGACCCTCCACAATCACTACAGGAATCGACTTAGACGCCGACGGCCGGCTGCCCTCGGCGTAGCCACGCCTGGCCCTCGGCGTAGGCTACGCCGACGGCAGCCCTCGGCGTACCTCGTCGGCGTCCAGGTCCCTCGGCGTAGCCCGGCCTGCCCTCGGCGTAGAAGTAGCCGTCGGCGTCCTCGCTCTATGCCGACGGGGAAGAAGACCCTCGGCGTCGTTGCCGTCGGCGTCTGGCCACGGAGCGCCGTCGCCGTTGACGGAGGTGATCCAGACGCCGACGGCTTTCCCCTCGGCGTATCCACGCCATCCGGGGGCCGTGGGGCGACGTGGCCGGACGCGAGGCTGCCACGTTCGGCGTCTACGCCGACGGCCGGGCCCTCGGCGTACGCATGGCCATGCGGTGGACACGCGGCACACGCGGGCGCGGCTGCCGGGTGAGGCCATGCGCCGAGGGCAAGGCCCTCGGCATAGAGTAGCTCCTCCGGCGACGGGCGGGACACGTGGCGCGCGCTGGTGCTGCCGAGGTGAGGCCATACGCCGAGGGCAACCCCTCGGCATAGGCTCGACCATATGGTCATGCCAGGGCCCTATGCCGACGGCATTGCCCTCGCGTATGCCCTACCATTTGGTTTTTCGATTTAAATTGGGTTCCAATTCATCCAAATTCAGTTCAGCAGGTCCAATACATCCAAATACATCGAAATTCATCCAAATTCACCATAATTCACATAAATAGCATGAAATCCACATAGTAGCATACAAATACATCCAAAATCACCATAATTCACATAAATAGCATGAAATCCACATAGTAGCATACATGGTGCATGTAGTAGCATACAAGAGGAGAGTGCCATGTCATCCAATACATAGTAGTAGGTAGCAAATGATGGCAAGCAAGAAGCCCGGTGCCGACTAGCGGAGGAAGGACCCGGGCGGGGTGTGTCCGCCCACATCGTTGGCGAAACGAGGAGCCGGGGTTTCGCTCCGGTAGAAGCTGCGAGAAGAACCACCTGGAGAAGGACCGGTAGCACGCCCGGGAGAAGTCGACGGAGAGGCACCGGGAGTAGTCCCGGGAGTAGTCGACGGAGAGGCACCAGCGAACGCCCGGGAGACCGACCACCTTCATGAACCGGTGTGACCTCGCGCCCACCCGGCGATGCCTGGTTCCCGGACCATCCCGTTCCCTACGTGTTCCCTACATGTTAGCAACTTGCGAGGCAAAGGAAAGTGGTAACTACCGGTTTGGCAAAGAACTTACCTCCGGTGTGGATCCGTAGTAAGTCGCAGCGAAAGCTGCCCTCGATGGCATGATAGGCATGTCCCCGCCACGGTAACTCGAGCCGGTGGCGGTGTACCCGATAGACATAGAGATCATCATTTCTGCAAGATAGGTTACAAGTTAGGCTTTGCGAAATAAAGCATCAAAGCTGAGACTTGTCATCTACTTGCGCGAGAAGGAAAATTCAGACTTACGATATATACGTCATATAGGCCGTATTCGCCTATTCCACTGGGCAGCGGCCTGCTGATACGCTTCATTGCAGGCTTCGAAGGCCGCCTCGAAGTCAGGCTACAATTTCAGAAACAATGAATCTCGTAAACACTTAGCCATGTAGGAAGGAAAACCGGAAAGAGGATGAAAATGAGGAAACTTACATCGTAGGCGGGTGGACGAGCAGGCCGTGGACGAGGCTGGGGGCTGTCGGCGGTGAGGGTATGCTTGAGGCGCGTGTAGCTCGTGGAGTGGGTAGGCTTGACCGCCTTATTCATCCAAGGGAAACGGCCATGCGGACGCCCGTGCCCCGACAGGGACCAACGACTCCTCGTCAACCGGAATGCTCAAGGGGTCATCCACCTCGGGGTGACGAGACTTGACCATGTCGCGGTAGTCCTCCTTGGCGGCCTTGGCATTGCCGTGAGTGCTGTAGGCTGAGGCAATGCGGGATTGGGCTTACGCTCGTCCGCATCATGTCATATATCCGGGCATCATGAAGCACCACCCCGGGTGGTGCCTCGGCCACCTGCATCGCGAAAAGAAAAGTTAAGCGTACCACAAATGAGACATGGCGGGAAATGAATGAAGGTCGTTCCATGTATATACATACCTTTTTCCCCTTGAAGCGGGTGTAGTCGCGGTTTCCCGCGCGATGTGTGCCACCGGTGCCTCGGTTCTCCATGTTACGCCTCGACACGGCTGCAAACTCCTCGTCCTGCACTGAGCCACCTCGCCCTAATCAGCTCCTCCCATGCCTCCCTATGCTTTGCTCGGCCCACTCCGGACAAACCTGAAAACGCAATGCTGAGCTCAAGATAATTCAATGAAAACTTAGCGGCAATGTAGAATCTCATTGACATTTTACTCACCGACATGTACTCCTCAATGGTCATTGCCCATTCGTCCGTAGGCTCGTTACCAACATAGTACTCCTTCTTGACCCTCTTACCCTTGTTAGCCCGAAGGCACTAGCGGTCGGTGAACTTTTGGTTGTACCATCTGCTGCGGTGTCAACCTCTCGCAAGCGCCACGCAAAGTGAGACGCGCCTGCGTGTCATGCTCCGGGTCCACACGATAGAAGCACTTCAATCATGCATAAATCAGTTGTGAAAGTCATGAGTTAGCACATTAGGGTCATCAACTATGAACGGTGCTCGAGAAATATATGCCTTACCCAGAACTTGGTGGTCACGGCCTCGGCAGTTGTCGCGAAGCCTACGGCGAGGGCATCCTCATAGTCCGCCCAAGTAGTGGCTAGCTTCGTCGGGCCACCGGGGACCGTGCTAAGGGGAGTGTATCTGCCGGGCCGGAACTTCTTAATCGAGCCCCAAGCAAGCTGTTAGGCATGCGGGGGGCTTGGCATCCCATGTCCGATTGCTTGCAAATAAATCACACATTAGTACACATGCCAAATTGTTTATTATGCCCAAGATGAAAATACATGTTCGAAATTTCTGAAGTAGTACACTTACTCATCGCTCGAAGGAATGATAAGGGCCTTGTCATCATGGGTCTTCGGCTCCTTCCTCGCATCGGGGACTCTAGCTTCTCCACGAAGCTTCAAGGGCTTCGGCGCACCCCCATCCTCCATCACCTCCAACTCAGCCCTAGAGTCCGACTCGTGTGTAGACTCCGTCTCCATCTCCACCTCCCCACTAGACGGACCCTCTAGGTACAACTCAGGAGCCACGTCGCCGGAAGCGGAGGGTGGCTCGTCAAAGTCCATGTGTACCCCGCCGCCACCTCGTCCTCCACCTCGTCCTCCTCGTCCTCGTCCTCGACCTCCACCTCGTCCTCCTCGACCTCGTCCTCCATCGGTACCATCGGCGTAACGCGGATTTTGCACCGGGGCTCGATCACTCCGTCTAGTGGGTCTAGGAATATTCCTCTTCACTGCGCCGGCGTCTTAAGCAAGCTCTCGGAGTACTGCCTTGCCGCTGCTCATATTGTCCGAGTCACACATTGAGAAGAATAAAACGGTTAAGCACAAAGACATATTATATGAAGATACTAAGAATAAAAGGCACAATGCAATTAAGAAGCATGTTGACATAATAAAATGAAGATACTAAGAATAAAAGGCACAATGCAATTAAGAAGCATGTTGACATAATAAAATGAAGATACTAAGAATAAAAGGCACAATGCAATTAAGAAGCATGTTGACATAATAAATACTAAGAATAAAAGACCCTCACCGACCATCATCGCTCTCATGCTCACTCTCATACTCCATCTCTTTCTCTTTCTCTTTCTCTGGCCCACTATCACTATCACTATCTTGTGAGTACAAAGTTGAAGGGTCGACGGGTGGAGGCTCATCATAATTGTCATTCGCCTCAAGTAACTTCTCGAGCATAGATATGTCCTTTAGATCCACCACTGACTCACCACGAGTTTACGCATCGTTCCCGAGGTCCTCTTCAACAAACGGTTCTAAAATATATTCCCGAAGTCCTGTTCCTCTTGATAGAAAATCCCCTCGTATGTCACGGGGTCAATGTTGTTGTAATCATCCTCAGAGGGAATCGGTAGGTTACCATGTGGCGATACCTGGAAGACGACTTCCCAACCCTTGAGTTCCGCTTTATGGCATGGGTAGGGCAAATAATAAACTTGCTTGGCTTGGTGAGCCACAATAAAGACATCGGCTCCGCTATAGGTGGTTGAAGGCTTAACTTCAACTAACCCAATGGACTTATCACTTCTCTGTCCACCTATTGGGTCGAACCAATGACACTTGAACACGACGATATTGAGTTGCACGTTCGTACGATTGAATGTCAACTCGTATACACTTTGTAACCTTCCGTAGTAATCAAACTTGTTGGCTCCTTTGGTGAAGACCCCGGTATTTATCGTTTTGGGATTCGCCGGCCCTTCGAGTGCGTCTCGTGTGGAAGCGAAACCCATTCACATCATACTTCTCATAGTTGGTCACCTCACGGCTACAACCTTGGGAAACACATTTCAACTCATCTATCATATCAACGTTTCTCTCACGGCCCTACAAGAACATTTCAAATTTGTTGTGTGCATTAGTTACGTGTAATAAGAGGGACAAGTCACGTGTTGCAATGTAAGAGGAAAGGTTAGAAATTACTTTTCCATGAACCATGTCACAAAGTTTTTATTAATTCCGGGAGCACCGTCTTTCAGTAGAGTGTCCATCTCAGAGGTTTCGGGCAATTCATCATACGGCCACATTTCATCCGTGAATTCATTTGAAAGGAGAAAATAAGCATTAGACCGAGACGAGGTTACTAGCTGCAAAGTAATTTGTTCACCATTTTACCTTACGAATGGGATCACTTCCTCCATGTTCATAAGCACATATAGCATTATACAATCCTTCTCTTCGTTCTCCAATTTATATTTTGTTCCTTTACCGGCCTTGCCACCGGGGAATTGGAATAGTTTTAGCTTGGGGTCATTCTCGGGCACGTCGACATTGTAACAGTGGCCAGGGTTATGCTTGAGTGGGAACATCATCGGGATAGTACGTTGTCGCGGCATCTGCCATCTCCCGAAGGCATATTGCCTCAGCTATGCATGCTTCAATCTTGGCCTTGTTTCCGGTTATCTTTCGAATATACTTAAACTCTCTCTCAATACAGAAGCGCCAACGAGCCGCACCGGACCACCCAAGAGTGCCTCGTTGGCGAGGTGCACAATGAGATGTGCCATCGGGGTAAAGAAGCTCGGCGGAAATATCATCTCCAAATTGCATAGCAACTCCGGCCTTGTATGTTGTAGCTTTGCAATAACCTCGGGACATATCTGCTAGCACGGAGCGTGCGGAAGAAATGGCTCAAGCTGCGCAAGCACTCGCCGGACTTTCTCGGGGATATACCCTCGAAGCATCACCGGCATGAGCCGGCTGAATCCATATATGATAGTCGTGACTCTTGAGCCCGGTGACTTTTCCCGTCGAAAGATTAACTCCCTTACTCATATTCGAGCAATAACCATCCGGGAACATCACGACGTATTTGAGCCACGCGAATGCCTCCTTCTTTTGGATGGAATCAAGGCAGAAGTTGGCATGCGGCTTGAACCAATTCTTTTGACGGCCAATAGGACGCTTCATGTGTAATTTTTCCCTATCACGGAGGATCTCAATATCGACTCTAGCCTTGACATTATCCTTTGACTTCCGGGAATGTTCGGGCATGTGTAAAAGACGGACTCCGCGACATTCTTTACGAGTGTGCATCACATCGATGTTATGCGGAAGTTCGAGGTCCTTGTAATACTCGAGCTTCGTTAAAGCCGCCTCGTGAGTCCGGTTGTGCGTTACACCATATCCCTCAAATTGATGGCCGAGTTAGGCGTCGGCTGCCGGCACAGAGCACGTAGCTCGGCTTCAACAAGTGTACCATCAAACTTCGGCACATCTTTTTTTCATGCACAACTTTGCCCTTCTTGAAGTTCTTTTTGTCTTCTCTAAACGGATGCCTCCTTTTGAGGAGCTGTCGATTCGTGTCAAACGCAACATACTTGCGACCCTTACGTAGCCAAAGGAACTCAAGCCGATGCACACTCTGGGCATGGCCACTTACCAGTTGTACACCATCCACATGTTAGGGCGTACCGGGCATGTCATGCATGGTATACTGCAACCAAACTCTCATGCGAAGTTTGTCTTCGATGCTCGGTCGTACGTCAATGTCCCGTGGTGCCAAGAGTGGTTCAAATCTTCCACAATCGGCTGCATGTAGACACTCAAATTCTCCCCGGGTAATGAGGGCCTGGAATGATCATCGACAGAAACATGGTCTTCCTCGTCATTAGGACTCCGGGAGGGAGATTGAGCGGAATAACAAACACGGGCCAGCAACTGTAATTGGCAGTGGACATACCATATGGATTGAAGCCATCTGTTGCTATCGCAATTCTGACATTCCGAGCCTCGGTTGCCTTAAGGCGGTGTTTTGTATCGAAGTTCTTCCATGCCGTACCATCGGATGGATGTCCCATCTTCAACTTGTTGTTTTCGTCCACGAATCTCTTCCCATACTTGTGCCACGTCATCTGTTTGGCTGTCTCCTCGTGCATGTAAAGCCGCTGGATTCTTTTTATGAATGGGAGATATCGAAGAATCGACTTTGCGGTGCTTGATCGCCTCACTCGACCATCCTTTCCCGTTACCTCTTCATACCTAGGCCGCTTACGAGATGGGACAGGTACTTGTCCTCCGCATACTGTCTCCAAAATAGAACGCAGCCTTTCGGACAACAGTCTATCCTTTGATAATCCATGTTGAGGTCCTTCATAATTCTCCTCGTCGCGTGCGAGCTTTGAGGCGGACAATGATCTTTGGGCAACATGTTACCGGTTGTTTTCAGACTTGCTTCAAAGCCCTCACGGGTGGTGTTGTACCGGGTCTTGTCGGCTAGACATTGGGAGATGGCATCGAGCTGAGCAATCGCGGCGCCCTCGTACGGAGGCCTCTTAGCCGCGGCAATCATATCATAGAAGGCCTTCGCGGTTGGCTCCGGTTCCTCCGGTTCTGGCGGCGCCTCCGGTTCTGGCGGCGCCTCCGGTTCTGGCGGCGAATCCGGGACATCGGCATGGACGAGATCATCTAGAAAGTCTCTAACTCCATCGTACGCATTGCCATTGAGCCGCTGCCGCATCACCTCACCTCCGTCACGTTCGCGCTCATCAAAGTCGATTTCCGTGACGTACCCATGCATATACCCATATTGCGGAAGGTGTCTATACATTTCATCCTTCCCACGACGTTGACGCTTCACGCGGCGAACACGGGGGCAAAGTGCCCGAACCAGCCCCTTTGTACCACGCGCTAACTCATTCACTAGAAAATGGGTCTTCCTTGTCCACTCATCTGTTTTCTCGGTCGCACTAACACGCTCATTGTACATCCATCCATTATCAGCCATCCTCCGCTTTATTGGGAGCCAAACCACAGACATAGCATTTATATCAAATAGGAAATTAAATGCATCATATTTTTATTTATTTTACCGGGCGAACCGCATGCATCAACCTACATCTCTACTAGGTGGGCTCCTAGCAGCCGCCGGATCCGTAGTTGGCTACGTTCTCCATGCTCTACCCCGGTCCAAGTCGGAATTTCGGCGGCACCTCCCCGCTGCTCTCCCGATACACGTCTCGGCAAAAAGCCGAGAGGATGTGCATCCGGAGAACAACGGGGAGGCGCCGCCGAAATCCTGACTCGGACCGGAGTAGAACATGGAAAACGTAGACAACTACGCATCCGCCGGCTGTCCCGTAAATGCCGCAAGCGTTACGGTTCAAAATATGCGGACCACTAATGCATATTTATCCGCGTAACGCTCGCGGACGGGAAGTGACACCTAGGTTACGCAACTTGGACTTGGAAAATGAATCTAGTGACATAAGAAAATGCGGAGAAGGGGAGGCGATGTTTTAGCTCACCCTCGGCGGACGGAGAGAATCACGGACACGGCGACAAGGAGGTCACGACGGGGCGGTCACGACGGGCCGGTCACGAGGTCGGCGGTCACGACGGCACCTATTTCCATTCAATAAAAAACAAATTATTTCACATTTCACATTTTCTATTTGTATTTCTATTTCACATTTTCTATTTCACATTTTCACATTTTCCATTTGTATTTCTATTTCACATTTTCTATTTCACACTTTCACATTTGCTATTTCACATTTTCACATTTTCACATTTTCTATTTTCACATTTCACAAATTATTTCACATTTCACATTTTCTATTTCTATTTCTAAATAGCATACAATCTTAGATGGAATTGCAAGATTGTACAAAAAAAAACTTACAAAAAAAAACTTACGAGAGAAGAGATGAGGCGGGGGCACGCGGGGTCGAGGCGGGGGCTTCTGCGCGCGTGGCGGCAGCGACGGGGAGGCAGGGGGCGGCGGCGGCGCGAGCAGGGGCGGCCGGCGGCGCGAGCAGGGGCGGCCGGCGGCGCGAGCAGGGAGGTAGCGGGCGGCCGGCGGCACGAGCGAGCGGCGGGGAAGCTAGCGGGGGCGGCCGGGGAAGCTAGCACGGGGCGGCGGGGAAGCTAGCGAGGGCGGCGGGGGAAGCTTGCGGGGCGGTCGGCGGCGCCGGCAGCGGCGGCGTGAGCAGGGGGCGGCGGGGGAAGCTAGCAGGCGGCGGCGCGACTCGGGCTCGGGCGCGGAAGGAAATGGGGAAAAAAGGGGTGCGGCTCGGGCGCGTGGTCCGGCTCGACCCGACCTTGTCCGTTCCCCAAACCCTAACCCTATGCTGAGGGCCAGGGCTATGCCGACGGCAGCCCTCGGCATAGACCCATTTTTTTCTTTTTTCAATTTATTTTCTATTTAAATTTTATTAATGTCAATTATATTTATAAAATATATTAATATAGGTCCATGCTAAGTTGTTTTAATCTTCTACATTCCCAAGCTATGCGCATAAAAAAAAATACCATCTTAACTTAATATTTTCTCCCATAGACGAAACCCTAATCCGGTAGCCCCGCAGATCTACCCCTTTGATCGACCTCCGATGACAGCTGACCCATTGACTATTCTATTCCTTTGTGTTGTGTTAGGTCATCGGACCATGTAGTACCAATAATTACCCTATCTTACATCACTATTCCCTCCGGTAGACGAAACCCTAATCCGGGAGCCCCGCAGATCTACCCCTTTGATCGGCCTCCGATAACAGTTGAACCATGGACTTTTTTCTTACTTTGTGTTGTGTTAGGTCATCGGAACATGTGGACACACACAAGTTTTGGGGCCATTCCCTAGATCCGATGCTCGATTCCCGACGAAACCCTAGTTACGTTGACCGCGCGGTCTACCCCTTTGATCGCATCCCATCGGGGGTCCCCGGTGGGCATATGCCTCCATTTGAGCTTGGTTAGGTCATAGGTACATGTGGAAACAAGGATCATCACATATGATCTCAAGTTTCTCTCCGGTTCACCTCCGAGGGAGTTCCCCCTATACATGCATAATCTCGCCTAAGTGTAGGAACCCCCTGTCCAGAAGCCGGACACACACGGGGGGTAGCCTTGGATATAGAACCATATCAAATCACTTTTGTGCATTCCATGTGGACACACACAAGTTTTGGGGCCATTCCCTACATCTGATGCTCGATTTCCGACGAAACCCTAGTTCTGTTGACCGCGCGGTCTACCCCTTTGACTGCATCCCATCGGGGTCCCCGGTGGGCATATGCCTCCATTTGAGCTTGGTTAGGTCATAGGTACATGTGGAAACAAGGATCATCACATATGATCTCAAGTTTCTCTCCGGTTCACCTCGAGGGAGTTCCCCCTATACATGCATAATCCGCCTAAGTGTAGGAACCCCCGTCCAGAAGCCGGACACACACAGGGGGGTAGCCTTGGATATAGAACCATATCAAATCACTTTTGTGCATTCCATGTGGACACACACAAGTTTTGGGGCCATTCCCTAGATCCGATGCTCGATTCCCGACGAAACCCTAGTTCTGTTGACCGCGCGGTCTACCCCTTTGACTGCATCCCATCGGGGGTCCCCGGTGGGCATATGCCTCCATTTGAGCTTGGTTAGGTCATAGGTACATTTGGAAACAAGGATCATCACATATGATCTCAAGTTTCTCTCCGGTTCACCTCGAGGGAGTTCCCACTATACATGCATAATCTGCCTAAGTGTAGGAACCCCCTGTCCAGAAGCCGGACACACACGGGGGGTAGCCTTGGATATAGAACCATCTCAAATCACTTTTGTGCATTCCATGTGGACACACACAAGTTTTGGGGCCATTCCCTAGATCCGATGCTCGATTTCCGACGAAACCCTAGTTACGTTGACCGCGCGGTCTACCCCTTTGACTCGCATCCCATCGGGGTCCCCGGTGGGCATATGCCTCCATTTGAGCTTGGTTAGGTCATAGGTACATTTGGAAACAAGGATCATCACATATGATCTCAAGTTTCTCTCCGGTTCACCTCGAGGGAGTTCCCCCTATACATGCATAATCCGCCTAAGTGTAGGAACCCCCTGTCCAGAAGCCGGACACACACAGGGGGTAGCCTTGGATATAAAACCATCTCAAATCACTTTTGTGCATTCCATGTGGACACACACAAGTTTTGGGGCCATTCCCTACATCCGATGCTCGATTTCAGACGAAACCCTAGTTACGTTGACCGCGCGGTCTACCCCTTTGATTGCATCCCATCGGGGGTCCCCGGTGGGCATATGCCTCCATTTGAGCTTGGTTAGGTCATAGGTACATGTGGAAACAAGGATCATCACATATGATCTCAAGTTTCTCTCCGGTTCACCTCAGGGAGTTCCCCTATACATGCATAATACTGCCTAAGTGTAGGAACCCCCTGTCCAGAAGCCGGACACACCAGGGGGTAGCCTTGGATATAGAACCATCTCAAATCACTTTTGTGCATTCCATGTGGACACACACAAGTTTTGGGGCCATTCCCTAGATCCGATGCTCGATTTCCGACGAAACCCTAGTTCCGTTGACCGCGCGGTCTACCCCTTTGATCTGCATCCCATCGGGGTCCCCGGTGGGCATATGCCTCCATTTGAGCTTGGTTAGGTCATAGGTACATGTGGAAACAAGGATCATCACATATGATCTCAAGTTTCTCTCCGGTTCACCTCCAGGGAGTTCCCCTATACATGCATAATCCGCCTAAGTGTAGGAACCCCCTGTCCAGAAGCCGGACACACACTGGGGGTAGCCTTGGATATAGAACCATCTCAAATCACTTTTGTGCATTCCATGTGGACACACACAAGTTTTGGGGCCATTCCCTACATCGATGCTCGATTTCCGACGAAACCCTAGTTCCGTTGACCGCGCGGTCTACCCCTTTGACTTGCATCCCATCGGGGGTCCCCGGTGGGCATATGCCTCCATTTGAGCTTGGTTAGGTCATAGGTACATTTGGAAACAAGGATCATCACATATGATCTCAAGTTTCTCTCCGGTTCACCTCCGAGGAGTTCCACCTATACATGCATAATCTGCCTAAGTGTAGGAACCCCCTGTCCGAGAAGCCGGACACACCAGGGGGTAGCCTTGGATATAGAACCATCTCAAATCACTTTTGTGCATTCCATGTGGACACACACAAGTTTTGGGGCCATTCCCTAGATCCGATGCTCGATTTCCGACGAAACCCTAGTTACGGTGACCGCGCGGTCTACCCCTTTGACCGCATCCCATCGGGGTCCCCGGTGGGCATATGCCTCCATTTGAGCTTGGTTAGGTCATAGGTACATTTGGAAACAAGGATCATCACATATGATCTCAAGTTTCTCTCCGGTTCACCTCCGAGGGAGTTCCCCCCTATACATGCATAATCTGCCTAAGTGTAGGAACCCCCTGTCCGAGAAGCCGGACACACCTGGGGGGTAGCCTTGGATATAAAACCATCTCAAATCACTTTTGTGCATTCCATGTGGACACACACAAGTTTTGGGGCCATTCCCTACATCTGATGCTCGATTTCTGACGAAACCCTAGTTCTGTTGACCGCGCGGTCTACCCCTTTGATTGCATCCCATCGGGGTCCCCGGTGGGCATATGCCTCCATTTGAGCTTGGTTAGGTCATAGGTACATGTGGAAACAAGGATCATCACATATGATCTCAAGTTTCTCTCCGGTTCACCTCCGAGGGAGTTCCCACCTATACATGCATAATGCGCACTAAGTGTAGGAACCCCCTGTCCAGAAGCCGGACACACACTGGGGGTAGCCTTGGATATAGAACCATCTCAAATCACTTTTGTGCATTCCATGTGGACACACACAAGTTTTGGGGCCATTCCCTAGATCCGATGCTCGATTTCCGACGAAACCCTAGTTCCGTTGACCGCGCGGTCTACCCCTTTGATCTGCATCCCATCGGGGGTCCCCGGTGGGCATATGCCTCCATTTGAGCTTGGTTAGGTCATAGGTACATGTGGAAACAAGGATCATCACATATGATCTCAAGTTTCTCTCCGGTTCACCTCCAGGAGTTCCCCTATACATGCATAATCTGCCTAAGTGTAGGAACCCCCGTCCGAGAAGCCGGACACACACGGGGGGGTAGCCTTGGATATAGAACCATATCAAATCACTTTTGTGCATTCCATGTGGACACACACAAGTTTTGGGGCCATTCCCTAGATCCGATGCTCGATTTCCGACGAAACCCTAGTTCTGTTGACCGCGCGGTCTACCCCTTTGACTGCATCCCATCGGGGGTCCCCCGGTGGGCATATGCCTCCATTTGAGCTTGGTTAGGTCATAGGTACATTTGGAAACAAGGATCATCACATATGATCTCAAGTTTCTCTACGGTTCACCTCCGAGGGAGTTCCCCCTATACATGCATAATGCGCCTAAGTGTAGTAATCCCCTGTCCAGAAGCCGGACACACCTTGGGGGTAGCCTTGGATATAAAACCATCTCAAATCACTTTTGTGCATTCCATGTGGACACACACAAGTTTTGGGGCCATTCCCTAGATCCGATGCTCGATTTCGACGAAACCCTAGTTACGTTGACCGCGCGGTCTACCCCTTTGACTTGCATCCCATCGGGGGTCCCCGGTGGGCATATGCCTCCATTTGAGCTTGGTTAGGTCATAGGTACATGTGGAAACAAGGATCATCACATATGATCTCAAGTTTCTCTCCGGTTCACCTCCGAGGAGTTCCCTATACATGCATAATGCTGCCTAAGTGTAGGAACCCCCTGTCCAGAAGCCGGACACACCTTGGGGGTAGCCTTGGATATAGAACCATCTCAAATCACTTTTGTGCATTCCATGTGGACACACACAAGTTTTGGGGCCATTCCCTAGATCCGATGCTCGATTTCAGACGAAACCCTAGTTACGTTGACCGCGCGGTCTACCCCTTTGATCTGCATCCCATCGGGGTCCCCGGTGGGCATATGCCTCCATTTGAGCTTGGTTAGGTAATAGGTACATTTGGAAACAAGGATCATCACATATGATCTCAAGTTTCTCTCCGGTTCACCTCAGGGAGTTCCCCCTATACATGCATAATCCGCCTAAGTGTAGGAACCCCTGTCCGAGAAGCCGGACACACCTTGGGGAGTAGCCTTGGATATAAAACCATCTCAAATCACTTTTGTGCATTCCATGTGGACACACACAAGTTTTGGGGCCATTCCCTAGATCCGATGCTCGATTTCCGACGAAACCCTAGTTACGTTGACCGCGCGGTCTACCCCTTTGATCGCATCCCATCGGGGGTCCCCGGTGGGCATATGCCTCCATTTGAGCTTGGTTAGGTCATAGGTACATGTGGAAACAAGGATCATCACATATGATCTCAAGTTTCTCTCCGGTTCACCTCCGAGGGAGTTCCCCCCTATACATGCATAATCTGCCTAAGTGTAGGAACCCCCTGTCCGAGAAGCCGGACACACCTTGGGGGGTAGCCTTGGATATAGAACCATATCAAATCACTTTTGTGCATTCCATGTGGACACACACAAGTTTTGGGGCCATTCCCTACATCTGATGCTCGATTTCCGACGAAACCCTAGTTCTGTTGACCGCGCGGTCTACCCCTTTGACTGCATCCCATCGGGGCTCCCCGGTGGGCATATGCCTCCATTTGAGCTTGGTTAGGTCATAGGTACATGTGGAAACAAGGATCATCACATATGATCTCAAGTTTCTCTCCGGTTCACCTCCGAGGGAGTTCCCCCTATACATGCGGGAATCCGCCTAAGTGTAGGAACCCCCTGTCCGAGAAGCCGGACACACACTGGGGGGTAGCCTTGGATATAGAACCATCTCAAATCACTTTTGTGCATTCCATGTGGACACACACAAGTTTTGGGGCCATTCTCTACATCCGATGCTCGATTTCCGACGAAACCCTAGTTACGTTGACCGCGCGGTCTACCCCTTTGATCGCATCCCATCGGGGGTCCCCGGTGGGCATATGCCTCCATTTGAGCTTGGTTAGGTCATAGGTACATGTGGAAACAAGGATCATCACATATGATCTCAAGTTTCTCTCCGGTTCACCTCCGAGGAGTTCCCCCTATACATGCATAATGCTGCCTAAGTGTAGTAACCCCCGTCCGAGAAGCCGGACACACCTGGGGGGTAGCCTTGAATATAAAACCATCTCAAATCACTTTTGTGCATTCCATGTGGACACACACAAGTTTTGGGGCCATTCCCTAGATCCGATGCTCGATTTCGACGAAACCCTAGTTACGTTGACCGCGCGGTCTACCCCTTTGATCGCATCCCATCGGGGCTCCCCGGTGGGCATATGCCTCCATTTGAGCTTGGTTAGGTCATAGGTACATGTGGAAACAAGGATGATCACATATGATCTCAAGTTTCTCTCCGGTTCACCTCCGAGGAGTTCCCCCTATACATGCGGAATCCGCCTAAGTGTAGGAACCCCCTGTCCGAGAAGCCGGACACACCGGGGGGTAGCCTTGGATATAGAACCATCTCAAATCACTTTTGTGCATTCCATGTGGACACACACAAGTTTTGGGGCCATTCTCTACATCCGATGCTCGATTTCCGACGAAACCCTAGTTACGTTGACCGCGCGGTCTACCCCTTTGATCGCATCCCATCGGGGGTCCCCGGTGGGCATATGCCTCCATTTGAGCTTGGTTAGGTCATAGGTACATGTGGAAACAAGGATCATCACATATGATCTCAAGTTTCTCTCCGGTTCACCTCCGAGGGAGTTCCCCTATACATGCATAATCTGCCTAAGTGTAGTAACCCCCTGTCCGAGAAGCCGGACACACCTGGGGGGTAGCCTTGAATATAAAACCATCTCAAATCACTTTTGTGCATTCCATGTGGACACACACAAGTTTTGGGGCCATTCTCTACATCTGATGCTCGATTTCCGACGAAACCCTAGTTCTGTTGACCGCGCGGTCTACCCCTTTGATCGCATCCCATCGGGGCTCCCCGGTGGGCATATGCCTCCATTTGAGCTTGGTTAGGTCATAGGTACATGTGGAAACAAGGATCATCACATATGATCTCAAGTTTCTCTCCGGTTCACCTCCGAGGGAGTTCCCCCTATACATGCGGAATCCGCCTAAGTGTAGGAACCCCCTGTCCGAGAAGCCGGACACACACGGGGGTAGCCTTGGATATAAAACCATCTCAAATCACTTTTGTGCATGCCATGTGGGCACACACAAGTTTTCCAGCGATTCCGACGCTCCGGTGGTCTGTAACTTGGAAAACCCTAGGGCGGGGACCCCACACATCTACCCCTATAGCTTTCTCCGTGCGAGGGTTTACCGAGTGGACTTTTTTATTTAGTTTGCTTTGTTTAGGACATATGTACATGGAAACGATAGGTTGGGCATACTTTACCATAAAATAGGCTCCGTTCGAGCCATGGCGGGGGTTTCCACATACAGATCCTGAATTTTACCAACTGGTAGCCCATTATGCGGAAATCGTCAACGCCGGGTACATCCAAGGTTAGCCAAACCTTACATCACACTTGTACATGTATGTTAGGGGCAGAAGCAAGTTTTCCAACAATTCTGACGCTCCGGTGATCTGTTTCTTGGGAAACCCTAGGGCGGGACCCCTAGGGTTAGGGTTTTACCAAGTGATCCGTTAGGGTTATAGTTAGGGTTAGCAATGTATGTGGAAACCCTAGGGTTAGGGTTAGAGTTAGGGTTAGGGTTAGAGTTAGCAATGTATGTGGAAACCCTAGGGTTAGGGTTAGGGCTAGAGTTAGGGTTAGGGTTAGAGTTAGCAATGTCGTATGTGGAAACCCTAGGGTTAGGGTTAGGGCTAGAGTTAGGGTTAGGGTTAGGGTTAGAGTTAGGGTTAGAGTTAGGGTTAGAGTTAGGGTTAGGGTTCGGGAAACCGTAGGGCGGGGACCCCGCGGATCTACCCATATGTACATCGATAGCAAATGTTGGGCCTAGTGGCTCCGGTTGACCCGTCTACGAAGAGCGTCACCCATGCATGGGACCTACATATGCCATCTACATAATTCATACTAGTAAATAAATAATAGAAACATATTATAAAGTAATATGAGAGAGGGAAAAAAATAAAAAAAATAAAAAAATACTATATGCCGAGGGTGGCCGTCGGCATAGGGTGTCCATGCCCTATGCCGAGGGTGGCCGTCGGCGTCTGAGTGACGCCGTGAGCGGGCGTCGACGGCGCGGGCTGGGCCAGAGGCGATGCCGGTGCTACGCCGAGGGCCAAGGTGACGCCGACGGCTGCCCTCGGCGTAGCCTCCTCTACGCCGACGGTGTTCGTACGCCGACGGTCGGGTTCGTGAGCTGCCCCGGCGAGGCCGTATGCCGACGGCCCCGATAAAAAGCCGTCGGCGTACACTCTGGCCGTCGGCATCTGTCACCATTCCTGTAGTGAATTGCACTTTCTCACATTTTTCTCAGGATCTTCGAGCAAGCAAGAAATCAGCCACAAACAGAAAAATGGCGTCCATCCACGCAGTAGCGGCCAGCAAGGCGGGGCGGCTTGCTCCCGTGCCGGAGGAGAGCACGGACGGCTACTCGCTGTGTGGACTCTACCGTGACTCGATCGGGCGGGTCGCCGTGTCCAGAGCACAGATAAGATCCACTATCTTCTCCCGCTCCCAGTCCTGCCGTAGCTACTCCAGCGACTCGGGTACCTCGAACTCTTACCCGTCCAGCCACTCCGGCATCTCATCGATTGCGTCACTCTCCGGCTCCGCAGCGGAGCTAGGCAACCATGAGCTGAAAATGATCGCTCGCCGAATGGTCTGCGATGGGTACACTCAGTGCATGGTCCAAGCATTCAACGCCGCGTCTCCACTCGGAAACAATGGTGACCTGGACCGTGCGCTGGAGACTTGGTTCTTCGAGCTCGACGTCGACTGTGTTCTCCAAATCCGCGAGAAGTATGGCTCACAGTGGCAGCTCCGGCTCCAAGACAGGTCGGCCCTGTCGTTGCAAGACTTGGTCGAGAGGTGGATCAGAGGTCTCACCGTGATCGTCCACAGTATGATCGAGCTGCTCTCCACTAGCTGTGAGATGAAGGCAGCCGAACGGTTTGGCGAAGCGAGCATTTCTAGGATGCTCGTCTTCGTCGACGCCATCGTCCCTGCTTTGAAGGTCGAGAATCTACGGGCCGTGCTAGATATGCATATATGCGTCTGCAGAGCATTGTACAACATAGAGAAGTCCAATATGCGCTTGGAGTCGGACGAAGAAGGTATAGTCTTCTCGCTGTTCAGATTAGTGAACAAGCTAAGCGAGGCCATACCCAAAACGATGGAGAAGGTGAGGACACTGATTGAGGACGATGATTCCTGGGCTATCGAGATTCCTCGACGAGGAGGTGAGGTTCATATGAACACTCGGTTGATTGCCGACTACATCGTGTCCTTGGGTGAAGCAGAGGCCGGTTCGACCTTCCTATCGATCAACAACAGTGGACGCTTTCCTCACGGGAGAGATGACACGATCCGATATCTAAAGGACCTGCTCCTGAGAAAATCGGAGCTATGCTCGGACCCAAGTTTGAGGTATTTGTTCCTGCTCAACAATTCACATTTCGTAGCACAACTGACTAAGCCATGCGAATCTGGAAACGATTGGAAACTCACAACTGAATGCCAACAGTACATGGATAGTTATGTTTATGTCTCCTGGGCACCTGTGCTGTCCTGCATACCGAAATCTCATTATCCTGGACCGCTCGGTCGTTGGTTCAACACCACTTCACTCGCTAAATTCCAATCAGTGTTTCATAAAGTATACAAGGCTCAGAGGTTCTGGAAGGTTCCAGACCCCCGACTTCGATCCTTACTACGCAAAACTATCATCAATAAAGTCATTTTAGGTTACCGTTACTACCTGAAGGAGCATCCGGAGCTAGAGAAAAACGTTAATGGCGGGAATAGCAGTCCTGACTATTTGGAGGAGATGTTCGGCGAGCTATTTGAAAGATGAAAACTGTTTGAAGCTTCGAACAAAGTCACCGGATAAATAAGTGGCTGGAGTTATGTTTGATCACCGTAGTTGGATTCTTACCCCTTTTGAAGTGAAGTTGTATTCTGCATTTGGTTTGGTAGTTAAGCGTCATATACTATATCAACTATCCACAATCTGCGTTTATGTTTTGATTGGATATTCTATTATTCTGTGTCAAAATACTTTCTCACTTTGCTTCTGCGATCGATTTCATATATAAATATATGGCATGTTCAGTTTGGATTAGACAAGATTCTATGCTCATTTATTTTCATCAGTTAAGTAAGACTACAGTTCGACAATACCCGCACACCAGAATTACAGGGTGGCATAAAATCATCGCAAAATGGTTACATTTTCTTTACTATAAAAATATAGTAACATATGAGTTTAACCGCAATAACTGTCAACTGAAATTTACTTGTATGCTTCTCATTTTCATTTTTTAGCTTACTAACAATCTCAGTGGCTTTGCATGCATCTTTGTTACGGTCTCACGGATTTTACCAATTTTTCACAAAACACATTTGCAACGTATTTCACACAACAGGAACAGAATCACAAAGTGTCTAAGGGCTCCTTTGATTTAAAGGATAGGAAAAGCATAGGAATAGAAAAGGTATAGGATTGGAATGGCATGTCTAATTGAATCCTATAGGAAGATGAAGTTTGTTTGATTGTAGCAAAGGAATTTTTCCATGAGGTATGAGCTAATGCTTTTTTCCTATAGGAATTACACTACAAGATTCCTATAGGATTTTTTCCTATAGGATATGTTCCTATGAATCAAACAACATGTATAGAAAATTTTCCCATAGGAACCAAATCCTACACAATTCCTATGCAAATCCTTTGAATCAAAGGAGCCCTAAGACTTCTCCGAGAAAAAAGGCATATTACAAGTTACAATGTGCATCATTCATCACAGTTGACTCTGTGATGCGTTTTCACCTAAAAAATACTGTATGATGTATTGATGTAAGCCAGAACACTTGGATGTTCGAAGAACTGGGGCTCCACCATCTCTCATCCTATAAAGCACTGTAGCCCATTGCATTAGTGTGTTTTCTTTCACGCACCATATGGCAAGAGCGGCATATATGTGGTGTATGCGATCGATGCTGCATACCTCCGTGAAGAGCAAAAGCATCTCTAGCACACCCGCATATTACCCCAATCCAAATGTTAATCGGTCATACGCGGTTTTGGACGGAAAAAAGCCAGACTAGACTCCGTAAATTCGCCAAAATCGTACATTTTTTAGGGGTTTGGTAAACGCGGCCTCCCTAAACCCTAAATAAGAAGGAATTCTAGGGCTGAACCAGCTGTTATCCTCATCCGTGTGAAGCGTTGGTGCGAAAGACATTTCCCCTCCCCTTCGTTCCTGTCTACCGACCGCCGCCACAAATCCCGCTGGCCCCGCCCGCCCCCCTCGCTGCGACTTCCAATTGCCGCCATGGCCGCCGCAAACCCGCCGGAGTTTGCTGGCCAGCTCGCGCCGATCTAATCGACCGCTCCGGCTGCTCCCATATCTTGATATGCTCCTAGTGCCACTGCCTAGCTCCGCTCGTCCCTATGACCAGCTCTGCAGCAAAGCTCAAGTGTCGGGGCAACCACATTTTTCGGCCCAGCCGCTCCCGATACTGTGGTATCCGTGAGGGGAGGTGCGGACAAGGCGGGGGAGAAACCGACCACGAAGAAGGCTCCCGCGAAGAAGCGGATTGGATCTTTATAAGCATATGCATTATGTGACAAGTTACTTGTGCATTGTTGCATCTTCATACGCTTATGCACTGTTTGCATTTCCATTGTAGAATAGAATTGCAATGGAGCAATAGAGGCAAATGCCAGCTTCAATTCAAAAGGAAGACTCTTCTTGCTTTAACATTGCTACAAGATGCTTGAGCATAGCGACAATTGGAAGTCGAGAGAACAAGAAGCACCGCCGATGAGGGGGCATTTGTTCAATTGAACGATGATGAGGATAATGAGCTCATGGCAAAGAAGAACAAGGGAAGACCGGATGTCAACAAGAGTGCAAAAGATAAGCTTACAATGCAAGCTGCGGCAGCTAACTTGAATGAAAAGATTGATGATTTGGTGAAGTCCAAGAATAAATTGTTCAACGAGACTTTGGAGGCAAAAAGGCGATGATGGAGAGGAAAATCCAACAAAAGCAAGCAAAGTGGGGGTTACTCCGAGAAGATGAGAAGCGCAAAGTTGTTGTGGAGGAGAGAAGACCAAGTGCGGACGAGAAGCGCGTCATGGCGGAGGTCATTGAAGAGGAGAACAATACCATGATAACATGGATGCCTTCACAAGAGAATGGTGTGAGCTCGCGCGGATGGAGGTATTGAAAAGGAGGAGAGAAGTGGCGATGGCTCTTGCAACGGCAGTGGCACATGCATCGGAAAGTGGTGGCGGTGGTTGCATTGCTTCGGCGAGCTGTGGCGGCGGCGTTGATGCAACGGCTTGATCCTTCATCGATCCACATCACACTTATCTTTTGGTTTGCTGACTATTAGTGCAAGGCGTGTTTAGCGGCTGATCGTGTAGATGCATGATGACTGCAAGTATACATATCAATTGTAGCTAATTTCAAAATAAGGGTATCGAACCATAAGGAGCTACTAGTTAAGGTGTTAATGCTCTTTACTACTATATGTTAAAGACTACTTATGAATCGTTCGTTAATTCTAATAAAGGTGTTTAAAAGATTTTTGTAATTGGTTGCAAGAAAGTAATTAACAATAAGTAATAAACGTAGTGAAAAATGGATTCAAACTTAATAAGATAAAGTGTTCTCGGAAATTATTGGATCCATTTCTAGCATTAGGATTCATGTTAATGAAGATAGAATATGATTTTAATCATATTGTGTGTGGAGAGAGCTTCATAACAAGATGCGCCCAGACCATATATTGATCATCGCATCTCTAAATAACCAGTGCGGCTAGCCTTCTGCAAACCACATATTGACCATCGCAATTAAGGGTTTCCCCATGATTATTGATATGAGCTTAGTGAGTCTCCCTTTACCCCTCTCTTCCATGTGTTAAAGTATCGATACGGTAGTGTCACCTCTCGTCGTACACTTTAACACACTTCAAAGGGTAATTCCCTCTCGAGACCATAAGGCAAATATTACATGGTGCATAACATATAAAATCAAGAGAGAGAACTAACACATATTAATATATTAAAAACATATACCATCTTTGATTTATTTTATATTCATGGTAGGGTTTCTCCATCTTCCCAAGAATGAGAGGAAGTACTCACTCATGGAAACAATCGAGAACATCACAAACCACAATAGCAATCAAGGTCACAACTATGGTTGAAAGAGAATGGGATCGGTGATGGTGATGGAGATGCGGCGGTTGATGATGAAGGAGATGATACCTTGTCCTCCGATGATCCGTGTAGCAGCCCGGATGATGTCTTCTTCAAAGTTTCTCCTCCAGATCTATCCCAGAGGTGGTGTTTCTACGTTCCCGAGGTTGTGTATCTTAGATCTCCCTCTGATCTGGGCGAGGTGAAAGTATTTGACGAGGGGATGCTCCTGATGGTGCGTACGGGCAGCCGGTACGGGCGGGATCCCCTGTACCGGTGTCCGCTAAACCTTCTGATATTTGTCCTCACATTCCCCTTTCACCTAGGCGCAAGGTTAAGTGCATAGATGATTTTATCACGTCAAAATATAAATAAAATGATAGTTTTTATTGACATTTTATCATTGCCTTAATACTTTGAGATCCTGCGTAAATAACCATAAAATACGCGCGGAAGCGTAGTAAAATACAAAAGTCGTATTGCTACTCAAAGATATATATACGAAATAACAGTGAAAACACTCGAAAAATGTACGCATCAATACCAATTTGTCCGTTTAAAACATTGTATAATACTACCTCCATCCCAAGGCTTAAGGCCTATATTTTTTTCAGAAAGTCAAACTATGTTAAGTTTGACTACGTTTTTACAAAAAATTATTAGCATGTTAAATACAAAATTAATATTATTAGATATATAATGAAATATATTTTCATGTGCTATCTACAAAATATTATATTTATTGATAGATTATCATAAAATTTTGTCAAACTTTACTTGCTTTGACTTTTTCAAAAAAATGTAAGCCTTAAGTCTTGGGATGGAGGTAGTATCGTATATTGTCAGATGTCCTTCAGAATAATGCAAAATCCTGATTTGCCATTCAGTTTGCGGATTGCATGCAGTTTTGTGCAGACCAGACCCCACATTGACATGCGATATGACCGCATGTTTGGAAATATGTTGTTATGTCGCACATCAATATGGGATCTGGTCGGCGGGAGCTCTTTTGACCCGTAAAATTGTGATTTTCGCGGCCTGCAAAAGCCTATTTGCGGGTTGTGGCTGGAGGGGTCTGCTAGAGATGCTCTATGATGACGGTGGCCACCCAGGAAAGATGGGGACATGTCGGTTCTTGGGATTTAGGGTGCGGGTGGGGTGTGGGGAGCTCGCGACGACGATGACTTACTGTTTAAAGTGCTGGAGGGTTCACCGAAGTCGGAGATCAGCAGGCTTTAGAGGGAGTTCGGGAGCGTTGGTGTACCGATGGTGGAAGGCAGGACGGCAAGGCGGCGCTCAAGCCACCAGCCATGGGTGCAACAACAAGCGGTTTGGCCGGCGACAGAGACAAAGGTATTTTGAGAAAGAAGAACTTCAGGAGGAAGAAAAAGAAGTTGGGCCGCGGCCCATGGTGCACTTCGTACATGTGGCGTCTCCTTTAGCGCCGCTGAGTGCCGTATATAGGAGGAGCACCACATCCTGCTTCGAAAAAAAAAAACTCCACCAAGGAGCTGCCCCGTCCTTCCAAACCGGCTAGCCGTGGAGAGGACCAGCCGTGGAGGAGCTCAGCCTGTCTGGGAAGCCTTGGTGGTCGATCTCCGCCAAGGACCTCGACGCGCCGTCGTCTTTGACTGTGCCGTTTGAGCCGCCCGGCGTCATCGGCGCTGGCGCGGCGTGGAGGGACGGCGGGTGCGGGCGGCGAAGAGCTGGATACGAAGGGGAGTAAGTGGGGCTGAAGAAGATGGTCCCTTGGAGCCATGGCTTCGCTGCATCGCGCATCTGCTTGCTCCTGGTGTGGCCGTCAGCTCGTGGTTCCGGTATTTGGCGTTGACCCGCAGCAGCCGGCCAGCCGGGTCGTGCGTTCGTCCGTCGTCGTCACGCGGTTCCGGCGAAATACTCTTTTTTAATCCTACAACGAAGGATGTTGATTCACCTCTGCCTTGCCTGCATTTCTCCCCAGCTTGTCTTATCGCGCTTCACCATCCACAAAGTAGCACCATGGCGACGCGGGGGCGGCTTGCTGCTGTGCCGGAGGAGAGCGCCGACTGCTCCACAGCTGCCTACTCGCCGCGCAGCCTCTACCGCGACTCTATCCAGCGGGTCGCCGTGTCCGGAACGCAGATAAGATCCACTCTCTTCTCGACCTCCTGCTCCCAGCTCGGTCAAAGCGGATCCACCACCTACTCCAGCGACTCCGCCTCCAACTCTTACCCATCCAACAACTCTAGCTCCTCCTCCGCTTTGGGGCAGTCTGCAGCCGCAGCGGATTTCGGCACCCACGAGCTCAAAGCAATCGCTCGCCGAATGGTCCGCGACGGGTACACCCAGCGCATGGTCCAAGCATACCACGTCGCCTCTCTCACAGCAGACCCTTCGGATCCTCTGTTGATGCTAGACCTGTTCGACATCCCGTTTTCCGTGCCAGCATGTGAGGATGACGGCCGGCTCCGTGCCCTTGAGCCTTGGTTCTACGAGCTCGATGTCGCTTGGGTTCTCCAAATCCGCCGGGACCATGGCTCGCAGTCGCAGTGGCAGCTCCGGCTGCAAGACAACTCGTCCTTGTCGCTGCAAGGCTTGGTCGAGAGGTGGATCCGAGGTCTCACCGTCATCGTCCACAGTATAATAGAGCTGCTCTCCACTCAACACGAGATCATGACAGTCGTGCGGTTTGGCAAAGCGAGCATTCTCAAGATGCTCGTCTTCTTCGATGCCACCGTCCTTGCTCTCAAGCCGGAGAATCTACGGGCCGTGCTAGATATGTATATATGCGTCCGCATGGCATCCTATAACATGAAAAATTCCCCGGAGATGCTCGACCACAGCATAATGGTCACCTTATTCGTTTATGTGGACAGGCTAAAAAACCTCATAGGCAACACAATGCACAAGGTGAGGACACTCGTGGAGGACGACGACTCATGGGCTACCCAACTTCTGCAAGGTTGGAGTGAGGTTCACAGGAACACTAGGTGGATTGCAGACTGCATCGTGTCCTTGTGTGAAGCAGATGCCGGTTGGATCTTCATAACCATCAACAACAGCAGCGGCACCCCTTCTAACATGATCCATTATATCAATGACCTTCTCCTCAGAAAGTCGCTGCTATGCCCGGATCCAAGCCTCAAGTACCTCTTCCTGCTCAATAATTCCTATTTTGTGGCACAGATGACCGCCGAGCCTTGTGAATCTGCACAAGATTGCGAACTTACACCTGAATGCAAAGAGTACATGGACAGTTATCTCCATGTTTCTTGGGGAGATGTTCTATCCTGCTTAGCCAAATCGCATTCTCCTGGACTGCTCCAATGTTTGATCAACACACCTTCACTGGCTAAATTCGAGTCAGCGTTTACCCAGACGTACAAAGCTCAGAAGTTCTGGAAGGTTCCGGACCCTCGTCTCAGAGATATTCTGCGAAGAGCTATCACTGAGAGAGTCGTCTCAAGCTACCGCGACTATCTGACGGAGCATCCGGAGTTGGCGGAGCAGGTTAGTCACAGCAACAGCACTCCTCAAGTTTTGGAGGAGATGCTGGGACAGCTATTTGAAGGCTAAGAGCTCCTTTGATGCATCCAACAGTTCACCTGATAAATAAGAGGCCGGAGTTCATGTTTTACCGTTGTATTTGTTTTTCATTTTGAAGTGAAGTTGTAATCTGAATTTGGTTGGTATCTTAAGCTCCGGATATTTATCAAGTGGCCACAATCTGCTCGTGTGTGCGTGTGTGTGTTTTGCTTTGCTTTTGCTTTCTGACGCATGTCAAATACTATTGTATTTTGTTTCTGCATCAATTCCATACATAGATAATTAAGTGCCATGTTTAGTTCTGGTTAAAACACTTAATGCACACCTTTCTTTGTCTTCAGTAAAACTTCTGGTTGCAGATGCCATAGTCACTCAAACGTAAAGGTCGCTCCATACTTGTGACTGTGGGAGGGGAAATATACTTTTTTTTTGAGAAATGAGGGGAAATATACTCACAAAGTAGCCACAACACATACTGTTTGTATTTTACTTCGACATTATGCTTCTGCGTCAATTTCATTTGTAGATGATTCCCATATTTAATTATGATTATATAACATTCTGTAGACGCTTATTTTCATCCACTTCAGTGAAACTTAAGCTTGTAGATGCCCCGTACATCAGAACTAAAGGATTGGGAATCCAACTGGAAATAGTTATATCTGCTATTGAACTTCAGGGAATTTTAATTGCCCCTGTTTATTTGGTACTTCTATAATTAACCCTCCTTTACTCTTTTTTTCCAAATAATCCTCGTTTACTTTGTAACTTATCTTTTCCACTTTACTTTGATCTTTGACATTTCGGTTTTGTTATGTCTCAGTCAACTGAGATTTTCTTAAGTCTAAGTTAGTTACAAAAATGTGCTTTGAGTTGCACTTTTCTGTTAAAAAAGTGCAATTGCACTTTTCTGACTGAAATGTGCAACTGAACTGAGTTGCACTTTTCTTTGAACTGTAGTTGCACTTTTCTGAGTTGACTGAGACTTAAGAAAATCTCAGTCAACTGAGACATAGGCACACCCTTAACATTTTACCCTTAGTTAGATTGGGCCCACTGGAAATGTCCGACCAGCCCTTTCTTATTCCTCATGCCAACCTCCATGGCCTCGTCCTGCGCGTCTCTCCTCCATGGCCTTCTTTCCCTAGATCGCTTCGCCTCCTCTCTCATCTGCTGCTGCTGCCACTCTCCTCATGCTCACGAGCGCGCGCCTGCCGCTCATCGTCCCTCTCGCCCCAAGCCGACGGTTCCTCGCCATTGTTTGCCCCTCCCGGCTCCCGTCAGCCCCCGTAATTTGCGCCCCGCCTCTCCTCCCCATCTCGCGTGCGTCCGTGCGTGGCCGCATGTCGCGCCCCAGCCATGTCCACTTGCTGCTAGCCTTCACTAGCTCGACGTTGTTGCCGCTTGCTGCCGGCCTTCACCAGCTTGACACCGCCGCTGCCTACTAGGACCCCCGTCTGCCCCTCTCCGGCCGCTCTTCTTGCTTCCCGGTCGTGCGCCCCGACCTCGAGTCGGACAGTCGGACGTCCTGGACAGCGTGCGTGCCACGTGCGCATCCTGCGCCGCATCTTCCACAAGCATTGGTCGCAGCCTAGGACCTTGCCGGTGGTTCAGATGTGAAGAGAGGTAGATAAGAGCAAGAACAATAGTTTAGCCAGCTGGCTATTATGGTTTGTCATGTCATCTATAGCTAATTTATAACTATCATATACGATAGTTGATTCTAAAAATGTACTACTTTCTCAAATCTGGTTCACTTTTCACTCTCATAAAGTGCTTAGGAGTACGTGCAAGAGCCGGCTCACTTACCTCCTTTCTCATCTTCTCGCTCCTCCAACTAAGCAAAGAAATAATATTTTATCTCGTATAGCCAGCTGATTGGACCTTATTGTACTTGCTCTAAGGGGTACTACAGTCCTCACTTTGTAGCCTTATTGTCAAAAAAAAGAGAAAAAAAAAGAGTAATTCAAGAGGGGCAAAAGATCAAAGATTAAAGTAAAGTGGGGCAAAAAAAAGTTGGAAAGTAAATGAGGGCAAATTATAGAAGTACCAAGTAAACAAGGGTAAAAGTTAAAATCCAGACCAGCTGAAACAATCATTTTGACTGGAATACCGTAGGAGAAACCCCTACGGTTAGATTTTGATGTTATTAAGAAGTATTTACAAAGGCATACACAAAAGTTGCCGAAACAATCATTGTTTATAAGTGATACACCACTGTGAACTTTTTCGTATCCTAGAGCAAACTATGAAATCCACTTCTTAACTACTACCTCCATCCCAAGACTTAAAGATTATATTTTTATAAGAAAGTCAAACTTTATTAAATTTGACCAAATTTTTATCAAAATTCATTAACATTTAAATACAAAATCAATATGATTAGATAATGATGAAATATATTTTCATATGGTATATACAAAATATCATACTTGTTGATAGATTCTTCTAAAAAATTGGTCAAACTTTACTTGGTTTAATTTTTTTAAAAAAATATAAGCCTTAATCCTTGAAATTTTTTTCCGAGGGAGACGGGGGTAAAACCCCACCGTTTATGACTTCTATTTCTCGAAGAAGACAAGCACCCGGTCTATATGCACATGCGAGGAGATACAACAGGGGGAGAGGAGATTTTACATGTCAGTCACATCGCATAATCATGTAAGAACGGAGGTCCTCGACGTGAGCCCAGCTGGGGTGCGGGATACGCCATCTCCACAGCACAATGTCATCGCAGGCGCGTGTAATGGTGAAGCTCGGGGAGGCGGTGTTGTCGTTGAACACAACGCTGTTGCGGGACTTCCAGATGGACCACATGATCGCGACAACGCCGAAGTGCCAAGCGGCGGTGGCAACACCGAGGGGGCGGGCAGCTCCTAGATGGAGAACTGATCCGCAGGTACATGGACGCCGATTCGAGACCAAACGTGGCTGGCCGTGGCGCACTAGAAGAAGATATGTCGGCTAGTCTCCACGACGGCGCAAGCAGCGCAGGCCGCCGAGGGAGCGCAGCTCTTGTAGAAGAGGTTCGACCTCGTACTCAGGCGGTCGATGTCGGCGAGGTACGTAAAGATCTTCAGCTTGGAGGGGAGCCGGAGAGACCAAACCACACACGCGGAGGTGTCAGGAGGATGCGGATGCGACATCATGCGGTATGCCTCCCGTGACCAGAAACTGGGCTTCTGCGGAGTGTCGAGGAAGCACCTATCGTTGTCAGGCCTGAGGGAGATGCTAGCAACAAGCCGTTGTACCTCAATGAACTCACAGGTTGCAGCCGAGGAGAGGCGAGGCTGGAGGTCGATCCCCGTCTCGACCACTGTAGCCACCGTAGCGTGGAGGCGGGTATAGTGGGAGAAGAGAGCGGGAAGAGAGCGGCGAGGGGAGACCCCGACGTCCATTTGTCCAACCAAAAGGACGTGGCACGGCCGTCCACCACCTCCACCCTGGTGATGGCGCGGTAGACGGGGAGGCAGTGGTCGACGATCTTCTCTAGAAAGGAGGGGGACTTGGAGGACTCCCCCAAATCACGACCTGTAATAGAGAAAAATAGCTTTTCCAAGGGAGGGGGTTTGGGAGGTGGAGGCTACGGACAAAATTTAAAAGCAAACACATGTTTTGCCGGTGGAGATCCTTGATGCCGAAACTGCCCTCCTGCTTAGGCAACATTACCTTGTCCCAAGCGACCAGACAGCGGGCACCAGAACAAGAATCCTTCCCGATCCAAAAGAAAGCACGGCGCCTCTTGTCAATCCTGTCAATAACCCCACGGGGAAGCAAGTACGAGCACATATAATACGTAGCAAGGTTATTCAGAACTGCGTTACACAAAACGAGCCTACTACCAGCGGATAGAAGGTTTGCGCGCCAACCGGAGATACGACGGTCGAAGGAGAGGACAAGAGGAGCAAAAGCCGAGGCGGGAAGTTTTGTGGGAGATAGAGGGAGCCCCAGATAAAGTTGAGGGAAGGTCGAAATGGGACACCCAAGGGTGGCAGCTGATATGTCTCCAACGTATCTACAATTTCTTATGTTCCATGCTAGTTTTATGACAATACCTACATGTTTTATATACACTTTATATTATTTTGATGCATTTTCCGGTACTAACCTATTAACAAGATGCCGAAGCGCCAGTTCCTGTTTTCTGATGTTTTTTGTTTCAGAAATACTACACAGGAAATATTCTCGGAATTGGACGAAACAAAAGCCAAACCTCCTATATTTCCGAGAGACACACGGAGCCAGAAGGGCAAGCCCGGGAGAGGCCCGGGGCCTCCTCCCCATAGGGGGGCGCGGCCAGGACCCAGGCGCGCCGCCAGGTGGGGAGCCCACCTCGGGACTCCACCGACATCGCCCCTTCGCCTATATATTCATCCATCTCCGAAAACCCTAAAACAACAAGTCATATTCCACGAAGAGTTTCGTAGCCGCCGCCATCGCGAAGACAAGTTTCGGGGGACAGAAGTCTCTGTTCGGGCACACCGCTGGGACGGGGAATTGCCCCCGGAGTCATCTCCATCGACACCACCGCCATCTTCATCGCCGTTGCTGTCTCCCATGATGAGGAGGGAGTAGTTCTCCCCCGAGGCTGAGGGCTCTACCGGTAGCTATGTGGTTCATCTCTCTCTCCCATGGTGTGATCTTTATGTGATCATGAGCTTTGTATCACTATTAATCTATGTGCTACTCTAGTGATGTTATTAAAGTAGTTTATTCTTCCTCCATGATGTAAAGAGGACAGTGTGTGCATCATGTAGTACTTGGCATAGGCTATGATTGTAATCTCTTGTAGGTTATGAAGTTAACTATTACTATGATAGTTTTGATGTGATCTATTCCCCCTTTCATAGCTATTGTTGACAGTGTGTATGCTATGTTAGTACTCGGTCTAAATTGCAATGGTATTATCTTGGATTATAATTTGATGAGAATATCCCTATGAGTGGTGTTTGTCAAGTACTTGATGAACTTTGAGTGGAGCTTTTGTAGCCGCTACGTGATGATTAGTGATTCCAATATGAGAGTAATTCAGAGTAGCACAAGTGAAGAGAAGTTATCTAATTGTTCAATTATGTGATCATTGTTGAGAGTGTCCACTAGTGAAAGTATGATCCCTAGGCCTTGTTTCTAAGCATTGAAACATCGTTTCCAACAAGTTCTGCTACATGTTTGCTTGCTGCCATTTTTATTTCAGATTGCAATTACTACTTATAATCATCCATATTACTTGTATTTCACTATCTCTTCGCCGAACTAGTGCACTTATACATCTGACAAGTGTATTAGGTGTGTTGGGGACACAAGAGACTTCTTGTATCGTAATTGCAGGGTTGCTTGAGAGGGATATCTTTGACCTCTACCTCCCTGAGTTCGATAAACCTTGGGTGATTCACTTAAGGGAAACTTGTTGTTGTTCTACAAACCTCTGCTCTTGGAGGCCCAACACTGTCTACAGGAATAGAAGCGTGCGTAGACATCAGCAGCCATGACCACAACATCCTCAGCGGAGACATGCATGGGAACGAAGCAAGATTTATCAAAGTTAATGGCGAGGGTCATGGCAGCGACGTATTCATCAAGCACGCGTTTGAGGGTGGCAGTCGCAGCAGGAGTCGCTTTGCAAAGGATAAGGGTATCGTCAGCGTACTGGAGAACGGTGCAGGGGGGTGTCGTGGGAGAGAAGGTGGGCTAGCCCCCCTTCAGCCCAAGCAAGGCGGATGAGATGCTGAAGGACATCAGCGACAATGATGAAAAGGTATGCTGAAAGGGGGGCGCCTTGACGCAGCCCATTTCGGCATGTGATCAAGTCTCCAGGAACCCCGTTCAACAAGACAGCCGTAAGTCCAGTGCGAAGGATTCTCTCCATCAGGAGACACCAATGCTCGTCAAAACCACGAACTCGCAAGATGATGAGAAGGTTGTCCCAGTTGACCGAGTCAAAGGCTTTATGGAAGTCGATATTAAAAACCAGGGTGGGCGCTTTGTGATTGTGGCAGCAGCGAAGAAGATCGGACGCGTAGACAATGTTCTCGGAGATACGGCGCCCGGACAGGAACCCAGTTTGGTCAGCGTCAACAAGGGCCTGAATCGCGGACTGGAGTCTCGTAGTCAACACCTTGGTGATGGCATTCATGACGCAATTCTGCAGCGAGATGGGACGGTACTGGGAAGGATGGTTCGCAGATTCGATTTTGGGGAGAAGGACTAGAAAGTCGCGGTTGATCCGGGAGAGATCCATCGAGCCATCGTAGAAGGATCGGAAGAGGGCGAGGATGTCCATAGCGACTGTGTCCCAGAAGGTAGAGACGAAGGATGGGCCGAAGCCGTCAGGGTCGGGGCTGGACATCTTATTCATGCCCAGGAAGGCATGTTTTATCTCCTTAGGGGAGAAGGCGTTACTGAGGTGGCCAGGCAGGGAAGAGGCATTGCCATACAAGGAGTCAATACTAAAAAGCCAGGTTGTGGGGACAATCGTATCGAGGAGATCAGATTAGAAGCTCTTCAAGATGGCAGCCTTAGCGCAGTGGTCGGTGATCTCGACCCCATCCGCGAGGAGAGAAGGGATTGCTTTACGCCTCATACGGCAAGTCGCAGAGGAGTGGAAGAACTTGGTGTTCTCATCACCTTCCAATGCATAGCGAATTTTTTCTCTGGCCTTCCACTAGATGGACCTTTCCTTGATAGAGAGGTGAAGAGCGTCCATAGTAAGAGAGCGGAGAAGGTTCTCCAGAGGGGAGAGGGCTCGCCCTTCCTCGAGCATGTCAAGCAGAATAATGAGAAGGCGACAGTCAGTCTCCCTCTAAGAACAAGGGGAGACACGTCGAACCCAAATTTTGCATTTGTTCCTGCACAAATGAAGGCGAGCAACCACCCTAGCCGTGGCGTCAGCCCTGGAAGTGGAACTCTAGGAAGAATGGATGATCTGATGGAACCTGACATGCAAGCCCCAGGAAGGTTCGTAATGGAAAAACCCACCCTTAGGGATGAAGGAAGAGATTTTTGCCATAAGGGGAACGTGGTCGGAGGTATCCCTATTGATAGAAACTTGGCTAGAGGCCGGGAAAAAGTCGTTCCAAGCCTGGTTGATACAAACCATGTCGAGGCGGATAAGAGTGGGGGAGGCCCTACCATTAGACTAGGTGAGTTGACGATTCCTGAAAGGGTGCTCAATGAGGGCAAGGTCATTGATGGAGTCATTGAAAAGGTCGGAATCAGCGGGGGAAAACTTGGTGTTGTTCCTTTCCAACGGCTCGCGCGTGAGGTTAAAATCACCGGCAATGAGCTAGGGAAAGCCATCACCGAGGTCATGAAATCCTAAGCTACGAAGGAACATAATTTTCCCCTCACACTCATAAGGCGCGTAGACATTTGTGAACCGAAAAGACAAGCCATTACTCGCGAAGGCAAGGTCAACGGATAAGGCGTGGCGGGAAGCGACCGACCCCAGGAGGGTGAAGAGTTTAGGATCCCAGGCGGAGACCAACCCACCAGAAGCTTCGGCATAGTCGACACAGTCGAAGGCGCGCAGAGGGGGGGGGAGGAAGGAGGAGGCTTTGGCCGAGGAGATGGGCCCTAGCTTGGACTCTTAGAGGCACACGATACTAGGTTTCGCGGAAAGAAGGCTGGCTCGCACAATATCGCATTTAGGGGGATTGCCCAGGCCCTGGATGTTCCAGGAACCAATCAAACAATTAAGAAAACCATTCATTGATAGAACCTGATAGCACCATGGTGATACAAAAAAGCATAGTTCTGTTGTTGGGCACATTGGCTTAAGGCTAGAGAAACGGAGATCACTAAGGAAAAAAGAAGAAGATGAACTCTCCTAGGCGTCTAAACATGCTGATCCTAGGGCAACAACAGTAGAAAGCTCAAGCGCAGCTGGGAAGCAGAAGCAGCGAGAGGACGACGACATCAACCGCACAGGGGCTTGACCGTGCCCGAGCGGCGGCGCCATGAAGGCGCACAATCATGCGGAAGAGGAGGGCACCGAAGCAGCGTCCACGACGGCGTCGGTGTCGACACCGCACGCAGCTGCAAGCGCCTTGAGACGAGGGAGGGGGATGGGGCAGGGGTCGGAGGCGCTGCCGAAGCCCACGGCTGCAGCAGTGTCCTGGAAGCGAGGCGAGCCACTAGTCAGGTCGAAGCGCGAAGCGCGAAGCTTTCACAACTTTGGCCTTGGATAGAATGGTCACAAACTTGGGGTCCTCTTTGGCCGCAAGACGTGAGCTCCGCCGTTCCTTAAAGGCCGAGTCCACCGCCCACGTGCGATGGACGCGTTGTTTGCGGGCGGCGTCCTCATGCTCGACCTCGCTGGCGCCCGAGAGGTGCTCCACTGCCTGCGTGGCCTCCAAAACCGGAGGGGCGAGCGGCGCCAGAGGGAGAGCAGCCTCAGCGTGGACCTCGTCGGTGTCGTCGGAAGGCACAAGCGGGGTCTCCGGCACAAGGAGAGTGTCGTACCACTGCAACAACAGGGGAGGGCTGTTTGGACTGGTTCCAGAAGAAGAAACGAAAACGTGAGGGGAGGAGTAGAGGAGGACCTGATCAGCGTCAATGCCAGACTCAGGGAACTGCAATGCAAGGCGACGGGCCAGGATTTGGTCCCAGAGCACCGTCAGAGGGCTGGCAGGCGGAGCAGGCATGGGGAAGCAGCAGTCAGCAGGGAGGCCATCAACGCTGTCGAGTGTCGAAGCATGCTCCAAGCTAGCCTGCCGGCGGGCGACGATCCTCCCCAAAAGGTTGAGCACGGAGGAGGGTGGCGGAGGTTCGGCGCGGGGAGGGGACAGAGCGACCCCATCGATGGATTCCTTGTCGATGTCACTGAGGCGTGGCCGGCGCCCACCGCCTGAGCCACCGTCGTCGTCGTAGTGGCCGTGAAGCTACCCGTCGTCCTCACTGGACCAGGACCAGACGAGACGCACACGGACCTCGGTGGAGCTCTCGGTGAAGGCATCGTGGACGAGCAACACCGACGGCACGCCCGCGGCGTCGATGAGCTTCACCACAAGCCTAACAGCGAAGAAGTCCAAACCTTCGAGGCATAGCGGGTCGATGCAGCAGACGATTCCAGTGCCGCTGAACGCCGCGCGGATGCCGTGGGCATCCCAGTGCTCCACGGGGAAGCCCGTGGCGGAGAGTTGGGCGAAGCGGGAGCGCCGCCACGCCGCACGGTTTGAACCATCCTCCGGCCTCTCCAAGGAAATGGTGTGGCCCTCGAATGGCAGCGGGAACAGCGCGAGGGTGGCCTCCCGGTTGGCCGGCGAAGCGAAGTCGACCATGAGTGATCCATAGTCACTTGCCGCCAGCCCGACCGGAGGGTTTCCACCGAGCTCCTCCAGAGCACGTCGCAGGAGGAAGCAAGGAGCATCCGCCGCGGGTTCGAAGAGGGAAAAGGTGAAGCGGCGGCCATGGTCCGCGTCGGTCGGAGGAGGCGGGAAAACCTGCGCGCAGTATGCGTGCGCCGGTGGAGCGGCCGTCGAGGGCGGAAGGGGGGCCGTCGCGCGCGGCAACAGTGCAAAGGTCGGAGGGCCTCTATGGCCAAGACGTATCGCAGAACCAGGGGAGAGCGTCGTCAACGGAGACGCCGTGGGCTGCAGCGCCGGAGCCACCTCGGACGACGTGGGGGAGGGGCAGCCCGCGCGGAAAGGGGGTCGGTGGCCTGGTGAGGAAGCCGTGGCGGGTTCCAGCATGCACACCAGACGTCTCCATAGCAGCCGCAGCGTTCCTGGGCATCGACGGCGAGGTCTAGTGTCTCCGGCTGGCGCGCAACCTGCCAGGTGAGGTGGCCAGAGAATTAGACAAGGAAGGGAGGGAAGGTGATGAGGACATCCCTACCTCACTACCACCTCCGTCATTACCAACTGAAGATGAACCTGTTGTGAAGCTCAAGTCCAATGAAGTTCAGATTGGACCTATTACAAGAGCTCGTGCGAAGCTACTTAAACAACATGTGAACTTGTTCCTAAACGATACTTTGATTGATCAGAACTTTATACTACCTAAGTCCTATTACTTGTGTATCATTAGGTATGAAGAGGAGACGAGCATCGCACGAGGAGGAGAGGAGCAGCTGGACGTGAAGATGGACGTGGAGCTGGACAAGGAGCTGGACATGAAGATATCTCATGGACGCGCGAGGGAGGAGCGGGAGGCATGCGCGAGAGGAGAAGACGAAGTCCATGCCGGCCCAGCACCCGGTCAGACCGGCCGCCACGCCGGCGCGCCCGGTCCCTGGCCCGGTCCGACCGGGCGGCAGGCCGGATCCACCCGGCGCCAACCGGGCGCCACGCTGATGCCAACCGGGGACGTTACTGCGCGACAATTTCCGAGCCCGGTTGGAACCCGGTCCCTGGCCCGGTTTGAACCGGCCAGCCCGGTCCCAGGCCCGGTCGACCGGCCCCCAGACCGGCCGTGTCCGAGTCTGTCTCGACCAGATCTATTCTGGGTCGGTTATTTTCGTACTTTTTCGACCAGAGGTCGTCCCGGACTCCTATATATAAGTGCCCAGGATGCCCCCCTAGCTGCTTTAGACCACGTTTAAGATAAACCCTAGTTCTTAGTTGTTTGCTCTTCAAAACTATTGAATTCCCTACACCATATTGCTTGATATTGTGTAGATCCTGATAAAGTCTTGTGTGATCTGTCTGTTCCATTGGGAATTAGACGGTTGCAACTTACCGCTTCGTGGTCGGCGGCTACGTGCGCAAGTGTGTGGAGTTGCAAATATCTTGCAGGGTTGAGAGCTGTTGCATTGGCGACAGGGACCAATCGAGAGATCTCGTTGCATCATACAAGTTATCATCCACTTCATCAAGTTACCTCCGCTGCAATCACCCCGTGATCATCATCACCACCGTTGCTTACTGAGAAGATCAGGTCACCCCTTATCATCTTGGTATCAGATTTCCAGTTTTCCTCCGTAAGCCATCCACAATCCACCCCATAGTTGAGTTGTGAGTGTTTTCCTATCCAGAAAAAGCAAAAAAAAAATTAGGGTTAGGATTTGCCATAGCCTTAGATTGCACTAATTTCGTGTTTTAGTTGCTTTTCGTAGTTGTTTTTGCGTATCGTTTTCTTGCATCTAGTATTGTTAGGGTTTGAGTCTCTATTATCATCTAGTTTCAGTTTTTGTTACTCCGAGTCCACATAGCGTAGAGTGTGCTTGTTCCCAACCATAGACACAACCTATCGATATAAAGTGACTAGAAACTTCCCCAGAAGAGACTAGTTTAATTTACCGCTCGACAGGTTGCTCATTAGGGTTTTGGTGCTTTGCATATCTTGTTGGCCGTGTTATCAAGGAGTTGTGTCATAAAAAAATAAGAAAAGAAGCAAAAAGAGCTACATAGCTACGTTACAACAGAAAAATCCAAAAAAGAAAAGTGAAGTGCTAGAAGAATTCAAGTGAAGGCCTAAGTTTACTTTACTGCACCGGTAGTTGAGCAGTCTTGTGCTTGTTTCGTTGAGCTTTGCTAGCGTCTCTCTAGTGCATTGCAACCATTCCTACATATAGTTGCTTTGCCACATTTATCGCCTTGCGTGAGTATTGATGGCGTGTAAGCACACGTCCGTTGGGAACCCCAAGAGGAAGGTGTGATGCGTACAACAGCAAGTTTTCCCTCAGAAAGAAACCAAGGTTTATCGAACCAGGAGGAGCCAAGAAGCACGTTGAAGGTTGATGGCAGCGGGATGTAGTGCGGCGCAACACCAGGGATTCCGGCGCCAACGTGGAACCTGCACAACACAACCAAAGTACTTTGCCCCAACGAAACAGTAAGGTTGTCAATCTCACCGGCTTGCTGTAACAAAGGATTAGATGTATAGTGTGGATGATGATTGTTTGCAAAAAACAGTAGAACAAGTATTGCAGTAGATTGTATTCAATGTAAAAGAATGGACCGGGGTCCACAGTTCACTAGAGGTGTCTCTCCCATAAGATAAATAGCATGTTGGGTGAACAAATTACAGTCGGGCAATTGACAAATAGAGAGGGCATGACCATGCACATACATGATATGATGAGTATTGTGAGATTTAATTGGGCATTACGACAAAGTACATAGACCGCTATCCAGCATGCATCTATGCCTAAAATGTCCACCTTCAGGTTATCATCCGAACCCCTTCCAGTATTAAGTTGCAAACAACGAGACAATTGCATTAAGTATGGTGCGTAATGTAATCAATAACTACATCCTCGGACATAGCATCAATGTTTTATCCCTAGTGGCAACAGACATCCACAACCTTAGAACTTTTCGTCAATGTCCCAGATTTAATGGAGGCATGAACCCACTATCGAGCATAAATACTCCCTCTTGGAGTTAAGAGTAAAAACTTGGCCGAGCTTCTACTAATAACGGAGAGCATGCAAGATCATAAACAACACATAGGTAATAGATTGATAATCAACATAACATAGTATTCTCTATCCATCGGATCCCGACAAACACAACATATAGCATTACAGATAGATGATCTTGATCATATTAGGCAGCTCACAAGATCCGACAATGAAGCACATGAGGAGAAGACGACCATCTAGCTACTGCTATGGACCCATAGTCCAGGGGTGAACTACTCACTCATCACTCCGGAGGCGACCATGGCGGTGAAGAGTCCTCCGGGAGATGATTCCCTCTCCGGCGGGGTGCCGGAGGCGATCTCTCGAATCCCCCGAGATGGGATTGGCGGCGGCGGCGTCTCTGGAAGGTTTTCCGTATCGTGGCTCTCGGTACTGGGGGTTTCGCGACGAAGGCTATATGTAGGCGGAAGGGCAGGTAAAGGGGCGTCACGAGGGGCCCACACACCAGGAAGGCGCGGCCAGGGCTTGGGCCGCGCCGCCCTGGTGTGTCGCCACCTCGTGGCCCCACTTTGACTCTCCCTCGGTCTTCTGGAAGCTTCGTGGCAAAATAGGACCCTGGGCGTTGATTTCGTCCAATTCCGAGAATATTTCCTTACTAGGATTTCTGAAACCAAAAACAGCAGAAAACGACGAATCGGCTCTTCGGCATCTCGTTAATAGGTTAGTGCCGGAAAATGCATAAATACAACATATAATGTGTATAAAACATGTAGATATCATCAATAATGTGGCATGGAACATAAGAAATTATCGATACGTCGGAGACGTATCAGCATCCCCAAGCTTAGTTCCCGCTCGTCCCGAGCAGTAAACGATAACAAAGATAATTTCGGAGTGACATGCCATCATAACCTTGATCATACTATTGTAAGCATATGTAATGAATGCAGCGATCAAAACAATGGTAATGACATGAGTAAACAAATGAATCATAAAGCAAAGACTTTTCATGAATAGTACTTTCAAGACAAGAATCAATAAGTCTTGCATAAGAGTTAACTCATAAAGCAATAAATCAAAGTAAGGTATTGAAGCAACACAAAGGAAGATTAAGTTTCAGCGGTTGCTTTCAACTTGTAACATGTATATCTCATGGATATTGTCAATGTAAAGTAATATAACAAGTGCAATATGCAAGTATGTAGGAATCAATGCACAGTTCACACAAGTGTTTGCTTCTTGAGGTGGAGAGAAATAGGTGAACTGACTCAACATAAAAGTAAAAGAAAGGCCCTTCACAGAGGGTAGCATTGATTGCTATATTTGTGCTAGAGCTTTGGTTTTGAAAACAAGAAACAATTTTGTCAACGGTAGTAATAAAGCATATGTATCATGTAAATTATATCTTACAAGTTGCAAGCCTCATGCATAGTATACTAATAGTGCCCGCACCTTGTCCTAATTAGCTCGGATTACCGGGATTATCGCAATACACATGTTTTAACCAAGTGTCACAAAGGGGTACCTCCATGCCGCCTGTACAAAGGTCTAAGGAGAAAGCTCGCATTTGGATTTCTCGCTTTTGATTATTCTCAACTTAGACATCCATACCGGGACAACATAGACAACAGATAATGGACTCCTCTTTAATGCATAAGCATGTAGCAACAATTAATGTTCTCATATGAGATTGAGAATATATGTCCAAAACTGAAACTTCCACCATGATTCATGGTTTTAGTTAGCGGCCCAATGTTCTTCTCTAACAATATGCATGCTCTAACCAATAAATGAGTGGTAAATCTCCCTTACTTCAGACAAGACGGACATGCATAGCAACTCACATGATATTCAACAAAGAGTAGTTGATGGCGTCCCCAGGAACACGGTTATCGCACAACAAGCAACTTAATAAGAGATAAAGTGCATAAGTACATATTCAATACCACAATAGTTTTTAAGCTATTTGTCCCATGAGCTATATATTGCAAAGGTAAAGAATGGAAATTTTAAAGGTAGCACTCAAGAAATTTACTTTGGAATGGCGGAGAAATACCATGTAGTAGGTAGGTATGGTGGACACAAATGGCATAGTGGTTGGCTCAAGGATTTTGGATGCATGAGAAGTATTCCCTCTCGATACAAGGTTTAGGCTAGCAAGGTTATTTGAAACAAACACAAGGATGAACCGGTGCAGCAAAACTCACATAAAAGACATATTGTAAACATTATAAGACTCTACACCGTCTTCCTTGTTGTTCAAAACTCAATACTAGAAATTATCTAGACTTTAGAGAGACCAAATATGCAAACCAAATTTTAGCAAGCTCTAGGTGTTTCTTCATTAATGGGTGCAAAGTATATGATGCAAGAGCTTAAACATGAGCACAACAATTTCCAAGTATCAAATTATTCAAGACATTTTAGAATTACTACATGTAGCATTTCCCGATTCCAACCATATAACAATTTAACGAAGAAGATTCAACCTTCTCCATGAATACTATGAGTAAAGCCTAAGGACATATTTGTCCATATGGAACAGCGGAGCGTGTCTCTCTCCCACACAATGAATGCTAGGATCCATTTTATTCAAACAAAAAAAAACAAAAACAAACCGACGCTCCAAGCAAAGTACATAAGATGTGATGGAATAAAAATATAGTTTCAGGGGAGGAACCCGATAATGTTGTCGATGAAGAAGGGGATGCCTTGGGCATCCCCAAGCTTAGACGCTTGAGTCTTCTTAAAATATGCAGGGGTGAACCACCGGGGCATCCCCAAGATTAGAGCTTTCACTCTCCTTGATCATATTGTATCATCTCCCTCTCTTGATCCTTGAAAACTTCCTCCACACCAAACTCGAAACAACTCATTAGAGGGTTAGTGCACAATAAAAATTCACATGTTCAGAGGTGACATAATCATTCTTAACACTTCTGGACATTGCACAAAGCTACTGGACATTAATGAAGCAAAGAAACTCATCCATCATAGCAAAAGAGGCAATGCGAAATAAAAGGCAGAATCTGTCAAAACAGAACAGTCCGTAAAGACGGATTTTATTGAGGCACCAGACTTGCTCAAATGAAAATGCCCAAATTGAATGAAAGTTGCGTACATATCTGAAGATCGCGCACGTAAATTGGCATATTTTTCTGAGCTACCTATAGAGAGGCAGGTCGAAATTCGTGACAGCAAAGAAATCTGTTTCTGCGCAGTAATCCAAATCTAGTATGAACCTTACTATCAACGACTTTACTTGGCACAACAATGCACAAAACTAAGATAAGGAGAGGTTGCTACAGTAGTAAACAACTTCCAAGACTCAAATATAAAACAAAAATACTGTAGTAAAAACATGGGTTGTCTTCCATAACCGCTTTTCTTTAACGCCTTTCAGCTAGGCGCAGAAAGTGTATATCAAGTGTTATCAAGAGATGTAGTATCAACATTACCTTGGGCTTTACCCTTACCTTTCTTGTTCTTTTTCTTATTTTTTGATTTAGGGAATATATGTCTACCCCCGGGTGTGGAGGTGAATTTTAGGGTGCCTTCTCCCATATCTATGACTGCTCCCAATAGTTTCAGCAGGGATCTTCCGAGTGTGATTTGTCCTGTTCCTGCACATTCAATTACAAGATAATCAATGGATATTGTTCTCCCAAGAATGGTTGTATGCACACCCGCAGCTATTCCTTTAGGAATTATAACAGAGTTATCAATAAGAGTTATTCCTTCTCCCCCTTCAACGAATCCCCAAAGTTTCAAAGATTCATGAATACTCCTAGGCATTAGGCAAAATTCAGACATAATATCACAGTTGGCATGAAGAGTTTGGTCACCGATAACAATTTTAATAGTAGGATCCCATAATGAAGGTTCAGAGTTCACTAAAACTTGATCAAGACGGTTACGGACATATCTATAATTTTCATTCAAGCGAGATGCACTTGTCTCAAGAGTGTTTAATCTATTATAAATGCTAATAAGGGCTGAATCAAAGTTATTAGCTGAATCATGTGATGCAACCAACTTCTTTATGGCATTAAAAGCTTGATCCCCATTGCAATGAAGGAAATCTCCTCCCACTAGAGCATCCAAGGCATATCTATAGCGAATCATAAGACCAAAATAAAAATTACTAAGGAGCAAACTTAGAGTCATTTGAGGTTCAGCTTTACGATAAGAAGTAAAAATTCTGGACCAAGCATCTTTAAAACTCTCCTCATCCCCTTGTTTAAAAGTGAAGACTAATTCCTCAGGTGAAGAAGTAACAAGTGCAGAACTAGACATGGTAACAAAAGTAAAATGCAAGTAAATTTTTTTTTTGTGTTTTTGATATAGAGTGCAAGACAGTAAATAAAGTAAAGCTAGCAACTAATTTTTTTTGTTTTGATATAATGCAGCAAACAAAGTAGTAAATAAAATAAAGCAAGACAAAAACAAAGTAAAGAGATTGGATTGTGGAGACTCCCCTTGCAGCGTGTCTTGATCTCCCCGGCAACGGCGCCAGAAAAAATGCTTGATGGCGTGTAAGCACACGTCCGTTGGGAACCCCAAGAGGAAGGTGTGATGCGTACAGCAGCAAGTTTTCCCTCAGAAAGAAACCAAGGTTTATCGAACCAGGAGGAGCCAAGAAGCACGTTGAAGGTTGATGGCAGCGGGATATAGTGCGGCACAACACAACCAAAGTACTTTGCCCCAACGAAACACTGAGGTTGTCAATCTCACCGGCTTGCTGTAACAAAGGATTAGATGTATAGTGTGGATGATGATTGTTTGCAGAAAACGAGTAGAACAAGTATTGCGGTAGATTGTATTCAATGTAAAAGAATGGACCGGGGTCCACGAGTTCACTAGAGGTGTCTCTCCCATAAGATAAATAGCATGTTGGGTGAATAAATTACGGTCGGGCAATTGACAAATAGAGAGGGCATGACCATGCACATACATGATATGATGAGTATTGTGAGATTTAATTGGGCATTACGAAAAAGTACATAGACCGCTATCCGGCATGCATCTATGCCTAAAAGTCCACCTTCGGAGTTATCATCCGAACCCCTTCCAGTATTAAGTTGCAAACAACGGACAATTGCATTAAGTATGGTGCGTAATGTAATCAATAACTACATCCTCGGACATAGCATCAATGTTTTATCCCTAGTGGCAACAGCACATCCACAACCTTAGAACTTTCATGTCATTGTCCCGGATTTAATGGAGGCATGAACCCACTATCGAGCATAAATACTCCCTCTTGGAGTTAAGAGTAAAAACTTGGCCAGAGCCTCTACTAATAACGGAGAGCATGCAAGATCATAAACAACACATAGGTAATAGATTGATAATCAACATAACATAGTATTCTCTATCCACCGGATCCCGACAAACACAACATATAGCATTACAGGTAGATGATCTTGATCATGTTAGGCAGCTCACAAGATCCGACAATGAAGCACATGAGGAGAAGACGACCATCTAGCTACTGCTATGGACCCATAGTCCAGGGGTGAACTACTCACTCATCACTCCGGAGACGACCATGGCGGTGAAGAGTCCTCCGGGAGATGATTCCCCTCTCTGGCAGGGTGCCGGAGGCGATCTCTTGAATCCCCCGAGATGGGATTGGCGGCGGCGGCGTCTCTGAAAGGTTTTCCGTATCGTGGCTCTCGGTACTGGGGGTTTCGCGACGGAGGCTATATGTAGGCGGAAGGGCAGGTAAAGGGCGTCACGAGGGCCCACACACCAGGCCGGCGCGGCCGGGGGCTTGGGCCGCGCCGCCCTGGTGTGTCGCCACCTCGTGGCCCCACTTCGATTCTCCCTCGGTCTTCTGGAAGCTTCGTGGCAAAATAGGACCCTGGGCGTTGATTTCGTCCAATTTCGAGAATATTTCCTTACTAGGATTTCTGAAACCAAAAACAGCAGAAAACAGCAACTGGCTCTTCGGCATCTCGTTAATAGGTTAGTGCCGGAAAATACATAAATACGACATATAATGTGTATAAAACATGTAGATATCATCAATAATGTGGCATGGAACATAAGAAATTATCGATACGTCGGAGACGTATCAAGTATCATTGGTTGGCTACGGTCAGCGCTAGAGCTTGTTATTGGTGCAAATAGGTAGCCCACCTACAGCCCCACATATATCCTGTTTTGTCGTGTGATTTGTTCTTATACCCTTGATATTCGCTTCGCTACATCTGTGCACTAGTTGTTACTACAAGTGGTAAGCAACACTAATTTACTTTGGAACGGTAAGATCTCCTTTTCGTATCAGTTTTGAGTGAGTTGTGAGAGTAGCACCATATATTTTTGATTTAGTGCACTAATCTACTAACGATGTCTGCTAGTGATCAAAAACTTGTTAACCAGGAAAACAAGAGTGCTGCAGATCTCATCACATGGAGGGAGTTTGAGGCTCTTCGTAATGAGATGCGACGTGAATTCCGCGCTCAGGATGAGGGTCTTAATGGGACGGTCCAAGAGATCCCCCAAAAGCTGGATGCTACTAATGAGACCGTCACTACAATGCAAGATCAAATGACGGATATTCAACGCACTCTTCGAACTTTGACAATATATGTTGAGAATCTTACAAATCAACAGCGACAACAAAATGAAGATGCTGATGAAGCCTCTGGTCGTGGTGATCGTCCTCGAGGTTGGGCTCCACTTGGCCGCAATGGTCGTGGACAAGATGAGGAAGATGGATTGGGTAAGCCCAAGTTTTCTATACCCAAGTTTGAAGGAGGAGCTGATGTTGAAGAATACCTCACTTGGGAGCTCAAGATTGAGAAGTTATGGAGTTTACATCCACATTATACTGAAGATAGGAAGATAAAGCTTGCTTCTTCCGAATTTTATGGTTATGCATTGCGTTGGTGGGATCGATTTGTTCGTGCTCGCGAAGAAGATGGTGAACAACCTATTGTCACATGGCGTGCTATGAAGGCGGCAATGACTGAGCGTTTTGTGCCCACAAATTATTTGCGCAATATATTTGATAAGTTGATCCTTTTGCGACAAGGTGTGAAGACTGTTGATGAATACTACATGGAGATGGAGATGCTCTGCAGCGTGGCCGTGTCAAAGAATCCCTTGAGATGACAATGACTCGTTTTATCAATGGTTTGAAGTATGACATCAAAGGCATTGTTCGTCATTACAGTTACACCACTATGAATGAGTTGCTACATCATGCAAGAGAAGCTGAATCACAGTTGGCTGACGAAGCAAAGATTAAAGGTCGAGCTTCAGGAGCTGGGCGCTTCACGCCTCGCGCGGCCCCATCTACGGCGCCGGCACCATCAACGCGCTCCGCACCTTACTCTACTCCGCCTAGCAAGTCGGTTTCCAATGTGTCTAACACAAAGAAGTCTGAATCTGCTGCAAGTACGAGTGGCTCTAACATGTCTACTGCGCGTAACCGGGATATGGCTTGTCACACATGTGGTGGCAAAGGTCACTTTAAGAGAGATTATCCTAACCGCAAAGTCATGATTATCAATGAGGACAATGAGTATGAGACTGGAGATGATGTTGATCCTAATGCTCCAGAAGATGATGACTATGACACTGATGGTGAAGATGCATATCCGTTTAATGCTCACACCATTGTTGTATCGCAGCGTGCTCTTAATGTGTTGCCTAGTGCATCTACTCAGCGCTGCAATTTGTTCCAAACAAAGGCTTTAGTTGGTCCTGACAAGGCTTGCAAGGTCATTATTGATGGCGGGAGTTGCCACAATTTAGCAAGCAAGGAGTTGTGCACCAAGCTGAAGTTGAAGTATCTACCGCACCCGCACCCATACTATATTCAGTGGTTGAGCGACAATGGTGAGATGAAGGTAAACCACATGGTGCGTGTTGAATTTGCTATTGGACCGTATAAGGATTGCATTGATTTTGATGTGGTTCCTATGACGGTGTGTCACCTACTATTGGGTCGGCCTTGGCTCTATGACCGTTCTGTGCAACACAATCGCCGTGCCAATACATATCACTTGGAGTTCAAGGGCAAGAAAATTAACTTACAGCCTATGTCACCATAGCAAATTGTCAATGAATCTCGTCAGAAAGTTGAAGTAAACTTGGAGGATGCTTCTTTAGATAGGCGAGAGAATTGTAATGTCGTGAGTGATATAACGAAAAGTGAGAGAGTGAATTCCTTAGTCGCATTAGCCACCAAAGAAGACATGAGAGAATTTAGTCAGGATCCTATAGCCATGCCTCTTGTGCTCTTGTACAGGGGTACGGTTTTGGTTTCTAACGACATGACCCCTCTTCCTCTTGGTGTTTCTAATGTTTAATTTGCAGGAATTTGGCGACGTGTTTCCAGATGAGGTACCCGCAGGACTACCACCATTGCGAGGTATTGAGCATCAAATTGACTGTATTCCCGGAGCTTCGCTACCCAATCGGGCACCATATAGAACGAACCCCGAAGAAACGAAGGAGATATGGAAGCAAGTACAAGCGCTACTCGACAAAGGTTATATCCGCATAAGCCTTAGTCCTTGTGATGTTCCTGTTATTCTAGTTCCTAAGAAAGATGGTACATGGCGTATGTGCGTAGATTGTAGAGCTATAAACAACATTACTATTCGATATCGTCACCCTATTCCCCGTTTAGAGGATATGCTAGATGAATTGAGTGGTGCTGTTGTGTTCTCTAAAATTGATTTGCGTAGTGGTTATCATCAAATTAGGATGGAAGAAGGGGATGAATGGAAAACAACCTTTAAAACAAAATTTGGTTTATATGAGTGGTTAGTAATGCCTTTTGGTTTGACTAATGCACCTAGCACTTTCATGAGACTGATGAACCATGTTTTGCGTGAATTTATTGGCAAGTTTGTGGTTGTGTATTTTGATGACATATTAATCTACAGCCGCAATGAATCTGATCATACTATACATATTCGACATGTTTTGCAAGTGTTGCGTGATAATAAACTCTATGGTAATCTTGAGAAGTGCACATTTTGCAAAGATAAGGTCATATTTACAGGTTATGTTGTCTCTAAGCATGGAGTAGAAGCGAGATGTGTCTAAAATTGAAGCTATTCAAAATTGGCCTACTCCCATGAATGTGAGTCAAGTAAGAAGTTTTCATGGTCTAGCTGGGTTTTATAGAAGATTTGTGCCCAACTTTAGTACTATTGTTGCACCTTTGAATGACTTAACTAAAAAGGATGTAATATTTGAGTGGGGCGCAACCCAAGATCATGCTTTTGATGAACTGAAGAGATTGTTAACTTCTGCAAGGACTTGCGCAGTACTTACGCCTTGGCTGCTATTATCAGGAAGAAGAACGAGCTTGCGGTTGATGCAGAACGATATGCTCTTGCTAAATTGCATAGAGCCACGGAGAGTTTGAACTGTAAGCACCTCTGCCTTCTTGCTCCTTGTTTCCATGAAAGATATCTTCTTATCTTCCTTTGTTTCCTTTTCTAGTTATAGCTCTGAACCCAGCTGAGGAGAACAAGCGGATTCACAAGCGCGTGAACGCATTGGCTCAACTATCATCTTTAGATGAGGTTTTCTGGAAAGATCATTCGAAATCTTCCACGGTCGCGAAATTCCAAGATCGGGTCCAGCAGGTCCACCGTTTCTTCGACAAGTGCTATAAAGCATTGAGAGTGATCTGGAAGACGATGTTCCCTTTGGACGTGGTCCCTCCCACGTTGTTGTCTCTAATGTCAGAATTTAGTAACGCCAAGAAGATCCAAAGCTTGGTTCGAGCACAACTTCTTGCGGGAGCTAGAGCTGCACTCGCCCTTGTCCTTGTATGTCATCCTTCAGCAGACCTGCTGGCGATTGCCAATGCAGTAGGTGAATTAGGGCCGCTTTACCCGAAGGTGGACCTTCCCGCCGCAATTGTTATTGAGAGGCTTGAAGGAACCTCAGTGACAGCCGAAGAAAAAACGGCTCCTCAGGAGTAATCCACCGATATGCCCCTATTGTAAGTAGCACGCCTCGATACTTGCCGCATCCGAATGTTCGGATGGTCAAGGTTAAACTTCTTTTATCGGCAGGTGCATATATATACGTACCTCTGCCATGTTGGTGCCGTTGGCAAATTTTGAAGGAGTAAATCTTAATTACTCGTTTTTACATCTGTGTTATGATGTATACGTATGTTTGTTGGAAGCAAATTATTTGAGTGATCAGCTCGTGTTGCGGGTCTTTCTAAACCCGTTGTATGTGCAACTTTTCTTTCAACCGATGTATGTCTTGACAGCAGCTCCCGATTAGATCGGTGGCACTAGATCTGCCGATGACTCCATCACTCCTTGATACTTCTGTAGTTTAAAGTATCGAGTGTGGGTCGTTTTCGTACGTGTTTCACGATCCTTGCTATTTGCGGCACTCTTTGATGCATCTATAGAGAAGGATGAGAGCGAAGTCCCCGTCGGTTTTGCATCATAGCACTCGTAATTTCAGAGGCTTTTTTTTAGAGTGCAACCTCCGGGCGTGTTTTTCATCGAACTGATGTTCATTGTAATATATGGACAAAGTTCCTGATAATGTAGTTCGGGTATCCCGAATTACTGCAATTCTTCAAAGAGACAAAACTTGAGTCTTCATTAATAAAGTAAGCGAAAAACTATAGGGCAAAAAGGAGCCCTGCTGAAAAGAGAAAGAGAAAGAAACTAAGTATGATGATGTCCATCCTTTTAAGCAAGAGGAGGGTTCTTATTATCTTCAAGCTTGTCCGCCGCGCCAGTGGCTTTGGAAGCATCACTGGTTTCATCAGGAGCTATCGCGGTGATTGCCGGAGTTTTGTTTTCTTCCACGATGATCTTGCCATTAGCTGCCGAGGTTTTCACTGTCGAAGCTTCCGGGGCAAGGTCGGCTGCCTTCTTCTTCGTCTTCTTGACGCGTTCGTCTTCCTTACTGTCGATTGCTGACGATTTTGAAGGGAAGTCGACACGTTCCTGTTTGAGCCCAAACTTCGCAGCAATTTTCTGAAATTCGCGATCACAGTTATCCGAGCGTGAAAAACTTCCATAGACTGTGATGTTTGTTCCATTGTTCCCAGGCATTATCAGCTTGAGGTATGCGTAATGCAGCACAGCCATGAACTTGGCATAAGCTGATCTTCCGAGTATAGCGTGGTACTGTGATTCCCAGTTTACTACTTCGAACTCGATCTTTTCCTTCCTGAAGTTGTCGGGTTTTCCAAAGACAACGTTCAGATAAACATTGCCAAGAGAGTACGGCGGTAAGGTGGGAAGAATTCCGTGGAAACAGGTGTCCGTTTCTTCTAGCATCCTCATCGTGATTCCCATGCTTTTGATCGTGTCGAGGAATATCAGGTTTAATCTGCTTCCACCGTCCATGAAAACTTTGCTCATCTTAAATCCTCCGATTTGCGCCTCAACTACTAAGGCAGCGTGCCCTGGCTTTGGGATTGTCATCGGGTGATCCGCTCTGCTGAACATAATGCTCTGAGAGGACCAGTCGATATATTCGGGAATATTAGCCATGATGCTTTCTGCCAGGTTGATTTTTTGAGTGAGCTTCTTCATCTCCCTTCCCGAAACACCGGTCCTATGAATCATACTCATTTGTCCACGTGGTGGCGGAAAGGACTCGTTAGAGTTGTGAGGCTGGACTTGCTGGACTTGGTGTTGAGGCGGACGTGGAGGTGGAGGTGGAATTGGCTGCTGCTGCTGCTGGATGAGCTTTTGCATCTCGATGAACTGTCCACAATCTCTGAGCAGATGGCTTGACTTTTTCTTGTTATCTTTTTGGTCGATGTAGGAGTGCAAGTAGCAAGGAGCGTTTATCTGCTCAGCGAAAGGTAACTCGGGGGTCCTCTGAGGTCGTGGTAATTTGTAGTTGCCATGGTTCCCAGAGTTACTCCGATTGTCTTCTTGTCGATCGTCTCGCCTCTCATCATACCGATCATCTCGTCGATCGGAATATCCCGCGGCTACCAAGTTGTTGTCATCGTAACTGCGGTCTTTCCTTTTCTTACGACGATCCCTTCGACCACCCGAATCATTCCTCGACTGATCGTCGTCGCTGCGCTGTCGAGGCCTTCGTACGTTGTCTTCGCCATCATCCCAGCTGTTGGCGATCTCCATTAACTTTGTTATAGTTTTCGGCTTCTTGCGCCCCAGTTCCTCTATGTAGGTTTCACGTCGAATGCCATCGCTAAAGGCATCGATTGCTCTGTCGACGGAAACATCTTCGACGGCGTTCAGAAGTTTGGTGAACGTCCCGATGTACGCGCGCATTGACTCCTTCGGCTTTTGCTGGCAGTGCCGTAATTCATTGATCCCAATAGGCCTCTTGTATGTTGCTCGAAAGTTTGTGACGAAAGCATCCACCAGGTCATCCCACGATTTGATGGAACCTTTCGGCAGGCCTCTCAACCAGGCCCGTGTCGAATCTTTCAGGTAAAGCTGCAAGCACTGCATTGCTGCTATCTGATTTCCTTTGTGTATGATCACAGTCTGTAAGTAATCGTTTATCCAAGACCTTGGCTCCTGCTGTCCATCGTACTTGGCAGCATCGGTGGGGGTAGGTTTGAACCTTTTGGGTGGCATTGTCTCACGGATCTTGTAGCTTAAGCAGTCAGCTCCTCGCATCTCGTCGTCGTGCTCTTGGCTTTCTTCTGAGGTGTCACTATCGTACTCCTCCCTTGCGGCTCGCCGTCGTCTGGCTTTGTAGATTCTACTCTAGGTGATTTCGTCTCGGGCGTCCCTTGAACGGTGCTTCGAGCCGCTGGCTTGGAGCGTGGACTTTTCCTTTCGTGGAACCAGATTGTCTCCCAAGATTGCGAGGCTTTCCAAGGCGCCCCGATGAGCTTCAGCCATAGAACCTTCGGGTCGTTGGTTGATGAGGTACGCTGCGAGGTTGGCAGTTGCTCCTTCGACGGTTTTCAGCCTTAACATACCCGCGGTGTCCGTGGTCATGAAGGACTTGGATAGATTTGACGTTATTTCTCTAGCGTCGTCCTCCGAGAGTCGGGAGAGCCTTGATCGATGCCTCCCTACACCTTGGCTGCTTCGAGACGCGCTTCCTCGTGAGCCCCTCCGGCGTTCGCTGGATTGATCCGCTGCTAACAGACGCCTTTCGAGGGTGGCCTGCTCGTTCGATAGTCGTTCTCGATTTTTCTCCAAGATAGAGCGATAGGCGTTGAGGGTCCCGACCGAAATTCCGGCGGGAAGCGGTGTGTTATTGAGCATTGCTGCCCGGGCTGCCGCCCATTCTTCCTCCGCGATGGTGTAGTCGCTATTGTTGTTACTGGCGCTGTTTTCGCCATTGTATCGCCTGCTGGAGCGAGGGGTGTGATCTCCTCCTCCTCTGTTTCCTGCGTTATTGGCCGCATAGATTTGATGATGCGCCACTTTCCATTTGGCCTCCTTGACAATGCTATCGACACTGTCCTCACCCGACGAATACCTGGCGCTGCAGATGAATGGGGTGTCACTCGATCCCAGCCCGTGTCTGGTGTCGCAGTTCAGGCAGTAGTACGAGGTCATCTCTGACGATGTGGGGTTGTCGGATCCAACCGACATCGAGGACGTCGATCGGGGAGTCAATGGTGGAGATGAGTTCGTTGAGTCTATCAGGCTAGCCGAAAGATCGATTGACGACGACATGATTGATCCTGCGGCCGGTGGGTGCGATTTCCTTGCCAATCTGGGGACGAACGGCTCCAGCAGACGAAGGACTCCTTCCGTGTTGACGTTGCAGTGGACGCTCCCGAACGTCATGTCCATGTTTCCTTGCAGACCCGAGAAAGTCGAGCGAGAAGAGTTGCTGTGCGGGGTGAACTCATAGGAGCCGAATCGGATCGGACTCCCCAAGCTTGGTGATGTTGACGGCGTCGACGAGGCTGCCGACGACATGGCTGGATCTGCTGATGACGGGTCTTGTGCCGACAGGGTTCCCACAGATGGCGCCAATTGTCGAGGGTACTCCTCGGCAATTCCCTACGTTTGGGGCTTAGGGTAGATGGAATCCTGTAAGCTGACACGAGCCATCGGTTATCAAACAAGCGGGGAGAGCGATTTACCCAGGTTTGGGGCCCTCGATGAGGTAAAACCCTTACGTCATGCCTGTCCGATCTTGATTATGAAAATATCGGGTTACAATGGGGTGCCGAAGGTTTCGGCTGTGATCTCGTCGAGAGACTAAGTTCTACGGGGACCTAGCTCTGGACTTATGGTGGCTAAAATTTCTAAGATTGCGTGTGTCCCTCGGTAGCCCCTCTCCTGGCCCTTATATAGGGGGCCAGGTCTCGAGAGATCTTTCCGGGTACGACTAGGTTACAAAAGATCCTAGTTCTAGACTTTCCTTGTATTCTTCTTTTCTTCGTCTTGTTCTTCAAGGAACCTCTTCCGGCACCGACGTAGTGGCCCACCTTGCCATCGGGTGTCTTCATGGGACTCCAGTTGGGCCGTACAGGATAGGGCAATATCAGTTACCCGAAGGGTAATGCCCACGTCAAGAGATTTAGCCATTTTCTATGCCGCGACAGAGACCCTCCAGTCCCGGTCCGTATCACGAACTGGGACCAAAAGTCCTCCACCACGAGTGGGCTGGCTGCACCAGGTGGCGGGGCCTTTGGTCCCGGTGCACATTTGAACCGGGGCTAAAGGGTTGACCCTTTAGTCCCGTCTATTTGGTCCCGGTACGAAAACCGGGACTGATGGCCCAAATGGACCGGGACTGAAGCCCCGTTTTCCACTAGTGCGTGGGGCCTGCTAGTCTGACCTCGAACAAAGGTGGTCTAGCCTTGCTGATCTTTGCGCACCAATAGCGTCGTTCTGCTTCATGTCAACCTCCTCGATTTGGCCGCCAACAAGTTTCAGTCTTCCTCTCTAAGCAGGGGCGGAGCCAGGATTTAGGTATAGGGGGCGAGGCATCGGCGGAGCCAAAAAAACATTTGGTAGACGAGCAAGTAAATGAAGTGTTTTCCTTTCAAATATCTTTCAACATTAAGCTTGCCAAGTCAATAGCAGAGAAATCTCGAATTTAGAGCCTTAACGCCTCATTCTTTCTTTTTTTGCGAGGAAAGCGCACGCAGTATATACATGTTGTAGAAAAAATTGTTGGATTTTCTTGTAGCAGTTCTACCAGATCCGAACGGCAAATTGTTGCTGATTGGCTAGGCTAGCAATTCTACCAGATTTGATAGTTGTGCACACACGTGAACAACTATAGTATACAGCATAATGTTATCAGCGTACCTCCAGATTTAAGTCCTTGATTGAGGAGGTTGACAATGGTGCGGTTAGCGCAGCAGTCGGCAAGGAGAACACCATTACTAGATCGATGTCCTGTTCTGCTAGAAGCTGGCGTTTGGTGTACACGAGGCGGCAGGCTCCATGGTAGATCGATGGGAGAAGAATCAGATTTACTATTGCTTTAGGGATTTAGGGTAAGGAGATGATTAGATGTTTTTTTAGAGGAGACGAATAAGATACGCACTTGCCGCTCGTCCGGGGCAAACAGAGCGCAGGTATCGGGAAAATAATTGAGCTCCAAGCCTAAACGGGACCGATTGGTGGGTTTCGATGTCTACAGGGCTACAAATGCGCCTGAATAGCTACTTTGGATGGGCCTGTAGTGCTAATGCGATGATTATCAGCATTGATTAGGGAGCGACTACTGCTAATACGTCGACCGAATTTTTAGGGGGGGCGATCCATTGGGGGGGGGTCTGACCCCTGCTCGCCCCCTGTCTCCGCCCCTGTCTCTAAGATTTCAACAGTTGGACGTAATGCGCTACTGGTTATCTAGAGCGGAATTGATGCGGTCGTGCGCGTCCTAATTTTCATCCAGTGGCTTCACTTGGACGAGGCGAAGCTTCAACTACTTGTCGGTGCCGTCGGACATAAAAACTTTTTTAGGTATAGAATTGTTGATTGTATTGTACAAAAATGAATACATAACGCTTTTGTGCTCTAGAATTCAAGTTCTGATAACTTAGCTTCACCTTCTTAGCAGTGCCATCGGACACGTTTTACTATAGATCTCCATGAAACTAAGCAGAGGTGGATAAAGTCATGTATGGGGGCTAAAATTGGAGGTATGTAATGGCGGAGAGGGTCTTGGTTGAGAAGAAGAGAATGTGGCGCGGGTTATCCCTCTGCCGGGTGTTTGGGGACTTGCACCACCAACCTGGGAAAGCATGGTGACATTAGAGATAGAGTTCATTCTTGCTGGTGCTCCTCAAGTACCGAGCCACGATTTGTAAATAAGGAGTGAATTTTTGTAAATATCTAAATGCACATTTATTTGAGATCTAGTGGAAAATTGTTGAAATATTGGGCTTATATGTAGTGACCCATATTAGATTTCAGATTTTCTATAAATCTGAAACCCCACATATGTGGCAGTCCATGTGAGTTTGAGCCGTGTTTCGTGGCATCTCACATGGAAGTGGCAAGAGGTGAGAAATTAGTCACACATAAAAAGTTGGAATGAACTTAGACTATCTTATATCGTGGGTTGTTCCACCACTTGTAAGTGAGTGAAAAGAAGAGTGGTGCATGTGCGCTCCTCGTCCTCCTCGCTCGTCTCAACTCGACATGACATGACATCACGAGCATACCGCACTTGTGTTGAGTGGATTGAGTCTCGAGCCCAGACTTTCCTTTCTTTTTGCTCTTAAGGAATACAAATAGAGTTTTAGAGGGACGAGTCGCAGTTAGCCGGTTTGGGATGCTCCCGGATCGTGATTTATATGTAACCGACTCGAAACGTGCGACGTGGATATGGTCCACCGTCCACGTTGCCTAGGGTTTCCTAAGCCTATATAATCTCTTCCCTGGCTCCCACAGAAACAAATCTGATACACGAGTTAGGGTTTTGCCACATCTCTCTGCTTGCGCTGTTAATGTAATATATTCCGTCCCGCCCACTGGCGTGCACCGGCGAACGGGAGAGCAGGTCTCCGGAAGCACTCGCCTTTGCATTCTGTACGGGAGAAGGCGAATCGGGTTTTTTGAAGTGACAAGGGATTAACTTGTCAATGCCTATGGATAGTAGGCTAGGGTTTAGTTAGAAGTAGAGGGTAAGTAGATGTCGAAGGTTTCAGCCGAAAAGTACTCGACGATTATGAAAACTAGGGTTTGCAGACAATGATTCAATGATCTCCTCGTCCCTCGACTCCCCCTTTATATAAGAGGTGGAGCCGAGGGTTTCGTTTTGTACAAGTTACAGAGTCCGGGACGGTTTCCAACTCATCCCGCCAGATTTACAACCAACACTTCCTATTACAATTCTACTTTCCTTAATATATCTTGAGCTCTCGAACCTTCTTATTCTTCGGGTAGTGGGCCTTCGTTAAACCCCGGGTACTATCTTTGGCAGGCCCATTTGGGATGCCTATGTCAGTAGCCCCCGAGATTTTGCTTGAATCGTAGAATCGGGGAAAATCTCCACTGCTTATTCTTATTCAACAATTTAAACTTTTCTATATTTCTTTATATAAATTTCTATATTGTACGGGGATATTGGTAGTTGGGGCTAGTTCATCCGACGGATCGGGTACTAGTTAACTCGCTCTAGTGGCAATCCGCAAAAACCTACTTCAAGATCACGTCCCCGGACATGATCTCGGGATACTTGGTGCAAACTTCGACAGAGTGCCGCTTAAGGTCTTACCATTATGTCGAGTCCTGATCAAATTTATCGAGTACCTAACGCGTCCGTTAGGATTTTTCTTCGTATCTCGTTGATACGGATAAAAGTAGCAGAGCGCAGTCTTCGGCGATGCCACGCCCGGCGAGAATGGATCTGGGGTCTTACCTTCGCAAATTTGCGGCATTCAGAAATTGATCGCAACTTTGGCGTTCGAGAATATATTGTCGAGTGCTTTTCCGGCTGTTGGAATGGCACATTTTATCGAGTCAAATATGACTTATATTAATCTCCCGATGGAAGTATATGTAGAGTTAATTATAACTCGAAATATACTCTCTTGCTTTTCTATCTTTCTTTCTTTTTCTTTTTATATTTCATCGGGCACGCGAACAGCGTTCCCGATGGGAGTAGCCCCCGAGGCTACAGCCAAGAACTTGTGCTTGGTTGTAGGCTCAACATTTTAGTCCACCTTGTCACTATATTGCCATTATCTCCCAATATTCTTTCTCTTCTTTTTTATCTATCGGGTGCGCGAACAGCGCTCCCGATGGGAGTAGCCCCCGAGGCTACAACCAAGAACTTGTGCTTGGTTGTAGGCTCCCACAATTTCTATATTTGCCATAGTCGAAACTTTACTTTTATCGAAGTAGCCCCCGAGCATTTGGGAAAAAACTTGTTTCTGACCAAAGGCTCCCGAAGTATGCAAATAACTTATCCTGTCGCCATTCTCCTTTTATTTTTCTTGTCGACATATTTTCCTTGGCAAATTCTCTTCAGCTCTATTAATGATCGAGATTTTTCTGCCCTGTGGGTCCATTGTTCCCACCACATTGACACGTCGTGCCAGTGGGGGACACACGTCCTTCGCTTTTCCTGGCGCACGTTCGGTAACGCCTGTTCCATTCCATCTCCGTAAAAATACCTTTTTACCCTCATATCTACTGGATCTCTTTTCACCACACGATTTCTTCATCCGACGGTTCATTACTTCTCCCGAAGCCTATATAAACCTTTCTTCAACCTCCGTCCACTCCTTCGCTTGCGCCGCACATCTGCTCCCCTCTGCAAAAACTCCTCTGCGCCCAACTCTTTCTGATCTTCCGCACGCACGAACACTACTTTTCCAGTGCTGTTGATGCCACCGCGTACGCGACTCACCCGCCACAGCACTCCGGAATCCAAGATGGCCGCTGAGGATCTTGAGTGGGAGAGATCCAAAATCTCCAACCAAGATGTCAATATGCTGAAGAGGCTCGGCCTGATGAAGAAGGAAGACGCCATCCGCTTTCCCAGCGAAGAAAGCTACCCCAAGCCTCCAATGGAGTACCGGGTTAGTTTCGTTGATCATCTCATCCGCGGCCTCTCCACCCCAATCCATGATTTCCTCCGCGGTCTTCTCTTTGTCTATGGGATTCAGCTGCACCAGCTGACCCCCAATTCCATCCTTCACATTTCTATTTTTATCACACTTTGCGAATGCTTTCTTGGAGTCGCTCCTAATTGGGCTCTTTGGAAGCGCATTTTCTGCCTTCGCCGTAATGGCGCTCACAACGCCACCTACAACATAGGTGGTGTAGTTATCTGTGTCCGAACCGATGTCGATTATTTCGACGTCAAATTTCCTGACTCGTCCAAGGATGGCGCAAAAGGTGGCTCTATATACACGAAGAAAGCGCCAATTCCGTGGAACACAACATAGTTCCTTTCGACGGAAACGCAAAATTCAACGCCGCTACTCCGGGACGCCGAAGCTTCCGAAGAAGAGAAGAAGGCGACGAAGCTCTTATGTCTCGTATTCATCAGCTCCAAAATACTCGAGGCAAAGAGTTATCCGGTGTCCAAATCACTGCCTATTTTCTTAGGATTAGAGTGCAGCCTCTTCAGGCTCGCAAAAATCCCCTTTGGACGTATTCTGGTGCCAATGACGCCAATAGGCTCTCCAATGATCTTTCTGTGAAGGACTTGGAGAAGCTTATTCGAAGAATTACCTCGCTAAGCAAGAGGGATCCTATTCCTTCCTCTTGTCGCGTGGAACCCTACAGCTCCACCAATCCTCTCCCCGAGGTATTTTGTCTTCTCGAAATTTTATCTTGTTCTGAATTTTCCCTGCATCTCATTGCATTGATATCTCTCTATTTTTCCCTTTGCCGCTATTTTCTTGTAGAATCACCCTACTATGGCTTCCCTTCCTCCTCTTCCTGAGGATGGAGAAGTCGAAGAAATGGGCATTGTTACTGACGACAATCAAGAAGCTCCGTCCTTTGTGAATGATCCCGTGGATTCTCGGAAGTCTGCGGGATCTTCCGAGGACACTACGTCAGTCCAATCTCCTCCTCCCGCTGTTTCCCCACAAAGGAAAAGGAAGAGGAACGATGTCGAAGATTCTGGCACATCCAAAGCCGAGGAAGTTGTTCCTTCCCATCCGAAGGCGATTTATGATCCTTATGTTGCATCCCTCGTCAGCTCGTAAGTTACCTTGATTTTCTCTTATTTCTGTAGTCGAAGTTTTTTCTTGTCTTGCTTTTTATGCTATTGATCCTTACTCGCAGTGATGACGAGGAAGAAATACCACCTCGTGACGTAGCTCCTCGGACGAGCACGTCACACACTTTAGTTATTTCGGAGAAACCCGTTGAAGGAGAAGAATCGTCGCCTCCTCAACAAAATGTTGATACATCTACTCCTCCTTCGAGCCCCCTTGTCCCTTCGCCAAAAAGGGCAAGGGTTGAAATGATCGTTGAGCCTCCTCCTCAATTGAGCAGCTCTTCGTCGCAGCTCTTGGATGATGTAAGTTTGTCGATGTCTATATTTCTTCTATTTTGCGTTTGTAGACCCTTACTTTTTTTAATGCTGATGTTTTCCTCTTCGTTCTTCTTTTTTGACAGCCTATGATCAAGGATCTTATCCGCATCGGGTCCCAATTTATTGGGTACCGCGAGTATGCCAGCAGAGCCGAAGGTAATAACTTCTATATTTACTGTTCTTCCTGAATTTTGCTCCTTTTTGTTTGTCGCTATTTTTTGATCTTTCTTTCCCCTTTTTTATTTTGATAGAGAAACTTGCAGAGGCCAACAAGCGTGCCGACGCACTTGCTCACAAACTAGAGCACAGTGAGGCGGCTCGCGAGAAAGCCGAACTTGCCGCTAGCGAAGCTAAAGCTGAGGCTGATGATGCCAAAGCAAAGGCTGCTAGTGTCGAGGAACTGCAGAAAAGGCTCAAAGATGTTGAATCTGCCTTAGATGAGCAGAAAGCTGCACAAGCTGCACGTGAGCAAGGGATCATCAAGCGTTTGAAGTCGCAAAGTCGACGTACGCTGAGTAATACCATCAATCCCTTCGATTTTATTGTACTTCCTGCTTCTTGGTTTTCGACTAATGTTTTGTCTCGTGTGGCAGCCCAAACAAACCAAGATTTTGATCTGGAGAATCCCGTCAATGACCCTCTCCTTGACGCACTTTCTCTTCTGGAGTTTCATGGGCGTGAAATTCGTGAAGGCGTGGCCAATGCCGGTGCAGGTTTGTCGGCGTTGTTCCCCTACTTCTTCCCGAAGAAAGAGGAACCTTCGACTTTCCTTGCCCTTGCCAAGCTTTTCAATTCGTCGGAAGACCCGGGATTGAAGATGCGTCAAGAGAATATGAAGGTTGCTCTGTCGAGAATACTGTTGCCCGGTTGCTGACAGCCAACAGACGCTTGATTGGATGAAGGTTGGCGACACCGATCAGATAGAGCAGTCGAGATGGAGGTCGCTGATCAAGGCAGCCAAGCCCAACACGAAGAAGATCTTGGCGTATCTCGGGATCAAGCCGTCTTCGACTCCTAGCTCCTCGAGGCCGGAGGTCTAGTTGCATGCCTCCTTGTTTCTTTTTCTGTTTCTTTTGCTCTTGTCGCCATTTTAGCCTTGGCGAAAATTACCCTCTTAGTCCCCCTGGAAAACTTTCTTTTGTAATGTCTGTGTAAATTTTCTAGCAAGTAATGAAATTTCTCTTCGTGCTTTTCATTGATCCTGGGCCTTTCTTTTCCAGTTAATATTTGATAATTACTCGACCCCTCCTTGTTCTGCCGCTGCTTCACCTGCATCTTCCTTCTCGAAGAAAGTACTAGTCGATCATAATCTCCTCGAGAGTTCAGCAAGCGGACATTTGTCGGAAGATTTGCAAGAACTTCGACAACAACTTCAATCTATGAAGAAACAAACTTTGGCCATGATGGAACAATCTCGGAAAGCATCTGAAGGAGAAAAACTTGCTCTTCATCAAGCCAAAGAAGCTATGGCTGCTAGGGATGCTGCTGTACTGGAAGCAAAGGGAGCCACAACCCGAGAAAATAGTATGCTTGAGCTAATGCTGGAAGCTAGCACAGATATGTTAGGTACGTTTTTGCAACCTCAAGGCGCCTTCTCTTTACTTTGCTGTGCCTTTCTTCCAATTTCTTGCCCTATTGCTTTAACAGGCTCAGTTCTTGATTCTGCTGCCGAAGATCAGAGAGTAAATGAGAGGACAAATCTTCTTGTCAATCTTTCCCTTAATCATGGGTGTTTGTTCTGGGCCACTCCTGAACGAACCCAACAAATTGTTAGGTTCCAAGATCGTGCTTGCCAAGTGCGCGATTTTCTCAGCTTTTGCACGGCGACATTAACCCTTGTCTATAGGAATCTATTTCCGCGAAACGAGGTTCCAAAAACTCTTCCCGAATTATTGGAGGTATTCAGAGATGCTCCCCGCATCCATAACTTTGTGCGGGCTCAACTTACTGCTGGAGCGAGATTTGCCATGATTATGATAAACATCTGTTATCCCAAGTTGGACTTGACGAAGATTGTTGCTGGTTGCCTGGCCAAGAAAACGCGTCGGAAAAATGATATTGACTCAATCGATGCGATGGTAGCTCCTGTGGCCGAATCGATGATAGATGAACTTCTTCGGATGGACTCGGAATTTTTTACCAAGGGTTCTTATGCTGAACATAAAACAACCAGGGGCTTGTCCGTAGACACTATCTTGGGGTTTAACTGACTTGTATTATATTGGAAACCTTGTATCTCACTCTTTTTTGTTTTCCCTCCTCTTTTTTATATTTCCGAAGGAATTTATTGTATATTGCTGAGGTCCGCTATGTTGTTGAAGCCCCCGAGCCTAACTGGGCGAAGGTTGCACTATTTTTTCCTTCTTGAAATCTATCTTTTCTGTTGTAATAAGACATCCTTGTTTGTCCCTTGGATGGATTGCCAATCTTCAACTATCTTTGATGTCGAAGTTCTATATTTACATAGCGAGGTTTTTAGACCAAGGCACTTACGTTTTTTGATGTGTACACTATATTTATGATTGTCGGCTTCGATTTTGTTATATTTGGCGAGGTATTAATGTACCAAGGCGAAATATTTCGGTGAATCTATATTGTATGTATTTTGAGACTTGGGCGTTGAGCCCCCGAGCGTGTCGAAAAATAAGAAGTATATCTCCACTATCTTTATTATATTGCAGCACCACGAGCCCGCCTCATTAAAAACCTTTCCCGGCCCCACTCGGTGCCCCGAAAAAGGAAAAGAGTGCGTCTGAAAACTCGTGGGCGTTTCAGTACATTGAAGTTTTTACAAGGACTATATTTTAGCTCTAGGCGTAGAACCGCCTGAGTTGCGCCACGTTCCAGGGGTTTTGCTCCTCTACCCCTGTCTTCTTGTCCTTTATCCTGTATGCTCCTCCTCCAATTACTTCCGTGACGATATAGGGACCAAGCCATGGTGACTCGAGTTTTTCATGACTTTTTTGCGTGAGCCGAAGAACTAAGTCCCCCACTTGAAAAGATCTTGGCCGCAAACGTCGACTGTGGTAGTTCTTCAAGTCCTGTTGATATTTGGTGACCCTTGATAATACTTCGTCTCGAGCTTCGTCGAGTGCGTCTACATCGTCTTCCAATGCTGTCCTTGAAGCTTCTTCATCATATGATGTGACTCTAGGGGAGTCGTGCTCTATTTCTATTGGTAGTACTGCCTCCGCGCCATGGACCAGAAAAAACGGGGTTTCTTGTGTCGCCGTATTTGGTGTTGTTCGGATGCTCCACAGCACACTTGGTAGTTCTTCAGGCCAGGTATGTCGAGCTTTTTCTAGTGGTCCCAACAGACGTTTCTTGATGCCATTGCAGATAATGCCATTGGCTTTCTCGACCTGCTTGTTGGTTTGAGGATGTGCAACTGACGCAAAGTGCAGCTTGACACCCACTTCTTTGCAGTAATCTTTGAATTCGTTGGATGTAAAGTTACTGCCATTGTCCGTGACGATGCTATGAGGCACTCCAAATCTGAAGACGAGGCCTTTTATGAATTTTACTGCGGATGCTCCGTCCGGCGAATTTATCGGCTTCGCTTCTATCCACTTTGTAAATTTGTCGACAGCTACTAGCATGTATTCCTTTCCTCCCGGCCATGATTTGTGTAACTTGCCCACCATATCGAGTCCCCATTGTGCAAAGGGCCATGACAAAGGTATTGGTGCTAGTTCTCGTTGCTGGAGAGTGAGGTTTTGCGGCGAACCTTTGACACGCATCGCAAGTCATTACTATTTCTTTGGCGTCCTCGATTGCTGTCAACCAGTAGAATCCTGCCCGAAAAACCTTGGCTGCGATGGCTCGACTACTCGCGTGGTGGCCGCATATTCCTTCGTGCACAACCTTCAAAATTACTCTTCCTTCTTCGGGTGTTACACACCTTTGCAGAACACCTGAAATACTTCGCTTGTATAGTTCTCCTTTGATCACCGTGAAGGCTTTAGACCGTCGAATTACTCGCCTTGCTTCAACTCGGATCGTCGGGTATTTCTTTCCCGAGGATGTATGATACATATTCTTGCATCCAAGGAACCTGTACCATCATCACAAGCTCTTGTTCATCTTCATCCTCCGTGGTTTCGCGAGGGGTGTCGAAGTTTTTCTTTTTTTTGCACCTTTTTTGGCTTTGTAGATCTCTCCGATATTTCTTCCCAAAACACTCCTGGCGGGACTGGGAGGCACTGCGACCCGATGTTTGCGAGGACGTCGGCTTCATCGTTGCTCAACCTACTAATGTGATTTACTTCGCATCCATCGAATAGCTTCTCGAGTTCATTGTACACCTCCTTGTATGCTATCATGCTATCATTGACTGCATCACATTGGTTCATAACTTGCTGAGCCACCAATTGTGAGTCGCCAAAGATTTTTAGTCGAGTTGCACCGCATGCTTTCGCCATCCTCATCCCGTGTATGAGGGCTTCATATTCTGCTTCATTGTTAGATGCGTTAGGGAACGTCATCCGAAGGATATACTTCAATTTGTCGCCTTCAGGTGATATAAGTATGACTCCTGCTCCAGCTCCTTCTACTCTTTTGGACCCGTCAAAATTCATGGTCCAGGTTCTCGACAGGTCTGGGGGTCCTGTGTTTTGCAGCTCCATCCACTCTGCGATGAAGTCCGGCAGGACTTGCGACTTGATTGCTTTTCTTTTTTCATACGTGATGTCCCGAGGGGAAAGTTCTATTCCCCAAAGGGAGACACGACCCGTAGCTTCTGGATTGTTCAGTATATTTGACAAAGGAGCCTCATTGACCACTATGATTGGGTGTGCCGAAAAATAGTGGCGCAATTTTCGTGCTGTTGTGAACACTCCGTATGCTAGCTTCTGGTACTGAGGATACCTTTGTTTTGACGGCGATAAAACTTCACTGACGAAGTAAACTGGCCTCTGTACTCCGTGGAGTTTTCCTTCTTCTTCTCTTTCGACAACCAGCGCCGTGCTCACCACTTGGGGCGTGGCTGCGATATATAACAGGAGAGGTTCCTTTTCCCTCGGTGCCACCAAAATTGGTGGTGTCGAGATTTTGCGCTTCAGATCTTCGAAAGCTCTGTCGGCTTCTTCGTTCCACTGGAATTTGTCTCCTTGTTTTATCAAAGCGTAAAATGGTAACGCTTTTTCTCCTAGCCTGGCGACGAATCTGCTCAAAGCTGCGACTCGCCCGGTTAACTCGTTGTATCTCTTTCAACTTTGTTGGCTTTCTCATTGTTACAATAGCTTGTATTTTATCGGGATTTGCTTCAATCCCTCTTGCTGAGACTAGAAACCCCAAGAGTTCTCCTCGTCGGGACACCAAAGGAACACTTCGTCGGGTTCAACTTCAGGCAGAACTTGTTGAGGTTGTCGAACGTTTCCTTGAGGTCCTCTATCAGCGTTGATCCTTCTTTTGATGTGATGACGACGTCGTCGATGTATACTTACACATTTTTTCCAATCTGTGCCGCCAAGCACTTTTGCATCATCCTCTGATATGTTGCTCCCGCGTTTTTTAGGCCAAAGGGCATTGTTTTGTAACAGAACACGCCATAAGGTGTAATGAACGCGGTCTTTACTTCATCTTCTTCTTTTAACACTAGTAGGAAAACCCTTATAGGCAATCCTTATTTCTGTGGCGCACCAAAAAAAATGCGCCACAGAAATTTGTTTTGTGGCGCACCAGACACGGTGCGCCACAGAAATAGCTTAATTTTGTGGCGCACCAACAATCCATGCGCCACGGAAATAAGGTGGGGTCAGCCCCAATCATTGGTTTCACTATTTCTGTGGCGCACAGGACCACGTGCGCCACAGAAATAAGACATTCAGTGGCGCAAATTCCTCGTGCGCCACTGAATTAAGACTTTCTGTGGCGCAAATTCCTCGTGCGCCACTGAATTAAGACTTTCTGTGGCGCACGAGGGATGGTGCGCCACAGAAACTACACATTTCTGTGGCGCACATGAGATCCATGCGCCACGAAGTTCTTTTGGCTCCCCACGCAACTCCACCCCCCCCGTGGATCGCCTTTTTTACCTCTAAAAAAATAAAAGAAATAGATAGAAATTTCAAAAAATAAAATCCTTCGAGATTCCCATGTATTATATCATCTAGCACCACTAAAATTTAACAAACATGAATTTTGACTTTTTTTTGCAAAATTGCGTGGGAAAATCATCAAACTGGATTTCTGGTTGCATACGAACTCGAAAAAAAACGCATAATATATCAAAATGATCCCACGAAAATTCTACATCCGAATCCACCGGGGCATGCCCGGTTGGACAATTTTTAGAATCTCCAAATTCGAAAAGAGTAAAAAGTTACGGCCAGTTAAAGTTTTTTTGCTGCAAAATACAAAAAAAAGAAAAAAAATTCTGTGGCGCACCTAGTGCCCATGCGCCACAGAATTAACGTACAAAAAAAATCTGTGGCGCACCTAGTGCCCATCCTGCCGCCCTCCACCACTTCTCCTCCACTTCTCCTCCACTCCTCCTCCACTTCTCCTCACTTCTCCTCTTATGCAAACTTCTCCTTCACTTCTCCTCCTCCTCCTCCTCCTCCTCCTCCTCCTCCACCACCACCACCACCACCACCACCTCCTCCTCCGGCCGGCCTCCTCCTCCTCCTCCACCACCACCACCACCACCACCTTCTCCTCCGGCCGGCCTCCTCCTCCTCCTCCACCACCACCACCACCACCACCTTCTCCTCCGGCCGGCCTCCTCCTCCTCCTCCACCACCACCACCACCACCACCACCACCACCACCACCACCTCCTCCGGGGCCGGCCTCCTACTCCGGTGACACCCTCCTCCGGGGCCGGCCTCCTACTCCGGCGACCTCCTCCTCCTCCGGCCGGCCTCCTCCTACTCCGGCGACGACGACCTTCTCCTCCTCCTCCTCCTCCTCCTCCTCCCCCTCCTACTACTCCGGCGACCTACTCCGGCGGTCACCTCCTCCTCTTCCTCCATCACCTCTTCTTCCTCCACCACCACCACCTCCATCACCACCACCACCACCACCACCACCTCCTCCACCACCACCACCACCACCACCACCACCACCACCACCACCTCCTCCTCTGGCCGTCCTTCTCCTTCACCCACCCACCCACCCACCTCCGGCTACCTTCCAGCGAAATTAAAAAAAAATTAAAAAATTTCGGCGGCCCCAGATCTAGATCTAGATCTAGATCTGGCCGCCATTTTTTTTTGAATTTCAAAAAAAAAATCTGTGGCGCACCACCGCCGGTGCGCCACAGAAATAAGACTTTCTGTGGCGCATGGGCCGGTGCGCCACAGAAACCTTATTTTTGTGGCGAGAATTCTGTGGCGCACCGCCCATGCGCCACAGAATCGATTTTTGGTGCGCCACTGATGAGCCTTTTCCTACTAGTGTAACCTGATCTGGTTGTAACCAGAATATGCGTCCAGGAAGGAAAGACGTTCGCATCCAGCCGTGGAGTCGATAATTTGATCGATCCTCGGGAGGGGGAAGTGATCCTTTGGACAATGTTTGTTGAGACACGTAAAGTCGACGCACATGCGAAGGACCTTAGTGTTTTTCTTCGGCACCATTACGGGATTTGCTACCCAAGTGGCTTCTGTGAATATCTCTTTGATGAAACCAGCTTCTTGTAGTCGATTGATTTCTGACAGCATAGCTTTGCGGTTTGGTTCCGAAAAACGCCGCAAAGGTTGTTTGATTGGTCTCGCTGTTGGATCCAAATTTAGGTGGTGCTCGGCAAGTTCCCTGGGTACTCCTGGCATGTCGGCTGGACACCATGCGAAGATTTTCCAGTTCTCACGGAGGAACTCGACGAGCGCGCTTTCCTATGCGATATCCATGTTGTTTGCAATGGATGTCGTCTTTTTTGGGTCTGTCGGGTGAATCTGCACCTCCTTAGAATTTTTCTCTGTGTTGAAAGTTGATTCTTTATTTGGTCTTCCAACGTCTGGCAGTACGTCGTAATCAGTCATACTTTTCGACGCCAAGTACTCAGCTTGCATCCCGAAAGTTTCTGATAACCGATGGAAATCCTTGTCGCACTTATCCGCTAAGGCGAAGCTCCCTTTGACCGTGATTGGTCCTTTGGGTCCAGGCAATCTCCACAACAGGTATGTATAGTGTGGTACTTGCATAAATCTAGCATATGCTGGTCGTCCCAACAAAGCGTGGTACTGCGATGGAAAATCCACGACTTCAAACTCTAGTTTCTCGATTCTATAATTTTCTCGGGTTCCAAACTGAACGTCGAGGTTGATCTTCCCCAATGGGTAACTTGGTTTCTCCGGTGTGATGCCGTGGAACCTTGTGTACTGTGGCTTCGGGTTTGCTAGGGATATGTTCATCTTCCTCAATGTATCCGCATACATAAGGTTTAAGCTGCTGCCACCATCTATGAATACTCGAGAAACATCAAAACCCGCAATAGCTGCCAGCGAGAATAAGTGCTGACCGCCACGGTCGAGGAACTTGCTTGCGGGTGATCCGCTATGGTGAAGCCGATGTCTTGCCACGACCAATTGAGGTACTCAACTGTTGGTGGAGGCATTTTCTCTGCCATGAACACCTGTCTCGAGATTACTTTTTGAGTTACGTTGGACGGCCTTCCCTTCGAATCATCGACACCGCTCCGTTTGAGTTAGGGTCGACATAAGGTGGTGGTGGAGGTGCTGCCGCTATTCGGAGCTGATGCCGATTGTCGTCTGTAATCGCGGGAGGTGGCGGTAGGTGAACTTCGCTCCTGGGCTCCCGAGGATTTCTCCGTGCTGCTCGAGCGTGAGCGTTTACGCATATCCGAACATTGCCTGAAAATTTCGACGAGTCTTTCCGCGGGTGCCCCGACTGTCTTTTCCCGTTCGTTGTCGAGAAAAAGTGCATCCGGCACGGTCCGTTCAGCATTTCTTCGGGGGACACAAAAGGTCTTGGAAACCTCGGCCCACTATTTTGTACATTTGCGGGAGTCGTCCCTATTATCGCTTCGCTGCTCATTGCTTCTCCGATAATCATCTCTCGTTGTTTCCTCCTGTGTTTGCTCGAAATCCTGCCGAAATTTGCCCTGGGGCATCATAGTTTGGATACTTGCCGAGGAAATCGTCGCCTCGATTGATAATTTCGACCACGGTCCTCCTCCGGCGACCTGTGTCGTTTATTGTGGACAGCGTCTTCTCCGTCTGCCCATCTATTTGCTATCTCCATCAACGCGGATACTGTTTTTGGATTGGTCCTTCCTAAGTCTTCGACAAAATCTCCACGCCTAATTCCTGCGACAAACGCATCTATTGCTCTCTCGTCAGATATATTTTCTGCCGAGTTTTTTATGATGTTCCACCTTTGGATGTATTTTCTCATTGACTCATCTGGTTTCTGTCGACACGCTCTCAGCTCTTCTAACGACGCAGGTTTTTTGCATGTGGACCTGAAGTTTTTGACGAATACGTCCTCGAAACTTTCCCAGCTGTCGATAGACCCTGGCGGAAGTTTTTTGATCCAAGATCGTGCGGCCCCACTTAAGTGCACCTGAATACTTTGCATGGCTGTTGCTCTAGTTCCTCCGAGTTAACTTCACCGTCTCGAGGTAATCAATTAGCCGATCCTTCTGGATCTTGCAGGCCGTCGAACTTTTTGAAGTGATCAGGCAACTTAAATCCTGACGGGACTCGAGTTTTTCGTACTCTCCTTGTGAAGCACGGCAGGCCGCACATATCCTCGTCGTTAAGCTCCGGGGATTGCCGATGATCCCTTCTGCTTTGTCTTGCTCTATCGACCCTTGCTTGTGCTCCTGTGTCTCTTGCTCCGCTTGGTCCTTCAGGAACCGCCGCTGTTGCCGCTGCAGGTCGTGGACTATTTTGCCTTGCCGCTCCTTCGGGAGGCGTTGCTACGAACTGCTGTCCCCATAGCTCCAATCCCTGCTAACGCCATATTGTATAATGTTTCCCTTGGATCTCCCGGGGGTGGCCCGGATGCGAGGATGTAAGCTTGTGTCGCCATATACCCAGCTTCCGGTGTCTTAGGGATAATATTTCCTCTTGTATCTATCGACATAAAGGACATGTCGAGGTTTTGAACCAAGTGCTCTCTTTACGCTTCGGGTATGTATTGTAACCTTGATCTTCCTCTCGTTCCGAGCCTCCCTGTGGCTATCACCCGAAACTCTAGATTGTCCACTTAGATCTGCCCTTCTCCTGCTGGATGCGAAGCTGCCTCCTTTCTCCTGTTCAACTCAGTCTGTCTGTTTTTCTATTTCTCGAGCGGTTCGTGCGAGCCTATATTGATAAGCTTGCAGTTCTTGAGCTGTAGCTGTTGTCGTCATTGGCTCCGAACCATCTAGGGCTTTTGCCGCTCTATCCCAGGCTGCCTGTGGAAGTTGAACTCTGACGCGTGGTGTTGGCCCGACATATTTAGTGCCCATACCTCTCCTTAGATCTGAGGGATCGACAAAAGGATTACCCAAATCGTCGAAAGCCTCTGATGTTTCCTCTTGATTGTCGATAGCATAAATCTGATGATATTTTGTACTCCGATTTATGTTGGGTTTGGTGACATCATTATTGAGATTGATGAAGACCTTGCCCACTGTGATAGATTTGTCGATGAAGTCGTAACTGTCGACATCGCTTGAGCCATCGCTTATATATGAGTCCGCGGATGACTCAAACGATGTGTTGCTGAAGATCTTGGCGAGTTTCTCTCTTGCTCTGATGCTGACGTAACGTGTTGCCGAAGTTTCTTCTTCTGACTCAGTTGATGATGCGTAGCTTGAAAAATCAGAATCGACCGCCGACGATCCCGACGAAATCGGAATTTCGACACGATACGATCCTTCCTTCTCGACGCGAAAGTGAAACCTTCCGAACGTCATCTCCAAGGGCTCCGCCCGGATACGCATATGCATCCAAACGGGAGGGTGGGTGAGGAACAAAATCAACAAGACCAGCAGCGATCTGTTTACCTCGATCCATAGTGTTGCTTCCGGTTGACGATGTCGAAGATCTTGAACGTGCCATCGAGATCAGATCCTTACGCCTCTAATTCCCACAGACGGCGCCAATTGACAAGGGATTAACTTGTCAATGCCTATGGATAGTAGGCTAGGGTTTAGTTAGAAGTAGAGGGTAAGTAGATCTCGAAGGTTTCAGCCGAAAAGTACTCGACGATTATGAAAACTAGGGTTTGCAGACAATGATTCGATGATCTCCTCGTCCCTCGACTCCCCCTTTATATAAGAGGTGGAGCCGAGGGTTTCGTTTTGTACAAGTTACGTAGTCCGGGACGGTTTCCAACTCATCCCGCCGGATTTACAACCAACACTTCCTATTACAATTCTACTTTCCTTAATATATCTTGAGCTCTCGAACCTTCTTATTCTTCGGGTAGTGGGCCTTCGTTAAACCCCGGGTACTATCTTTGGCAGGCCCATTTGGGATGCCTATGTCAGGAAGCATTCTGCACGATGGCTCAAGTTCTTCATGACGGGTCGTCTTTCGTCCAAGTCAGACGGTGCGCCGGCGTCGAGCTCGAGAGCGACAACGAGGACTGGGCGTAGGTGCGCCGGCGTCGAGCTCGAGAGCGACCGTAGTTCCAAACCCTAGCCTAGGGTTTCGTTAAGTTTTTGTAGTCCTAATCAAGCACATAATATGGCTAGGGCATATGTTTAATTAAACTACGTTTATCAAGCAAGAGAGAAACGTGTCTAAGATGAAGAACTACATTATGCATAAAACGAACAGAACGTACAAGGACATGGAGGTTTTTCTCCGTTGCTCAAAAGCTTTCTTGATTTATCGATCAAGACCCATCATACTGCAATGCAATCGTCCTCTGTACTTTGTATTATTTATGTGAACCTCGTCGAGGCTTTATTAATTTAAAGCCGGGTAATATTGACTTTTATCCAAAAAAAAAATTGACTTTATTCTTGCGACTGCTTTGATCGGCCCGCCATCTCGACTTATCGTTGGTGCAGGTGAGCTAACGTTAACAGAGGAGTTTGGTCTGTGTCACTCGTGTGATCGTCCTCTGTTTCATCCACAACCCCGGGACTGGTGGGCGTCTTTCTAATCGCCTCGGAGATCTCGCATGGTGGGGTCGTCAAGGTCTGCGCCGCCGGAGCAGGGAGCAGCAAGCTCGGCGTTGTGAACTTGATGACGCGGAGGTGGCACCGGACGACGAGGCAGTCGTCGTTCACCATCTGTTGGGCGGACGCGAGGTCGCTGATCGTCACCAGGTACGGGGACGCGTGCACAGGGGCGTCACGGTCGAACGTGTGCTTCCTGAGCTCCGCCTCCTTCCCAAGGAGGCCGTCGATGGCGAGCTCGAAGCGGAACTCGGCCGTGGTCGCTGGGTCGTCGGACTTGCCGCGTCCGAGGAAGACGGCAACGCAGTCCTTGCTGGAGTCACAGTGCCCGTTGGGGTACACCTTCAAGTACCAGCTGCTTCCGCCGAGGGCGAAGTGGGGGCCGTACGCGCATTCCCCGGGCCGGAGCGCCGCCCGGAACCTCGAGAAGCTTCCGATGGTCATGGTGCGGGACCCGACCGCCGTCTCGGCGCCCTCCGCGGCCTCGTCGCGCGGCAGCGGCGCCCACATGAGCGGCCGGATCGCCTCCCTGTCGATCGAGAGCGTGAAACGGATGGTGAGGCTGTCGTCGTCCTCGCGGACGCAGCAGGACGCCTCCATCTCCCGCCGGTTCACGAACCGGACGTAGCCCTTGCGTCGCTGGTGGTCGCGCAGCGTCAGCTCCGACCTCGCCGTGCTGTCGTCGAACACGGTGTGCTTCCTGCTCGCGTCCAGGATCTCCAGGGAGAACCTCGCCGGGGCACGATAGGAGTAGGGACTATCGTCGAATGGCCCGCCGACGAAGACGGCGACGAAGTCCGCCGAGTCCTTGTCCAGGCCGGCGGGGTACACCTTGAGGTGGTAGTCCTCGTACAAATTGAGCGAGCCGAAGTTGAGCGCGGTGCCGGGGGACATCCGCGCCCACCTGGAGTAGTCGGCGACGGTGCAGAGTTTTGTTGTGGTCTCCGTCTTCACCAGGGTGCACGACGACGGCGGGGACGGCGACGAGTTGCTGGCGGCGGCGCCCATGGAGACGGATGAGTAGTTGGTATCTCCGCCGCCGGTACGTGCTCGAGATCTGTTAGAAAAGCAGCAGCCTTTATCTCGCACAGTCCCACACGTACTAATCCTATCCTAAACTTAGATGGGCACGTACTAATCCTATCCTAAACTATCTCCTGTCTAAGGCGTCTTCCTAGCTAACGAATCTCCTCAAATTTCTGATCTCGGCCTGACCTGGCCTGCTTTTCCCGGTAGTAATATCCGGGAACCCTAGGAGGATGCAGTGCACGTTGTCATGCAGATGCAGGGAGCTCTGCACCGGCAGGTCGGGACTCGGGATGCTGGATCGTGCTCACTGAGGGAGTGGAGGATGCAGAGCGGCAGACCGCGACCGAGAGCTAGCCCATTTCATCGCCGCCGCCTTCGGATGGTACCAGTGTGCACACACTTATGCTGAGCATGGATATTTTGAGGAAGACGAGTCATGGGTTTGTCATTTTTATGTAGTCTACAATATAAAGAATTTCACATTGAGGTTTTGCACGTTTGCATATTTCATCATTGTCTACATTAAGGATTTTTTTTCAGATTTTTTTAAAACTTGAAACTATAATTTTTGAATTGTTGAAAATAAAGGGTTACATGTAGCTCCAGTGGTCACCGTTTGGAGTTTCCCATTCTACACTGGCTTACAAAATTCTGGTTCCTTTATTTTAACGGATTTGCTAGAAATAAGGCGCCTTATTTTTATTATGTCTCTGTCAGCTCCGTATCCATTGGATTTGTCTCGTGATTCATGCTGATATGACAGTTGCAAGTGGGTTGCAACTAAGATTTCCCTAATTACAAGTAGGTTGCAACTGAGCCTGAGTTGCAAATGGGTTGCAACTGAGGTTTTACTAGTTGCAAGTGGGTCGGAACTGAGAAAAAAATCCACACAGTTTAATTTACTTCAAGATTCGTGCTAGACTATGAGTTACACATGAGCTGCAACTAAGTTACAACTTAGACTTGATGACGTCACGTGATTGAGATTTAGTTAAGTCTAAGTCGCCTGAGATCTAGAAGTCCCCTTATTTTAACTGCTCATTGTTTCCCAGAGAGCCCCCTACTTATGAACGAGAATGGGGAAGTTTGCCACAAAATATTTGCTATGTGACTATTGTTTACAAATGGAAATTCATCTGCATTTTGCATGAAGTTGAAAGAGCTGTAACGAATTTCTGATTGTTATGAATGCAATACTATGGAACTCTTTTGTCTCCTAGAATGCACTACTATGGAACTATTTTGTCTCCTAGAGCGAATCTTGAAGCCTTGGGAATTTTTAAAACTTTGAAGTACAAAAATACAACTGATGATTGGATCATGTTGATATCATTTTCATTCTTGAGCTAAGCTGACAATGTCCACACCTTGCATCCTCATCACAGATTTGCCGACATCCTTTTGACAGCAAGAAAAGAATTCACAAAACATCAAGACTTTTCCCAATAAAAAGCATAAAGAGCTTCATGTTACACACAAATCACTACACATTTGGATTACATTGGTCGTGACCGGCGTCAATACCTGATCCATGGTGCACATTTCTCATTGTGAATCTGAGATGAATTTATATACCTATTTCTACTATGTAAGATTCACAAGTACCAAAGTCTGGCTAATGTCTACATAGAAAGAGAAGAGAAAATGAAAGGAAAACAGAATACAATACAATATCACCAAAATTCTGTATACTATTCTACGATGCTCTATGTGGTGGTATACCCAGTCAATCTTCACTTGCAAGAGACTTTTTGACACAGTCCATGATGCCCTCACAATCATTTTCTGGTACTAAGCATTCTGCGTCAGTTTCCATGCTTCTTGGCACTGAGTGAGGAGAACGGAGATTTCCATGCGTTTGACAAGCCTTCATTGTCTTGCAATGCTCCGCCTCATCGTCTCGTATATTGACAAATACATCATACAAGTTATCTGCATTGGGATATGGGAAACAGTGAGCAGCTTTATAGAGAAAGCATTAAAGAAGAGAGTTCAATTTCTTGTTTATAGGCACTATATTATCATTATAGATAGTAAAACCCGAATGTCAGGAGCACGAATTAGTAGATCAGGTAACAATCTGCTGAAATGAATCACGACTGTGGTTTGATGGGTCTTATGTTATATATATGTTCCAGCAAATGGTGGTAAGTAGCTCACTTCCCCAATAGACTCTTGACTTAACCAGATGAATCAGTGAAATTAATTTCCCAAGCAACAACTAACATGAAGCCCTGACAGTCTAAAAAATCAACTCAGCAAAGCTGTCAAAGGGAAGAACTATACCAACTTTAGGCCTCCTAGAACATGGCACTCTTGATGTTTGAAACTCATCTGCGGAAACAAGCCATGAAAGCAATAAGCATAGATGTTAATGGTTATATAAAACATTAAAGCACATAAAAGTTAAAGTAAGGGCCTACCAAATAGGTAAAGATCCTCATTCATGTAATAGTTTATAGCTGCTTCAGGAGCTGGTAGTTTTTTCAACTCCTCTGTTGAAAAAGAAACAAGTAGCACACACATTACGGAATTGGAAGTTTCATGACAAGAAGTAAACTTGTGTACATGGGTAAAATAGATGAAATGAGGTATCAGCTTGCTCAGTCCCCAGGTAGGTAGGCACCAAAACTAATGGTTGAACAAGAGCAATCAATGGTTCAGGTTTTAAATTTTTTTTTTTTTTGTAGGACTAGGAATGGCATATTCATCAAAATAGGTTTAAAGGTAATGGTATAGCTCATAATAAAAGGGATCCGGTTACAAATTTACAATGATTTGACCCTCAGCTCCTCGGCTCAATAAATTCAGGTTAGAAGGTTGTTCAAATATGGGAAACAAGAGTTACCAACTTGATTATGTAAGCTAATATTCAATAGCCATGGTACTAGTTCACCATTCAATCTTAGATATACAGTTTAAAATAAGCCACGCAGCACAGGGATTGATGGCTCGCTACTGTACACTTATCAGTAATGAGTACAAAACTGGCGCAATAGGAAGAATGGTTAGCCCATTAAGGTTGCTTACCTCCATTTAGCTTAAGGAACTTGTCATAAGTTGAGTATGCGTGCCTCTCGACACATTCAGAAAAGTGGTCTGCACATAAGATGGCCAAGTTGGAGCATTATCATCACAAGAAACACAGTAATAAAATAGGAAATTACTTCATAATGGGAAGTAATATGTGTACTCACATGCCATTCTTGGGCTCAGCATGTACATGGCAACAGTCATGAAGTAGTAGAAAAAGGCACTAAACCGCGCAAGAAAGCGGTCAACCCATACAGAGTTTCCACCCAATTCCTGATATGAACCGATAAGAGGAAGAGAGTAAGAAATATGCAGTAATATAATCCGACTGAAAGCTATGTACAGCTCGACTCAACGGGTCGGAATAAAACAGGATATGCTAACAACATAATTCATTTTGGCATGACATAGAATGGGCAAACATATAAAAGATTACGAACATACTTCCATGATCAAGAGGTGATGGAACTCATTCATGCTTTCGGCGAAGTGCACTTTGATGTAATCTGCCCGTCTCCACCAGCCGAAGGTCTCGTACAGGTGAAGCACCGATATGAACGCTGCGCAATAATCAGGAGTCAACAACACAAGGATGCAGGAAGCATGCCCAAACCATTCGTACTGCAAAATTCAGAGACCTGCGTGTTACCGCAAGCGTGTAAGACAGAGACCCTCACCGAAATATGGCACCCTGGCGATGGTCTCGAGCACGAAGAACCTGGCGTAGTCGCGGTCCCGGTACAGGGCATCGAGTATCACGATGATAGAGTCCTGTGGTGTGCACACGAGATGCAGGACAAGCGCATGTTCAGACAGACAGAGTAAAACCTGAAGGTAAAAATCTATCTGGAATCTGGAGCCACCCACCGTGAGGAAAATGTTGAAGGACTGCTCGAGCCTGACGGCCCAGCCGTCGTCGTCGGTGGGAGACAGCGGGTCATCGGCGGCGGCGGATCCTTCCGGAGGAGGGCTGGCCTCCTCCCTGACTGGGAATGACTCCTCGACGGCGGACACCTCCGTCTCCTGCTCCGCCTTCTCCTGCTGCGTAACCTGCGTTCTAATCGCCTCCGCCCGGAACGTTCTACTCCCCCTGCGCGCCACACGCAGAATTAAATGAGCGGAAGGTGCAGCGGGATACATGCGGCGGGCGGAGAGAATGTGAGTTGTGCCGAGGAGGAGGAAGAGGGGGATCGAGTTGAGGGGGTACCCGGTGGCGAGGACGACGGGGCTGCGGAGGCCGCGTGCGCGGAGAGGGAGGAAGGATGGGGGAGAGCGCGCGGCGGCGGCGGGGTTGGAGGCGAGCGCGGCGGGGAGAGGGGCCGTGGAGGCGGGCGCGACCCCCGCCATGGTGGTGGGGTTTGGGGGTCAAATTGGAAGAGTGGCGCGGCCCTGAGGCGATGGAGGGGAGGGGGGTGATGGGCAGGGGGAGTGTGCTGGTGCTGGTGCTGGTTGGTATATTCGCGCGGGCGCGCGGCGGCGGGCGCGTTTTGTCGTTGGGGGAAGCGGGACGGCGACTCCGACGGAAACGACGGGCGGCGGCACCCGGCACGGCAAGTGCGCGTCCACGACTGAGCCGGCCGGACGGAGGAGGCAAAGCAAGTTTTGTTTTGTTTTGACCTGAGGCAAAGCAAGTCTGCTGTGAGCGAATGCGTGAGTGGGCCGGTTCCGAGTGGAGCCGTGGGACGAGTCACGTCCATCTGATATTTCCAAGCCTCAACTCAAACATTTGCAAGGTTGTGGGTAGGAATGCAAATGCTAGATCTGACACAGCAAGTTGCTTTCCCACTTAAACTCTAGTGCTCCAATTTCCGGGACAGTGTGAGAAGAGTTCATGTTCACGAGGGAGTGAGAGGGAGTTTAATTCCTTGTTTTTACAAGTTAAATCCGTAATAATTTTAATTCTCGTCCTTTCAAGTGTTGATGATCTAGATAACATGGCTAATGATATAGGGATAGATATCTTCGGTATAAACAAGGAGTGTTTAGATATACAAGTAGCTCGTAAGGAGAGGTTTTGTCATGGTACTTCCAGTGCTGATAGTAATAATAGTGGTTTACATTTTACTCTTCTTGCTGGTAGTAATAGTACTAGTTTACATCTTTACTATTATATGTGAGTCCGTACGTCGTCAAAAATGTTTGATGCCAAAGATTGGAGATATATTGACCGTCCAATCTTACTAAACGTCTCCCACTTGTCATCCAGCCATCGAGTCGAGTCGATGTCGACCCCTCATCTTTCTTTTAAGATGGTAAGGTCCCGGCATCGAGTTGAGATGATGTCGACACCCCATCTAACTTTAAGAACCACAGATATCCTAGCATACCATCATCTTAAAATTCATTGGTAATAGATAAGATATTGCAACAACATCAGAAAAATACCAACAAATTACCCTAACCTCAGAAAATGGTTCAACAACATCATCTAATGTCTGAATATTGCAACACGTAGTTCACCAGAACTACGACAACCTAAAATTCATTACAATCCATTACTAGCTAAGAGATAAGATAGACACCAGTCCAACATTGGTCCACATGCAAATACCAACAAATTCATTACAATTCCAGGAGCACGACACCTTTAATTAACATAGAATTACTCTGAGGCAATTTCTATGACCTTCTTCATCTTGGACATGTGCCCTTCCTTCTGTTTCAGGAAATCTCCAATGGTGAACTCCAGCTTTCTCTTGTCAGCCTTCAACTGGTCCCTCTCCTTCTTCATCAGGTCCCTATCCTTCTCTGCCCTAATCCTCAAAACTTCGTGCATGTTTGAATGGTGTGCATCAATGAGTTTCTTCTACTCAGAGCTTGTCCTGCTTTGGCCTGCTTCTCACCAACCACTGTCTTCAGTTCATCTTGTGCCATCTTCGGATCCTTGTGTAGTTTGATAATCTCATCATGGAGCTTGAACTTTTGTTCAAAATGATCCAGAGCTTCATTAGTTTTCTGCTCACCATGCATTTCCCAAAGTCTTCCCAATGCTTTCTTCAAGTTTTTGGGCCATTCACCATCTACCCACTTCACATAATCACATCGAGGCCATTCCTACATAAATCAATCAAAAAATGTATATTGTGTCAGCTACTTCATATTATCTATTCCTACACAATTTAGATTACTGCACAAAAACACACACCTCCATATCACATCCAAGAAACCTCCTGTCAGTGTCTCATCCCTCGAAAGCTACGTGAAACCGAGAAAACTCCAATATCAAAAACGCAACAAGTGATTCACGTGGAATCCGTTTTCGATGAACTAGGACTTGCTATGGAAATAAGCACAAGCTCTAGAACACCACATGGATAAGGTACAAATAAAAACCAAGAAAGATGATGCAAGGATGCAAAGGTTTGAGCTTTCTCCGAACGATACGATCGAGTTACTCACTCGAGAGCCATCTTGCACTCGAGAGCCATCTTGATAGTACAGCAACTAAACTATAAAACGGTCTCGAACTACACCATGAGACCGGAGAGAAAGAAACCCTTCAAGAGCAAACCTTAATCTTGCGCATTCCAGTTGATCTCGATGAGGACGGTCTTGATCGCAACAAGATGGAACACCTTTCTTGATTGTGCTTAGTTGATGAAGTCATGCGAATTGCTCCCCCATACTCCACTATGGGAGAGCTTCTTCTTCGGTGCATCTTCACATATCCATGATCACCATATGGATGACAAGCTTCAAGCATAAGATCTCTTCGAGTTGACACATCTTGAACTTGCGCTTCATTTTTTCATTCTTCATCATGTTGATGTCTTGAAGTTAAACTTGAGGGATCACTTTATCTTCATATTCAAGACATACTTGACACTTAATATTATTCATCAATTCTTCTTATTGCAACATTGAAGCCAACATATGGTTCAAGCATTGCCTATGGACAACTCCTACAAATATAACTCAATGCAAACATTAGTCCATAGGGATTTTAATTAATTACCAAAACCACACATGGGGGCTCCATCCACTTTCAATCTCCCCCATTTTGGTAGTTGATGACAATCTCTTTGAGAGGGTTTATATAAGAAATTTAAGTAACAAACAAGTTGAATACATAGAGCAAACTCCCCCATAATATATGCACGTGTGAATGAACTTGAATTTCATTGCATACATTGGCATTCAAAGCCTAGTGGAGTTTTCTCTAAGTATTCAACTATGCAAAGCAACAAGATGCAATGCAAGAAAGTCACATGCTTAAGCAAAAAAGCAAAGACATAACCAATGCTTAAGCACAAAGCAAAGACATAACCAAATTTCCTTAAACCCTCCAAACTTCTCCCCCATTGGCACCAATTGCCGAAATGGGTGAAAATTTTAGAAGGCCAATATAGTGAGAGTTCCTTCATACCGTGTGCATTTCTCATAATTTGAGTGGAATCAAGTGCACATATCCAGTGACGAATATTCGGAAGGAATCACACTATAGAGAGGATCAAAGATTGCACAAAGATGACAAAGTCAAGAAGCTTCAACAAAAGAAGCAAGCAACCAAATGAACCACAAAGAAGATACCAAAAGAAAGATAGATATTATGATAAGATCAAGAAGATTGCTCTAAAGAATATGATGAAGCTCCCCAAGGTTTGTGCACAAAACTAGATAATTTGTATTGGAGTATAAAGTGCACAAACATGGAATCATCACTCCCATAATATCATTCAAAACAAAAGATACCAAGTGAATTAAACTCAAATGATCACCACAAAAAGTGTTTTAAATAAAATGAGGAGGCTCCCCAAGGTACATGCATAAATTAAAATGTTGCATTGATACGTCCAAAACGTATCCACTTTCCCGAACACTTTTGCTATTGTTTTGCCTCTAATTTGTGTATTTTGGATGCAACTAACACGGACTAACGCTGTTTTCAGCAGAACTGTTCTGGTATCTCGTTTTTGTGCGGAAATCCAACTTTCGGGAAAAACCTCGGGATTTTGACGAAGGCCCTATTTTCCCAGAAAACTCACGGAACCAGAAGGGCAAGTCAGGTGGAGGCCCGAGGGCCCCACACCCTAGGGCGGCGCGGCCCAGGAGGGGGGCGCACGGCCCTAGCGTGTAGCCCCCTCGGCAGGCCTCCGACGCCCTCCTTCGGACTACTTATCGCCCTCGACCTAAAAACGCACGGGGAGAAGTCGAAGTCGCCAGAAACCCTCCAGAACGCCGCCAAATCGCGAAACTCCGTCTCAGGAGCCAGAAGTCTCCGTTCTGGCACTCCGCCGGGACGGGGAATCGGAGGAGATCATCGCCATCATCACCACCGACGCCTCTCCATCGACCAGCCATGTTTCCCCCATCCATGTGTGAGTAATTCCCCCGCTTTAGGCTGAAGGGGATGGTAGGGATTGGATGAGATTGGTCATGTAATAGTCATAAGATTGTTAGGGCATAGTGCCTAGTATACGTAGATGTTACTTTTATGATATTGTTGCAACTTGTTATGCTTAATGCTTGTCACTAGGGCCCGAGTGCCATGATCTCAGATCTGAACATGTTATTATTTCATCATGATATTCATTGTTTATGGTCTTACCTGCAAGTTGTATACACATGTCGCTGTCCGGAACCAATGGCCCCGAAGTGACGAAATCGGGACAACCGGAGGGGATGGTAGTGATGTGAGGATCACATGTGTTCACGGAGTGTTAATGCTTTGCTCCGGTACTCTATTAAAAGGAGTACCTTAATATCCGAGTAGATTCCCTTGAGGCCCGGCTGCCACCGGCTGGTAGGACAAAAGATGTTGTGCAAGTTTCTCATTGCGAGCATGTACGACTATAATTGGAACACATGCCTATTGATTGATTAGTACTTGGATACCGTTTTATTATTAGCTGCAAATGCCCTGCTTGATTGTTACATGAGTTTCTCTCATCCATGCAACGCCCGTTCATCCGTCCCTGTGCCTACAGTATTTTAATCCTGTTGTTTACTATAATCACTACTGCTGTCTCTGTTACTCTGCTGCTGTTATTTCACTACTCTCATCGCTATAAAACTGCTACTACTCGATAAACTCTTGCGAGCAAGTCCGTTTCCAGTGCAGACTGAATTGACAACTCCGTCTGTTAAGGCTTTCAAGTATTCTTTGTCTCCCCTTGTGTCGAATCAATAAATTGGGTTTTACTACCCGCGAAGACTCGCTGCGATCCCCTATACTTGTGGGTCATCAAGATCATTTTTACGGCGCCGTTGCCGGGGAGCATAGCTTTATTTGGAAGTTCACTTGGATTGATATTGTTCGCTGCAAATTCTCCATCATGGGTAAACCTCGCGATACTAAGGTCGCCATATTACCATCCACTACAAGAAAAGGTACAACTACGAGTACCTCTGCTGCTCTTGATTCACCATCCGTGATAAGTAAACTTGTTTCACCACCACAAGCTTCAAATGTCTGGTACTTCTGCTGAATCTGAAAATTCCTCTTATAATTGTGATGATGCTTCTATCGTGCTTGATAATGATGGTTCGTTAGGATCTTTTCTAGATGCTACAATTGCTAGGTCTAGACAAATTGAAAATACTGAAACTCCTAATGAAAATGCTTTGTTACACCTATTAATTCACCGAGTCTCATTGAATACTCTAGTGATGATCTTGATGAAGATTATGTGGAACTTGATGATGATTTTATTGAAAAATGCAATGCTACTACTGATGCAAGAAAAATTAAAAAGTTGCTTGCAGAACATGCTCGTTAGATATAAAGCTGTCTCCCGATCCTAAATTTGCCACATCTCCTATAAACATTAAGGATAAAGATTATGATTTTTCTCTTGATCTATCTCATATAGCTATTGTTGAGAAAACACCCTTTTGTGGTACTGAAAAAGAAAGTGCTGTTGAACACATGATTGAGTTATCTACTTTGAGTAGCTTATTTTCTGATGATGTTAAGAAGCGTACTTACTTTGTTGCTAAAATCTGTCCATTCTCATTAAAGGATGACGCTAAAACTTGGTATAATAGTTTGCCACCTAATTCTATTAAAAGTCTAAAAGAATTGCTTGATGTTTTCTTCCGGAAATACTTTCCTGCTAGTGCTCAACATATTGCTTTGCAGAGAATTTATAATTTTGACCAGGAAGATGGAGAGAAATTGCCTGAAGCTTGGGCGAGATTTTGCTCTCTTATTAGAGCTCGGCCTGACCATGATTTGGAAAAGCATGATTTACTTGATATATTTTATAGTGGACTAACCATTGAGTCTAGGGCATACCTGGATAGTTGTCTTGGTTGTGTTTTCAGGAAAAGAACTCCGGACGAAGCTGAAGAACTATTGGCTAAAATAGGCCGGAATCATGATGATTGGACTACGCCTGAACCAACTCCAACGCCAATATTGAAGAAGAGGGGTTTAATTAAATTGAATGATGAAGATATGAGGGAAGCCAAGAAGTCTCTCAAGGAGAAAGGTATTAAATCTGAAGATGTGAAGAATCTCCTCCCATAGAAGATATATGTGAGATAATTCCCCCTTCATCCATGATTGAGGTAAATTCCCTTCAGCGCTTTACTAGGGAAGATATTCCGTATTCAAAACCTCCTGTGCAATGCTTAGATGAGTTTGATAATTATATTGTTAAGCAAGAAAATTTTAATATGAGAGTAGAGAATCATCTAATGGAAAATTCTCAAGCTATTAGTGAATTGCATGATATTGTGGAGAGAACCTCCAATGATGTTAAGATGCTTGTTAAACATTTTCATATGGTTCAAACTCAAATTGATCAACTCACTAAAGTGCAAAATGACTTGTTGGGAAATAATTCTAAAGAAAAACATGCTTATGAAGTAACAACTAGAGGTGGTGTCTCTACCCAGGATCCTCTATATCCCGAGGGACATCCCAAAAGAGTTGAACAAGATTCTCAACGCATTGAACCTAGAGCTCCTTCTAAGAAAAAGAAAAAGAAACATAAGAATGTTGTAGAATCCTCTGAACCTGTTAATGATCCTAATAGTATTTCTATTTCTGATGCTGAAACTGAAAGTGGTAATGAACACGATAATAATAAAGATAATGATAAGAATGATGCTTCTGATAAAGAAGAGGTTGAAGATGAACCTGAAAAGCAAGATAAAAATAAAAAGTATACTAAAGAAGATTTTATTGCTAAGAAACATGGTAATGAAAGAGAACCATGGGTGCAAAAGCAAATGCCTTTTCCCTGCTAAGAAACTAAAATCAAAGGAAGAAGAACACTATAATAAATTTTGTGATTGGATGAAACCTTTATTCTTGCAAATCCTTTGACTGATGCTATTAAATTGCCTCCTTATTCAAAGTATATGAAAGATATTGTTACTAACAAAAGGAAAATCCCCAATGAGGAAATTTCCACTATGCTTGCTAATTACTCTTTCAATGGCAAAGTTCCAAAGAAGTTGGGCGACCAGGTATACCTACCATTCCTTGTTCTATTAAGAATAATTATGTTAAAAGCTGCTCTATGTGACTTGGGAGCCGGTGTTAGTGTTATGCCTTTTTCTCTTTATAAGAGACTTTACTTAGATAAGTTGATACCCTACTGATATATCTTTGCAAATGGCTGATAAATCTACTGCTATTCCTGTTGGTATATGTGAGGATGTTCCTGTTCAAGTTACTAATAACTGCTTGATATTAACTGATTTCTTTGTGTTGGAAATGCCTGAAGATGATAATATGTCTATTATTCTTGGGAGACCCTTTCTTAATACTACAGGTGCTGTTATTGATTGCAATAAAGGAAAAGTCACTTTTAATGTTGATGTTAGGGAGCACATCGTCTATTTCCCCAAGAGAATTGAAAAAGCATGTGGAGTTAATACAATTTCTAATGTGAGAACTATCAAAGTGGGAACTATCGATTGTCCTATATATGAGCCTAAAGAAGAATATCAAACTCTTATGATTGGATCCATATCAATACAATTTAAGGTAACATGATTGATTTGAGGTTTATTTCTTCATATGCTATGTAAAATTTATTTGGTGGCAAGACTTGATCAACCTTGTTAACAAATACTTTTTATATGCATGGAGGAGGTAAACAACATCTCTTTCTTCCTCCACTTGCTCTACTTGCTGTAGCACTTTTGTTTTGTAAAGTTCCTTAGTTAATTAGAGATTTCAAAAAATTTCCTGGCCAGTAATAATAAACTTAATACCCAGAAATGTGCATTTTTCAAAGTTTTCAAAAATTCGCAAAAATTACACCGTTGGTCCTATTTTTCGACGAGGCACCCGGGAGCACACGGGGATGACCAGTGAGGGCACCCAGTGCTGGCACCCCACGGCTGGCGCGGCCGGCAAGGAGGCGCGCCACCCCGGTGTGTGGGCCCCCCTTTAACCCACTTTAGCATCTCTTCCTCTCACACTCTTCTCTCTCCCGAAAAAATCGACACCAGCTTCCTCTCACTCGTGTTTTTGCTCAAGAACTCCAGATTTCTCGATCTCTTTGCTCTGCCCAGATTTCTGTCTGAGATTTGGCACATTTGCTCTTCGGTATGTGACTCCTTCGATTATCCTAGTAGAATTTTGTTTGGTGGAATATATCTTGCATATTTTGCTGCTGTAGGTAATATGTTTAGTGAGCTTGCATGCTTGTTCTAAGTGGTAGAAACTAGTTTTGATGCATGATTAGTACTCTAGCAAGTTCCTATGGTAGTTTCTCTCGATTATATGTCACCAAATCAAGTTTTATATTGTTTGTTGAAAATTTTCAGAAAAGGGGGATGTACAACTTTAACTTTGGAGAAGTGTTCCAAGGGGAGACAACAAGCACGGGGAGGCCCTCTAGGTCATCCACCCGATGCAGGCCATCCTACAATGAGGATCTCATCGCACCAAGCTTCGCACCCGAGGAGGACAATGGAGTCCCTAACGCTGCATCCTTTCCATGCTATGACTTTTTGAGTAATGCAGGGTTGTTGGATGATTTCTTTACCCTCGTCGGTAGGGCAAGTTTGACCACCTATGTGGGAGATGAGAGTGAGCAATACTACACGCTCACTAAAATCTTTGTGGAGAGCTTCAAGTTCAACAATAAGCACTTTCACCCGATAGTTTCATTCAAGATCTATGGTAAACCTATTACTATGAAGTTGGAAATTTTTTGTGCTGCATTGGGTATTGTCCCTGTAGGTACAGCAAGGAAGATCGAGGACAACCCAAGGGAATTGTTGGAGCTCTATCGAGGGATCACCAATGATGATTGTCGCACCATTCAGCGTGGCAAGATAAGAAACATTCAACTCCCCGCCATTAAGTATTTTGCTTATTACATTGGTACTAGCATTCTTGGTAGGGAGAACACTAGCAACATATCTAGCTATCACCTTGGTTTCTTAATTGCTGCACTCACTGGGGAAACACCTTATCATCTTGGTGCTCTTGTTGCTCGCTTGCTTGTCTAACAAGGGGCCCATATTTGGAGGAATTATTGCTTCGCGCGTTTTAGCATATTTAGAGCTTCCTCTTGACCCTAGTGATGTAAAAATAGCTCCTATGAGGCTCGATATTGCTGCTATGAAGAGTCATCAATTTGTTACAGCTGACTCTAGGATAGATAATATTGTCTATAGAGTGTTGTTTGCTGACGGGGAAGAGAGGGAAGTCCCTTTGCCCCAACCAGATTTGTTCAGTATCAACAGGAAATCATGGTCGCGCTCTAAGGAGGAGGTGGATGAGAAGCTGAAGATACACAACTTCCACCAGCAGCATGACTCTGAGGATGCCGAGCCCTCCTACGACTACACCGTCACGTATCCGGGTGCTTCTTCTAGCACATACCCGGAATATGATCCATCTTCGTACTACGATGGTGCTTCTTCATGGGCACCATGGGGTTGATCTCCACTTAGGCCAAAAGCCTAAGCTTGGGGGGAGGTATACCGGCATCACTCATTCTTTGCATATTATGGTTGCTGGATACTTGTACATACTTGTTTAGTCTCTTTGAGTGGTTTTCTAATGAGAGGGAGATGATATTTGGGGAAGTGCTGCCTGAAAACAGATTCTGGACTGTTACTAGAAAAATTCGTGCGCACAGCCAGAACGTTATTTTGAGCTGCCAACTTTTGTGCATGTGCCCCAGGTTGTTATCTAACTTTCATTAGTTGAACACTTTTCGAGCTGAGCAACGGAAGATTTTTGTAAAAATCGATTTCGTCTTGCTGTCAGGTTTTGGCAGATTTCTGTCATCTCGCTTTTCTGTGTTTCTTTTAATTTGCTATTTCTTGTTTTTGCTTTGTTTCTTTCCCAAAACACAAAAAGACCAAAAATATTTCTGTTGTTTCTCTTCACCACTTGTTTACTTTGGTTTCTTGCATTTGTTTCGCTTTATTTGCTATTGCTAGTTTGCTATAAGAAAACCCAAAAAGATTTTGCTTTGTTTGCTTGTTTCCTTTTATTCTTGTTCTCAAATTCGAAAACACCAAAAATATTTGCTGTTCTTCTTTGGTTTTGTAAAGTTCTTTATGAGTTCAATGGTCTTCGGTGGCTGGAGTGTGGTTTTCATTTCATATTATCCAAGCTACACAAGTGAAAAGGCAATAATGACGATATTCGACAATCTGATTGTGGTGAGAGGCTGGTATGAACTCTATTTGTTTTCATTTTTGTACATATACTCATCCATGTGAGCATGCTTAGTTGGTTCATGTGAGGTATATGTCATTTAAGAAAGTCTAGTAGTTCATGATCTCTCATGTTTAGCTCCAATTTATTAATATGAGTAGCATGTCATGGATGTTTGCTCGTATTGTTTTATTCATAGATAGGTATGATATTGTGGTATCCTCCTCCGAATAATTCGTTTGAATTAACTTGGCACATGCTCACGCATGCATATGACTGAACAAGAGTCAATTAAGCCTCAATGATTTACATTGCTTCGAGTTCTGGTATCACTTTTATGCCTCGGTTAATTTATTTTGCCGCAAGCATGATTATGACGATTCTTGCTCTCTTGATTTGTCGCTCCCTAGTCTTTTGCTAGCCATCACTTGTACTGAGCGGGAACGCTGCTCGTGCCTCCAAACACATGAAAACCAAGTTATTCCGGAGTGTCCACCATAAATACCTATGCATGGCATTTCAAACCATTCCAAGTAAATTCTCATGCGCTACCTTTAAACCTTCAAAATGCTTCTCAATTTGTGTTAATGTTTCATAGCTCATGAGGAAGTATGTGGTGTTTAACTTTCAACCTTGTCATTTACTCTTGATGGATTTTCATATGGACTAGTGGCACATCCGCTTATCCAATAATTTTGCAAAAAGAGTTGGCAATGGGGTTCCCAGCCCCGATTAATCAAACTTTACTAATAATTCTCTTCACATGTTTTGCTCTGATTCATCAGTAAGCAACTTAATTTTGCAAATAGATACTTCTCCATGGTATGTGATTGATGGAAGGCACCCGAGGATTCGGTTAGCCATGGCATGTGTAAGCAAAGGTTGGGGGGAGTGTCACCCATAATAAAACTAAAATACGTGTGTAAACAAAAGAGAAGAGGGATGATCTACCTTGCTGGTAGAGATAACGTCCTTCATGGGAGCCGCTCTTGAAAGTACGGTTGGCGAGGTAGTTGGTGTACCCATTACCATTCGTTGACAACAACAAACACCTCTCAAAATAATTTTACTCCTGCTTTACAAATGAAAAGCTCTAGCGCATGTTAATCCCTGCTTCCCTCTGCGAAGGGTCAATCTTTTACTTTTATGTTGTGTCTCCATCCTTTCTTTGAGATCCTTCTTGAGAGCACAACTGTCATTCTTAGTGTAATATGCTTGTCTCAAAATATGATTGACTGTGGTATAACTTTGATGCTTTTATCTTTGACAATCACTATTTCTAGTCTTTCTATGAACTTCAGAGGTGCCCGAGCATTTATGTTTTGCTGATCAAATATGGGCAAGCGAGATACCACTCTATCATACTCATTTATGAACATTGCAATCCTGCTTATATACATGATTCATGATGCTTATTATTAATTGTTGGTACCTTTCCATGATTGACATAGCTATTGGATGATCTTATTTGCATGTATCTTATTATGAACTGCCTAAGTATTAGCCATAGCATGAGAATATTTACATCATATGAACAAATGTGTTCGTGAAAGTTCTTTTATCGCTCAGTTGTTAACTGAATTGCTTGAGGACAAGCAATAAGCTAAGCTTGGGGGGAGTTGATACGTCCAAAACATATCCACTTTCCCGAACACTTTTGCTATTGTTTTGCCTCTAATTTGTGTATTTTGGATGCAACTAACACGGACTAACGCTGTTTTCAGCAGAACTGTTCAGTATCTCGTTTTTGTGCGAAATCCAACTTTCGGGAAAAACCTCGGGATTTTGACGAAGGCCCTATTTTCCCGGAAAACTCACGGAGCCGGAAGGGCAATTCGGGTGGAGGCCGAGGGCCCCACACCCTAGGGCGGCGCGGCCCGGGAGGGGCGCGCGGCCCTAGCGTGTGGCCCCCTCGGCAGGCCTCCGACGCCCTCCTTTGGACTACTTATCGCCCTCGACCTAAAAACGCACGGGGAGAAGTCGAAGTCGCCAGAAACCCTCCAGAACGCCGCCACATTGCGAAACTCCGTCTCAGGAGCCAGAAGTCTCCGTTCTGGCACTCCGCCGGGACGGGAATTGGAGGAGATCATCGCCATCATCACCACCGACGCCTCTCCATCGACCAGCCATGTTTCCCCCATCCATGTGTGAGTAATTCCCCCGCTGTAGGCTGAAGGGGATGGTAGGGATTGGATGAGATTGGTCATATAATAGTCATAAGATTGTTAGGGCATAGTGCCTAGTATCCGTAGATGTTACTTTTATGATATTGTTGCAACTTGTTATGCTTAATGCTTTTCACTAGGGCCCGAGTGCCATGATCTCAGATCTGAACATGTTATTATTTCATCATGATATTCATTGTTTATGGTCTTACCTGCAAGTTGTATACACATGTCGATGTCCGGAACCAATGGCCCCGAAGTGACGGAAATCGGGACAACCGGAGGGGATGGTAGTGATGTGAGGATCACATGTGTTCACGGAGTGTTAATGCTTTGCTCCGGTACTCTATTAAAAGGAGTACCTTAATATCCGATAGATTCCCTTGAGGCCCGACTGCCACCGGCTGGTAGGACAAAAGATGTTGTGCAAGTTTCTCATTGCGAGCACGTACGACTATAATTGGAACACATGCCTATTGATTGATTAGTACTTGGATACCGTTTTATTATTATACGCAAATGCCCCGCTTGATTGTTACATGAGTTTCTCTCATCCATGCAACGCCCGTTCATCCGTCCCTGTGCCTACGGTATTTTAATCCTGTTGTTTACTATAATCACTACTGCTTGTCTACGTTACTCTGCTGCTTTGTTATTTCACTACTGAGACCTGCTATAAAACTGTTACTACTGATAAACTCTTGCGAGCAAGTCTGTTTCCAGGTGCAGCTGAATTGACAACTCCGCTGTTAAGGCTTTCAAGTATTCTTTGTCTCCCCTTGTGTCGAATCAACAAATTGGGTTTTACTACCCGCGAAGACTGCTGCGATCCCCTATACTTGTGGGTCATCATGCATTTGAATACAATATGCATAACATGGAATCCTCACTTCCTCATTACCATTTTAAAGCACAAACATTTGAATAGATCATAGATAGGAAATTAAGCTTAACATTTGCAACAAACAAATGGTTTAGCAACAAGTAACATGCACCATAATAAAAGGCCCAACCAAGAGGATATATGAAAGGCATGACAAAGCATATTATATGACTGTTAAACGGATGAGCAAAAAGCATCATCATAGTCTTCAATGAATTATATTGCTTAGCATGACCAATCAACACACAACAAATAAATTAGATATCAAATGGAGATGTATCATCTCTTATGTGTATAAGTTTCTATAAGTGGGCAATATCACGAAGATGTTTATCCACAAAGAAACATGTACACATAAAATAGATACACAAGAAATATAGCATGATATCCAAGACGAAGTCATGCAATATACCAATAAGAATTTTTGCTTAATAGCATGGCCAAAGGCTCAATTTTATCTTATTGTATATTCATGAACTTCAACCACAAACACATAAAGTACATCAAAAATATTGACAAGGGATAGAAGATAGTTGGGATGCTTTGAGAAAGGCAACAAGTATCAAAAATGAGGATACCAAAAGAAATGACTCAATTTGCACTTTCGTCGATATTGCACATGTGAGAGGCTTGAGGAATTGATATGCAATAAAATTGCTAGATAAGCATAGTTGGGATGGATGAATCGTGAGCATGATTTTATATACTTCACAACATATGTGCTCATCTCAATATACTCACATTTGCAATAAAAAGGTTTCACTAAAAACTTTGTAAGAAGCATAATATTTGCAAATCGAGAGATTCATGCCAAGATGCAACCACATGGTTGGATGCTAGAAATATATGCATGAGAAGATACTTGTTACCGAGATAGCATTGGTGCGGATGTAGTAGATATGAGTTAGTTGACCATCCTAGCTTGCCTAAAATTACCATTGAGTCACCACATCTTCCTAAGTGTGAGACAAGCATCCAATGTATCTCCTTGTACCTAAAACAAAATTAAGCACAAAATGGTACCCGAACTAATTGGGTCCAAAGTAGTTAGGTACACTACAACATATAGGACAAACTCCACAAAACTATGTGCATATAGATATGAAATCGAATTTCATGCACATCTTAATCAAATTAGGATTTGATGGAGTTTACCCTATATATTGGATCAAAGAAAGTAACACATGCCATAAGATATACATATATTAAATATGCATGCACAAGACTTTCAAGAACCAAAGGAAGATACAATTTGGACAAAACACCAAATAACTCAAGATACAATGGTTGTCCAAATTATATCAAAGAATCAAATCAACACAAGATTGACTCCAAAGACTTATCTGATTATAAGAAAGCTAATTAAATCAAAAAAACAAAGGAATGAGATAACCAACTCCAAAGAGAGCAAGATTCCAACAAATAAACCAAACCCTCAACACTTTATATGACGGCACAAAGTACCAAAAAGAAAAGTTTTGTCTCCCAAAACCAAATTCTTGATAATGATCAAGAGATGTTAAGCATTCTAACAAATATAGGAGAGCTCCCCCAAGATTGGTGCATTGTCTAGGATTTTTCATATGAATACAAAATGCACAAAACTAGGATCATCATGCTACCTATATCTCCTAAAAAGCTCAGAAAATTAAAATCAACAAATTAGATCCATAAGATGCAATGAAGACACATGGGAGTCAAAGCACAACAAATTCATGGCAATAGATAAGGCAATTAAACACAAGAGCCAATGTAAATATGATCAATAAATATCTACCTTATAATTGATTGCCACTTGTCCAAGGACAAGAGGTATTAGGAAAAATTTACTGATGGTAGTTTGTAAGTATACGTAAGATCATATTTACAACAAATAAAGCATATGGTAAAAGATAAGAGTTAACCATCATGCAAAGAGAGTTTCTTGGTAGCTTCAATTAGTCCTACCAACATGCAAAGCAATTGATGAGGACATCCCTACTACACTACTACCTCTGTCATTACAAGATGAAGACGATGTTGTTGTGAAGCTCAAGTCCAATGAAGTCAGGATTGGACCAATGACACGAGCTCATGCGAAGCTACTCAAACAACAGGTGAACTTGTTCCTAAGTGATACTTTGATCGATGAGAACTTTATATTGCCTAAGTCCTATTACTTATGTATGATCAGGTATGAATAAGGAGCAAGCATCGCACGAGGAGGAGAGGAGCAGTTGGACAAGAAGCTGGACGTGAAGCTGGACATGGAGCTGGCCATGAAGCTGGACATGAAGACATCCCATGGACGCACGAGGGAGGAGAGGGAGGCATGCGCGAGGGGAGAAGAAGAAGTCCAGGCTGGCACCAGGCTCGGTCAGACCGGCCGGCGCGCCCGGTCCCAGGCCCAGTCCAACCGGGCGCCCGACCGGCCTATCCCGGTGCCAACCGGATCCCCAGCCGGTGCCAACCGGGCACTATTCAGTATGCCCGGAACCGTAGCCCGGTCACCACCCGGCGCCAGGCCCGGTTTCAACCGGTCTAAAGCGGTCCCAGGCCCGATCGACCAGCTCCTGAGCCGGCCGTGTCCGAGTCTGTCTCGAGCAGATCTTGATCTGGGTCGGTTATTCTTGTATTTTCTTGAACCCTGGTCGTCCTGAACCCCTATATAAGTGCCCAGGACGCCCCCAAATTAGGTTTAGACCACGGTTAAGATAAACCCTAGTTCATAGTTGATTGCTTTGCAACTCTATCGAATTCTTACACCATATTGCATTGATTTGGTGTAAACCCTAAAAAGTCTTGTGTGATCTGCTGTTCCATTGAGAATTAGACGATTGCAGCTTACCGCTTCGTGGTCGGCGGCTACGTGCGCAAGTGTGTGGAGTTGCGAATATCTTGCAGGGTTGAGAGCTGTTGCATTGGCGACAGGGACCAATCGAGATATCTCATTGTGTCATACAAGTTATCATCCACTTCATCGTCAAGTTATCTCCGTTGTGTTCATCCCGTGATCATCATCACCACCGTGCTTACTGAGAAGATCGGGCAACCCCTTATCATCTTGGTATCAGATTTCAGTGTTTCCTCGGTAAGCCATCCACAATCCACCCCATAGTTGAGTTGTGAGTGTTTTCCTATCTAGAAAAAGCCAAAAATATTAGGGTTAGGGTTTGCCATAGCATTAGATTGCACTAATTTCGAGTTTTAGTTGTTTTTCGTAGTTGTTTTTGCGTATCTTTTTCTTCCGTCTAGTTTTGTTAGGGTTTGTGTCTCCGCTATCATCTAGTGTCAGTTTTTGTTACTCCCAGTCCACATAGCGTACAGTGTGCTTGTTCCCAACCATATACACAGCCTTTCGATATAAGTAACTACGAACTTCCCCAGAAGAGACTAGTTTTACCACTCGACAAGCTGCTCGTTAGGGTTTTGGTGCTTTGCAATTTCTGTTGGTCGTGTTATCAAGGAGTTGAGTCATAAAATAAATAAATAAAGCAAAAAGAGCTACATAGCTGCGTGTGTTACAAAAAGAAAATCCAAAAAAAAAGTGAAGTGCTAGTAAGTTTCAAGTGAAGGCCTAGTTTACTTTTCTGCACTTGTAGTTGAGCAATATTGTGCTTGTTTCGTTGAGCTTTGCTAGTGTCTCTCGAGTGTATTGCAACCTTTTCATCCATATAGTTGCATTGCCACATTTATCGCCTTGTGTGACTATCATTGGTTGTCTACGGTCAGCGCTAGAGCTTGTTATTGGTGCAAATAGGTAGCCCACCTACAGCCCCACATATATCCTGCTTTGCCGTGCGATTTGTTCTTATACCCTTGATATTCGCTTCGCTACATCCGTGCACTAGTTGTTACTACAAGTGGTAAGCAACACTAATTCACTTTGGAGCGGTAAGATTTCCTTTTCTTATCAGTTTCGAGTGAGTTGTGAGAGTACCACCATATATTTTTGATTTAGTGCACTAACCTACTAACCATGTCTTCTAGTGATGAGAAAATTGTTAACCAGAAAAACAAGGATGCCGCTGATGTGATGACATGGAGGGAATATGAAGCTCTTCATAATGAGATGCGACGTGAATTCCGCACTCAGGATGATGAGCAGGGGTTTAAGGGTAGCTACACACTACTAGGATTGCTAAGCATAGCATATACTTTACTTTTGAAAACAAAATCCTATCATGCATACTACTCAAAACTCTAATGCATAGTATATAATAAAGTGGGATATAAATGTCACTTGCCTTGGTCACAGCAACCAGCACACTCACAACAATCACAAGGGTAGAACTGATCCTCTTCACAATCTAGACAAGAATATAAACACCAAATAAACACATCATTCAAGATGAAGCAATCATAGACAAGTACGTATGCATGCATGAAATGCACAATTTAATTTCACACAAGGTAATGATGTGAAAATATTGTATTTGGTATTCTCTGGAGTTTATAATGTTGGTGAAGGGTTCTGGATATTTTTATTTTATTAAGGTTCCAAATATACCAACTCTAGTGATACAATTAAGACATAAACTTTAATTAAATTGCTACTTCAAAGTTTTATGTTCTGTAAAAATTATATTTTGACATCTCTAGATAGAGTACAGAAATACAAAGCTAATGCAATTGGAATCATTAAAAATCATTTTTAGATTTTAAACCATGGCCAGAACACTGATTTGAACTAAATTTAACCTAGCAAGTGTGTGCACGTATCAAATTTGGAATTCTCTAGTTCCATAGTGTTCCACATGTTCTTATCATTCCAGAGACTACAAATTTACCATTTTTGGATCAATAGATCAAAAGTTATAAATTTTATAGTGGAAAAGGGTCAATTTAACCATTTAATTTATAGTTCAATTGTTTCTAATGTACCTATGAAATATTTTTACATATTTGGGTTCTACATGTTCTAAGCTTTCCAGGGATACCAAATTCATAATTTTTGGATGTCTAATTTTTTTTCTATGCATTTTCTAAGTTTGGTCTAGAATCTGGTATTTAAATTTGAATTTGAATTGATGTTTGACTGGGGCTGATCGGGGTGCTGACTGTGCAGCTATGTGGCCGCATGTGATTGGCTGGGTGGGGGGAGTTGTTGACTGTGACTAGGACCAGTCAACCGAGGAATCACAGCCGCAGGATTGGGATCCAGTGGTCTAGATCGCGTGGACCGAAGTCAAGGGCCTAAACCCCCTACCGGAGTTCTCGCCGGCGACAAGAGGCACGGCGGTGCTTGCGCGTTCCCTACAATAAAGAGGTCCAGGAGGGGAGCGGGGCTTACCACGGCGTAGCGGTGGTCGACGCGAGTCTGGTGGCGAGGCGGCGATGATGGACGCGTGCAGGTGGCGTCAGAATCCCTCGCCGGAGGTGGTGCAGGCGGTGGTTGGGCTCGGACGCGGACGGAGCCATCGCTGCGGTGCACGAAAAGGCATCAGACGATGTCCTGGAGATGCGCCAGCGAGAAGTAAAGCGAGAGGGAGAAGAGAGAGGAGTAGGGGATCACCGTGGTGGCCGGAATCCTCGTCGGAGGGCGCTCGGGTGGCGGAGCTTCGGTGGAGAAATTGGGCGGCCTAGCGGCGTGTTTGGGGGTGCTGTGAGAGGCAGAGAGAAGGGGGAGATGGGGGCTTTATGGAGAGGAGCTCGGGGGCCGTTGGGGAGCCGCGGGTGAGTGGGGCTGCTACGCGCGGGGAAGGAGGAGCAGGAGGTTGAGGAAGGTGCTGACAGGTGGGTCCCACCTGTCAGCGAGTGAGAGGAAAGAGAGGAGAGAGAGGGGCTGCGCGGGCTGAATCCTGGCTAGGCCAGCTCGGCTCGCTGGGTCGGTCCAGTTGGGATGCCCTTCTCCTTTTTTTCGTTTTCTTTTTCCTTTTCTTTTTTCTGTTTTCTTTTATAACTTTTGTTTTAAGCCTCCAAATGTATTCAAATCACTTTCTAAAAGTTTGTAAAATCCAAAATAGTGTTTTAGGATAATAAGGGACATGTTTAATACCCATTTGTAGAAAATAAAATAACAATTATATGCACTTTGGCTTATAGGGCTACTTGGGCAATATTTTGCAAATAGAACTTTTAGGGTTTTAGGTTTTTAGGGTTTGTTTACTTTATATTGCTCTCAAAATGTATGAATGAAATGAATGCATGATGCTTTTGAATTTTGAAAATTCTGGGTTGTTACAACAACCTCACCAACCATTATAGTGGCATTTGAACATTTTGTCATTTTCTTGTATGTCACATACAATCGAATTTTTTCGTGCAAACTTACAGAAGTAAGGATCAACATAATATGTACATGCAAAAAATTACTTCAATTTTTTTTAAAACTTTTAAGTAGTTTTTTTTCCAATTTTGAAAAACCCGGGTGCACTGGCACCCGGGTGCATCTGGGTATTTTTCGGGGGTGCCAAGTCCTATGTATTTCTCAAATTAGCTCTATGCCTATAAAAGTTTTTTTTTGGGTGAACACCGCTTCTCAGACATGAGAAGAAGAGCCTTGATCTACCGAAGAGTGCCTCTATATCTAGTCTAGTCCAGGAATTACAGTAGTAGACCTGCAGTACCATCTACCGATCCTTATCTATCCCAAGAACTACAACCGCGGCAGCCAGTCTCACACCCACTTTGATCTATCCAAAAATTAACACTTGCATTTCTCTTTCCATCGAAGCTCACACCCTTCACTTTCCATCCAAAGCTTTGATCCATCCAAACCAAAGCCATGATTTGATCTTCTCGCCTTGATCCTTCTAAACTTCGATCGTGATGAACTTTGCAAAAATATTCGTGACGAATTTTGTTGGTGGGGTATTGGCTGTGGGCTTTGCGTTGGTGGAATCCATTGACGATCTTACACTACTTTACAGAGTCGGTTTTCTCGCCTTACTTCTCACCGTTCTCAAGACAACTAGCGCGATCCTGGCATGTGGCATCGCTCTGCCCACTTGTGTTCTTTTGGACCTGATAGCCGAGGAGGCCGTGGCGACCTTCGCCATGGCAGCCGGCGGGCTGCCCGTACTCGTGGCGAGTCAGCTTGGAAACTACTCGCAGACAACATACTTTTTTTTAGAAAAACCAACGACGAAAAGATAAATGCACTTGGCCATCTACCAACACCTGATAAATGCAGACAACATACTTGGTTGTTGGGTCATCGCTTTTCTTGATCTGTCTGACTGTGCGAAGCAGCGTCGTCAGGACAATGGCTCTTCTCCTCGTAGGAGGGACATCTCTACGTTTGGCGTACCTCCTTCAGATGGGGTTTTTGGCCTAGCATCTTCTCCGACTCCTTGATCTGACCAGGTAACTTTCATTCCCTCCTCTTCCTCCCGAGATTCCCTCCCGCCTCCTCCCTCTCGCCGCCGCCGCCGGCGTGCAGATCCAGGCGCATAAGAGATTAAACTAAGAAACGGGGTTCTTCAAACTGCAGCCATTACTTTCTTTCTCGGCGAAAAACACCACCTCCCGACCCCCGCGTCGCTCCTCTCTGGCGGCGGCTCGGGGGAAACCCGAGCCCCACCGCGCCGCAGCCCACCCTCCCTGTAGCCCCTCTCGCCGTGCCGCCGCCGGAGGAAACCGTCGGGCGAAGCCCGTGCGGCGGACGGTGGCGGCGGGGCCTCTCCGCTCGCGCGTGCAGCGTCGATCTTGACATGTTGAGTTTCATTATGTTTTAGGCATCACTTCATCAGTTTTATAGGTTTGTGACTTTTTTTTTCTGTTTTCCCACAGATTGCTGCTGTTTTCCGCGAGTCCTTGCGACTGACTAATGATAGTCGTAAGAAGTTTGCTTCTGGGAGGATAACAAATTTGATTTCAACCGATGCAGAGTCTCTTCAGGTATGTCAATAAGACTCAGCCGTTGAGGGCAATAGAACACAAAATCCTGTGAAGGCTCCTCATTTGTTTCTGCAAATCAACAGGGAACTTGCCTCCTCCTGAAGGTGAATCTCCAAGGTTACGTCCTGAAGGTGAATCTCCAACTGTTCCTAGCAGCTTCACAACTACACTATGGCCTGAGTGCATATCCAAGTGGTGCTAAGTTGGAGCAGCTGTGAACCTGTTATAATTAATAGTACAATCTTTGCGCCAAAAGATAACCTGGAGGGTCTCCACGCCCTAATCAGGATTTCAATATTACAGCGTTTACATGAGAATATGATTCTATCATTGATAGAGTTGAGACATGTTGATCAGCATGGACTGCATTAATGTGAAATACAGAACACATAAGCTTGACTAAAGCATCGGATTACAACGTCCACGGCATGCATTAATGCTTGACCCACTGTGCAGATTCCTCGCTTTGAAATCTGTGATGCACTGTTATTACCTATTTCTAATATGAAAGATTCACAAGTAGGAAGTCTGGCTGATGTCTATACAAAGTGTGTGATGTTCTAGTGCGGAGGTACAACCGGTCAATCTTCATTTGCAAGAGAATTTTTTACAGAATCTTCACGATCAGTTTCTATGCGGCTCTCCGTGGAATGAGGAGAGCGGATACTTCCAGGTGTTTGACAGGCCGCCATCGTCTTACAATGCTCTGCCTCATCGTCACGTATATTGATGAATACATCATACAAGTTATCTGCAATGGTATATGGGAACCTGTTAGAACACACATACTCTTTATAGCGAAAGCATTCAGAAGAAAATCCAACTTCTCGTTTATACGTGCTATGTTATCAGTACAGACAGTTAAAACCGAAATTCCAGGAGCAGGAGCTAGTGATCAGGTAACAATCTGCTGAAACGAATCATGACAGTGATTTGATGGGTCTTATATTATACGTTCCAGCAATGAACTCATGACCTAATCAGATGAATCAGTGAAACTAATTTCCCAAGCAACATTAAACTTGTTAAACCCAGACATTCTGAAAAAGTTAACTCAGTGAAACAGTCAAGAATCAAGATCCAGAAAGAACTGTACCAACTTTAGGCCTCCTAGAACTTGGGGCTCTTGATGTTTGAAACTCATCTGAGGATATAAGCCATGAAAGCAATAAGCATAGATATTAATGGTTAATATAAAGCCTTAAGATAAACATGTTCAAGTAAGGGCCTACCAAATAGGTAAAGATCCTCATTCATGTAATAGTTTATAGCTGCCTCTGGAGCTGGTAGTTTTATCAACTGATCTGTTGAAAAAAGAGGAAAGTAGTGTGCATTATGGAATTGGAAGTTGTCATCACAGGAAAGCAAACATGCGTTCAATGGAGCCCAGGTAGGTAGACAACAAAACTACTATGTAATAGGCTCAATAAATTATGAACAGGAGGTAGTTCAAACAAGGGAAACAAGAGGCAACCAACTTGGCTATGTCAGCTAATATCTGATATCCAGGCTACTGTTATTCCATAAAATCATAGGTATACAATTTAATCAAAACACATAGCACTGAAGGTGATGGTTAGCTATTGTACAAGTTATCAATTCATATACATCAGGAAGAATAGCTAGCCCAGTAAGGTTGTCTTACCTCCATTGACCTTAAGGAACTTGTCATAAGTTGAGTATGCATGCCTCTCAACACACTCAGAAAAGTGGTCTGTATATAATAAGATAACCGAGTTCAAGCATTATCATCATAAAAGCACAGTAGTAAGAAGAAAACAGATACTTCATGATCGGAACTAATATCTTTTTTTTTTTTGCGAGAAGATCGGAACTAATATCTGTACTCACATGCCATTCTTGGGCTCAGCATGTACATGCCAACAGCTATGAAGTAGTAAAAAACGGCACTAAACCGCGCAAGAAAGCGATCAATCCATTCAGAATTGCCACCCAATTCCTGATATGAGCCGAGAGGAGGAAGAAAGTAAGAAATATGCATAACTGCAATCCAACACAGAACGGTATCTCGAGCTCAGGTTCATGGCTAGGAAGAAAACAGGGCATAAAAAAAATATGTATAATGATTAAGAACATACTTCCATGATCAAGAGATGATGGAACTCATTCATGCTTTCAGCAAAGTGCACTTTGATATAATCCGCTTTCCTCGACCAGCCGAAGGTCTCGTACAAGTGAAGCACCGATATAAACGCTGCTCGAACAGATAAGAAGTCAACAAAGCAGAGGCACTAAATGGTAATGCGAGAACTTCAGTGAGCCTCACCGAAATACGGCACCCTGGCGATGGTCTCGAGCACGAAGAACCTGGCGTAGTCGCGGTCACGGTACAGAAGATCAAGTATCGCGATGATGAAATCCTGCGGGGCGCACACAGCAAGAAGTAGAACAGCCACATGTTCAGAGTTCAGACAAGCGGCTTAAAATCTGATCCCAAATCTATTACGAGTACTACATGGAGCAAGCTGCTGCCTGCTGTGGTGTATCACTGATTGATGACTCACCGTGAGGAAGATGTTGAAGGACTGCTCGAGCCTGACGACCCAGTCGTCGTCGTCCGTGAGAGCCACCGCCTCCGGAGGGCCCTCCGCCGCTTCCCTGACGGGGAAGGACTCCTCCACCACGGTCTCCCCCTGCCTCACCTTCTCCCGCTGCGTCGCCTCCGCGCGGAACCTCCCCCTGCTACTCCTGTGCACAGGCAAAGGCAAACCAAAGTTGCAGCGGGGCCGAGAGATAGAGGTGTATGGCGAGGAGGGGGAGGGGGTTACCCGGAGCCGAGTACGACGGGGCGGCGGGCGCGGATAGGGGAGGGCAGGAAGGAGTGAGGAAAGCGGCCGGCGAGGTTGGAGGAGAGCGCGGCGGGGACAGGGGACGCGGAGGCCGATGCGACCGCCGCCATGGTGCCTGGTGGTGGGATTTGGGTCTCTGTGACTGCGTGTGCGTGCAAGTAGGTGCCAGGGAACGCGGCACGGCGGTGAGGGAAGGGGGCTGGTCGGTATATTCGCTCGGGAGCGGGACGGCGACGCCGCCGGAAACGAACGGGACGGGCGAGGCGAAGCAAGTGAGGTGTGATCGAGTGGCGAATGATGAGTGGTGAGCCGTTGCCGACTGGAGTCGAGTCACGTGGCTCGCTTTGGCGTAGCGCAAGCTGTCGGTATCCCGCTGCCCATCGATGCATATCAATGTTCGCAAAAAAACGTGATATTTATCTGTACGGAGTAGTATTTTATTTGTACCGGTATATATGTCGAAGACGATTCCATCGATGCATATCAAATTTTGTAGTTTTGAAATATCCACTATACATTCTACTCAGATTCACACATTTGTCATTTTTTCTTAGACTAAAGTACAAAAAAGTTCACATATGAAAACTGGATTTTTAAACATAAAAGGCTATATGTAACTCATCATTCGTTTGTCCACTCTCGGATTAATGGAAATAACATCATGTCTACTGACTTTTAGTATACACTTAAAAAAAGACTTTATGAGGGTGTAGAATTTTAAGATATACGAAGGGAAACTCTCATTTGCAGCTAGTTTCGCATGTACCCATTTTTGTTGTAACACTTCCAACTTTCAGAAAATACAAACTAAAATTCTAGACATACATTGTGTTCTATCTTGTACATCTGTGAAGTTTCATCCAAAATATGTCAATATATGACCTGTGTAAAAAAGAGAAGATATACGTAGTATCACCTAATATTTACACATCAATTATTCTTTTTTGTGTAGATCACATATTGACATATTTTTGGATAAAATTTCACATGTGCACAAGACAAAATACAATGTATGTCTAGAATTTTAGTTTGCAATTTTTTGAAAATTTGGAAGTGTCACAATAAAAATAGGGTGCAGACGCAAGTAGTTGTGGGATATCCCCTCTCGATGTACGAATTAAATTTTGTGTGCAAATTTTTCAACATTTCAAAAGTATATTTAAAATAAAAATTTAAAACCAGATATGCTCTTCTAGATGCCAAAACAACATTCCCGAAGTCCAGGCGATATTTTGTTTGCATTTGGCTATGTTCATGTCATCCAATCAACTTATGTATGCAACACTTAGGTGGTCGACCTCTATGAAGACCATAGAATATGCTCCAACTCATTTCTAGTTGATCTTAAGGCATCTTCAACGGTCCGACAGTAAATGTACGCAAAATGACGATTTACGATCGGATGGTCAAAATTTGTGTTTGCATCGCAGTCCAGCGGCTCGAAGCAAACTGACCGGCCTGTCCGAATAGACGCAAACGCGGCCCAATTTTGCATCTCGGATGCGTCTGCGTGTGAGCGCTTGCTTCTCCCACGTGCCCGCCTGGCAGTGACTTGGGTCGATGCTCTTCTCAGCAGCGCGTTGGCGAGAAGGCATCGTTTCGACAGTTTGCTTCACGTTGATGGCGATGCCTCGCCTGCCGAGCGGCCGCCGCCTACCTCTGCCAATGAGATTTAATGTCATTGCCAAGCGTGCCACCCTCGGCTTCCTCGGGGTAATAAAAAGAGGGGTGTGCATTCTGCTGCCTCATCCCATCCTCAACCCTAGCCGCCGACAACATCCACCGTAGCGCTGCCTCGCACATCCCTTCTTACAAGTCCCGCGAGGGAATCCATGGTGGGTATAGGTGGACGAGGCCCCGGGTGCAGCGGTCGGGGCCATTGTGCTGGAGCAGCAATGCCCCCACGCTCGCCGTCACATGTGTCGTCGTCGTCTTCGCACGAGGCGAGGTGCTTCGAGTTCCTCCTTCACATCGACGATGACAAGTTCGTTGATGGCACCGAGCCGGCCGAGTTGCAGCTACGGGAGGTCAGCTCCAACTTTTGCCGGTGACCTGTCGAGGTGTTGTTCAACGGGCAGGGGAAGATGTACCTGCACACCGGGTGGGACAAGTTAGCCCACGACCTCGAGGCCGACTGCCAGCTCACATTCCTATACGAAGGCGACGACGAGATAATTGCCAAGCTGTTCGACGACACATCCTCCGCGGGCACTACCACACCGACGAGTTCGACTCAAAACCGATAGCTACTACCATCAGAGTGTTTTTCCTTTGCAGCAAACATGGTCACCGGCCAATTAAAGCCAGTAGTGTTGGTTTCAAGATGTTCTTCCAGGTGCAAAGAAAACCAGGCACGTCAACCCGCCAGCTAGATTTTCTATTTTTTGGTGACTGGCAATTCTTCAAAGCGAAGAAGATAAAGACCAGGAGAGCCCACTAGTTAGGTTTACTCATTTTGCAATATTTCAACCATATTCCAAATTGTGTAGTTGTTTCTGAAATATTCCTATTTTTGTTTAAATAACAACAAAAAAATTAGCTAAATAATTATGTGTCAGACTGTTGGGGCACCCTAGACGCAAACAGGCGTGGACAAAAATAACTATTTTTGTATCTGCAGCCCGATGCAAACAAATGCAGCCCGTCATTTTCAGCGTTCGATTTGAGTTGGCCCGCTGGAAATGCCCTTACAATTTAGGGATATGCCATACAACTCAACTATTTTTTTAAAAAAAAGATCACATAGTGTTGAGATAGTTCGATTCGGTACTAGGGTTTATCCATCATCCCACCGCACCCGTTTGCCATATCACTGTCTCTTCCTTCCAGAGTGACAGCATGCAGTAATTCACAGGAATCGTAGCATGCGTCAAACAGGCAACCGCACTCTTGAGTTCTCCAAACGACGGGCAACGACACAAATATCGCCAGGACTGCAAATAATACATCAGCGTAGACAGTCCCCATCTATTATCAGTCAAATAAAATGGTCAACTCACTAATGCTACAAAATTATCCACAACTGGATTGGAGCGACTACCAGTCAGACGAACCCTACAGCTCGACTGTTGTGTTTAAAATTCCGTGCTGTCGAAGCAGTCTTGCTCAGCCTGCTGCTGCCTGAGAGCTACTGCTAACACTCGCAGGGGGCACGCTGCTCAAAGAGGCCTCGGCGCCCTGGCCTTTCACAGAGGCCCCGCTAATCGAGGGGGCCTCAGCGCTATTCCCCGGCAGCTGAGGTGCGTCGGAGCTCTTAGAGGCGTGTCTGCTCCTGAGCCTGCTTTTCAGCTTACTGAAGGGCCGCCAGTGCCACCTGTTGTGCAACTTTATTTGGCCCATCAGCTTCTGTTGCTCCCTCCGGAAGGCCCGTCGGGCGTACCAAGCTCCACCGCGCCACCCTAGGGCATACCTGATGATCACAAGATTAGTAGGTTTTATAATTTAGGTTTGTGGAATGATAAATTGATAACACAGATATTGGGTGTTCTTGTTGGGATGGTTCCTAGATTCATTGGAGATTCCAGGACCACTCATGCTAAACTTGAAGTAAAGCGTGACAAGTGAGCATAAATTTTCAGTTTGGGAGTTCCTTTGGTCTATGTACTGAAGATCACAGAAAAACTATGTCATTTGTGCATGTGCCAGTAATACGACCATGGTATTCTACAAAATACTCCGATAACCAGCTAGGCCTTTGCGCATATCCAAGTAGTTCTATCTTGAAGCAGGGTATACAAAACCAGCCGTGATACTTAATACAAACTATGCAGAAAATGAAAACTACTTCAAAGAAACCAAAAAATAACCCAAATGGAAATATGCCTTCACGTCCTAACTCAGTATACAGCCACTTTGTATATGAACATACGATCCTATCATTGAATGAGAGCTGAAACGTAATGATCAATAATCAGCCTGGATTGCATTTATGTAACAATACATAATGTATGTGACTAGTGAATTGGGAACTTAAGTATGTAGTGCAAAGAAAGTAAAGCAACATGCCTTGCGAATTACTGGAGTACATTATTAATAGCATGAACATACCCAACAACCGAGGTTGTCAATGCCGTGGCTATACAAGCTGGAGTGCTGATATTATTGGAAGTGACAATCTTTTTAATCTCGTCATGATCATTTCTGTGAGTATCCCTCAACTGTTCAGAAAAGAAAAAAAAGAATGATATCACAGATTATCTAAAGTATATATCAGGAACAGTAACAAATAAAGCCACTGAATTTATCGAGAACGAAAAGGGAGATGAAGCCGATGGCTCAAACTCTATGAAAGTTGTGACAATGAGCGTAGAAATCCACTGTCCTAAACCCATCGTAACTCACCTCGGAGACCAAAAAACATCACCTTAGATAGAAAAGGAGATGAACACAAGTAAACATATTTTTATCACATCATCAACAAATATAAAATCGTGTACCACTGAAATAACAAGATAGACATATGCTTATGTGTTCTAATTTTCTTATGCTCATGATTTGAATCCTACCCCCGGAGCAATCTTGAACTTTTGTCGAGTGCCTAACTGCCTAATAACACTTCTATGACAAGTGACACACTGTGGAATGCACATAAAGAAAAGAATATACTGCATTCACAAAATAAGTAGATGACATTAATCAACTATCTCCGAAATTGCTTACAGATTGCTCAATTGAATGAAGTCTCTTGTCAATCTTCGATTGCTGCATATGACGAAAAGAATAACCTATCACAAGAAGTTAAAAGTGTCTATTAGAAATTGTAGATCATCTTCCAAATAACTTAAGAAACAGTGCAGATTTACAACATAAGCATATGTGCTACACCCGTCATACGCCAAAAAACAACACATATAGTGGACTTTCATTGTTAAGTGTAGAGTATAGAGAAGGGGAGCTGTCTGTTCAAAAGGCAAGCTGTCTGACTCGAATTAATCGCATCTGATCCATCAAAAACAATTGAGCACACATGTAGGAAGTACTTAGCATTTAATTAAGGAGCGAAAGCAGTTCTAAAAAATTAACAGAATTGTTTTATGGCAACTAAACCAAGGATCACCAAAGAAGCCAGCAGCAAAAAATGAATATAAGTATTTTCCCAATTACAAGCATATTGCAACAGTTCTAACTCGAATTGAGGTGTGCCCTAAAGTCCTACTGCATATGCTAACGAATTCTTATAGGTTTAGCCGTATAGCAGTTGTGCAACTGCATCACCCAAATACAGCAAATCAGAACAAAACCATCAATCAGACTGTAATTTGGCAAAACTTGCATTCACGGATTTGCCCACCAAGGAGGCAACGCTGAAACAAAGTTGCTCTGGTGCAGCTCTGTTTCCCAAAGTTCCAATCGACGTTTATTCTAGTCTTACATAATGTAAATAAACACAGTAATAAAGATTTAGCAGCGTGGCATTTGCAAAACTACATCAATCCCTACCGCGGATGGAGGGGTTGAGGAAAACGAAGTTAATTAATCGGATGAGTTGATGTCAGACTCTGAACCCGAATACAGCCTGCGAAGTTACGAACTGCGGGGAAAGCAGGGGACAGGAGCTTACCGGCCCACGCCGTGAGGACGGAGGCGATGGAGGTGCCGACGGTGAAGACGACCCGGTGGTTCTCGAACACTTCCTGCACGGAAAGCACGCACCGGGGGATCAAACACACGAATACGCCGGCCAACCAAATCAGGGGCATCGGGGGTTGGGGTCTGATTGGGTCGGGCAGCGAGCTCACCTTGGTGGAGAAGAAGGTGTCGCGTACGGCGGCCCAGGAGTTGGTCGCCCGGCGCCGGACGTTGGGCAGCAGCGCCGCGCGGCGCGCGCCGCCCAGCAGGCGAGCCGCCATCTCGCCCGATCTCGGTGGGAGTCTTTTCCCGCAGGGGATTTGGAATCGATCCCGTTTCCTTGTCGCCGCGACGAGTGCGCGACCAACTTGCCAAGAAAGAAACGAACGGGCGGGCGACGGCGGAGAGGGTGCCAAATAGTAGCGGCTACGGTGGGGGAGCGTCAGTCGGAGTACGACGCGGCGGCGGCAGTGGACACTGAACCGGAATCGTATTCTTTGGACTACATTTAGCCAGTTCTAGCCGATTTTTTATAATTTAACCCCTTTTCATTGGATCCGGTGTTAATATGCATATGCTCTCTCTTTAATACATTTTAAACATATTCTAAATGTTAAAAAAATTCAAAACAATATATTGCGTGCATCCTTCGCATCCTACATGCACATAATTCAAAACTCTGTCGGAAAGCCATCAGGCCAGGTGCTTTATTATGTTTCATCTGTGATATTGCCTTAAAGACCTCCTCTTCAGTTAAAGGAGTTGTTAAAATCTCATTTTCAGTAGATGAAATCTGCGGAATATCATGCACCACCTCTTCTACTAAAGAAATATTGCTTGGGTCCGGTGGCCGAAATATTTTTTTATAAAATTCGGTGATATATACCTTAAGATTATCCTCTCCAACAATTGTCCCTTCTTGCTGTTCCAATTGGAAAAAATTCTTCTTTTGATGTTTACCATTTGCAATCAAATGGAAATACCTCGTATTATTCCCTCCTTCTTGGATATGTTTATCTTTCGCTCGTTGAGACCACATAGATTCTTCATGTCGTCTTAATTTATTCAAACCCTCATTTGCTTTTTTAAATTCTTCTCTTTCATGCGCACTCAAAGGACTCATTTCCGCTTTTATATCAAAATGATCAATATTGGCTCCTTTTTATATTTCCCACTTTGGTTTTTTGCCAAACCTTTGAGAAACTTTCTAATATGCCTTAATTTATTTAGCCAAACATCTATGGGATTCATTCCAGCCACCACCGATTTCCACTCCTTCTCTATCATCTAAAAAAAACCTCTTGTTTCAACTAATGTAACTCAAAAGAGAATTTTGATTGATTACCCAGATGTGCTTTAACCCCTGAGTCAATGAGAATCGGTGTATGATCAGAATCCGCCCTTGTTAATGCACGAACAGTCACTAAAGGAAATTTCTGTTCCCAAGAGATGGATGCTAGAACTCTATCTAACTTCTCATAAGTAGGTTCATCTCGACGACTCGCCCACGTAAATTGTCTCCCAAAGAGCAATTTCTTTTAAATTCATATGTTCAATAATTGCATTAAACACAAAAGGCCAACGAGCTTTAAAGTTATTATTATTCTTTTCTTCCCTCTTCCGAATAATATTGAAATCACCACCCACCAACATAGGTAATGTTTCAGACTCACATGTTCTCACTAGCTCTGCAAAAAATTCTCCTTTGTGCATGTCTTGGGCAGTCCCATAAACCGGCACCAAAATCCATTCAAAACCATCTCTCTTACATTTGATATGAAGTTTTACAAAAATCTCCAGTAGTCACCTTTATCACTTATAGGGTATATGAGTTTATTTCCACTAGAATGCCTCCAGATCTACCATGAGGAGGTAAACAAAACCAAGAAAAATTGTAACCCGCAGTAAGTTGGTTCAGAACAGGAATAGAGAAGTTTGATCTCCCAGTCTCCAACAAGGCTAGAAAATCTAACTTATGTTCCCTAATGGCTTGCTTTGCAGTATCCCCAAAACCCCCTGGATTCCAATTCATACCTTTTAGATTCTACATTATGAAAACCTATACTAACTTTAGTACATTCATGTTCTTTAACGGGCAGTTTTTCTTTCATGCTAGTATTAGACAGATTTACAGTACTCAGTGTGCCCTCAACTTAACAGAAAAACATGCCAAATTTTAAATTATCCTTTATTGGAAGAAGGCCCACCGGCTCGGCACTGATTGCAGTGGATCCGCTCTCCAAAGACGACCGTGGTTCAGTATAACAGCGAGCTCGAGAAGCCAAACGATGGGCATAACGCAAAGGGGGAACTGTAGAAGCGCAAACAACTACTGTTAATCACCTACTGAACATGTATATCCTGATTACTTGATTAGGAATAGAATGGAGAATACCTACCTATTGAAATGGAATGGGTACACCCAGCATACCTGCAACAGTAGTGGTCATTGGTTATGGTCACTTAATAATTGGTCAAACAGGTGTAAATATAGAAGAAACAAAATTACATGTAGCACAAGTAGTATGTCAATGTTTGGAAATCGCCTGCTAGAAATTTATTCTCATCCCACAAAACATGGTAATACATGGGCCGAATTGTTCCACGACCCTTATCCTGCGTAGGAATAGAGATCTTCAATTAGTAACTAGCACGTCACAAGTCTTATGAATATTAGCATCGAGAAAAGTGGCCTACCCTGCTGCAGCTATGGCTACACAAGTAAAAATCAAATTCATCTGGATGGCATATTACTGAATCCACGACACTACCTAAATCAAATAAGGACAGACATTAATAAAAAATCAGAAATTGGTAATAGCTGACAAGCAAAGTCATCAACAACTAACCAGGCCATAAGTTCCCAGTTGAATCAGAGGGCTTGTCACGGTAATCAGCGGGAAACAGCCGTGTACGATGACGCTTCTGGACCACAACATATGTAATTGTTGGGTTATAATCTTTCTCCAATGATTTACATGCCTAAATTAGAAAATAAAACGTTACAGTTACAAAAATGTTCTCAAAGAATAATGTAAATATCTCCTAAGAAAAAGAGGTCAAAAATATAACATCACCAGTTTAATGGCACAAAGTTCGTTCTTCAGAACCTGAGAGTACTGTCCTTTGCTCACCCCATTTCTGGAAAGAAACATGTTAAATATATATTACAGGCAATACTTGTTCTGACTTCTGAGAGATGTCCTAACAGAGTGTACCTGTAAAAAATAATTCTCTGCGGTTTCTGTCCAGTAAGCCGATAGAAAGAAATGAGATGCTCGCTGCATACATCATAAAACTTATATACACATATCCTTTAAGTGTAACATTCAGATGATTCTCAGAGTGAAAAAGATCATACCGGATCATCCCACCAGTAACGATCCCTTTTTCACTATCATACTGGAGTTCAACCAGATTATTTATCCACTCATGATGACCAGGTTGCGAACTAACTAATCCAGCATACCTAGTAACTTCAGGCCAGTCTTGAGAAGCAACAACCTGTATGAAGCATGCAATTACTGCATATTGTCATACATGTAAACACATAATAACATAGGTGCACCACTTCTGGCATCTGAAATTGTGACGTGCACTTACAGATGCAATGGAAGGAGAAGAACATTTTCCAGGAGGAGGATGGGTAACAGTAGCACCGAAAAAAATAGTCGGTGTGTCCCCAACATGGGGAAGTTTCTTTTCTAGAGCGTCATTCAGTACAGTATTTCTTCCTCCCATCTACAAAACCTAATAAATGTAAGGACTTGCATAATTAAGCAGAGCTAAACAAATGGTACAACACAACAAACCTTAACATTAATTTTAAGGGCAACGTTTGCAAGATACTGCTTATTCTTCCTCAAGACATGTTTTGATAGACAACACTGAGAAACCAGTCCAATATCTGTCTCACATATTCTTTTGAGATCACCTAAGGAATAACAGCAATATAAATAAATGAAATTAATCAGACAATAGAATATCTGTCTCACATATTCTATTGAGACCTCCTAAGGAACGGCAACAATATTAATAAAATATATTAATCAGACAATGGTCAAATGTGTTTGGAAGTTAAAAATATACCATAAAGGGAGCCATTCTTGTCAGGCAATATCACAAGCAGAAGGTCAAGATTTCTGCCTGGTCCAAGTTTGGCCATGACATAGCTATGAAGTGATGTCAGTGCCAGTTGTGCATGTTCAGGTTTAGCAGTCTCTACAGAAAGCACAGGACTCAGATTGAATCCCTACAATGAGACAGACAGGGAGAATATGAGTGCACAAAGATGTGAACATACACATGCAAGAAAATGTCAGGAATTCAGTATTTGGGCCACGGAGAAAATTTACCATCCCAGATGCTAGGCACATAATAGCAAGCTCATAACAGAAATTAGTAGCTTCGTTTTGTCGCACATGCAAGGAAAAGTTGATACATGCCCAGCTATTCACTCTCCCACCTTTGACCATTTTCTAAAATGCAATTATTGTAAGTTATCATAATTGATAATCAGAGGTAGAATGGTTCATCAGAAGTGATCTACAAGATAAAATCTTTGATGAAATGATCACGAACTAAATGATTTCTCATTTTTTATAAGATCATCAAAATACCTACTGAAGAACGAACAATTTTGATCTGGAATACATATTATCGAGTTAATGCATATTTTATTTAACAGGGTTGCTGATACGTCTCCGACGTATCGATAATTTCTTATGTTCCATGCCACATTATTGATGATATCTACATGTTTTATGCACACTTTATGTCATATTCGTGCATTTTCTGGAACTAACCTATTAACAAGATGCCGAAGAGCCAGTTGCTGTTTTCTGCTGTTTTTGGTTTCAGAAATCCTAGTAACGAAATATTCTCGGAGGGTCCTATTTTGCCACGAAGCTTCCAGAAGACCGAAAGGGATACGAAGTGGGGCGACGAGGCGCCGCCACCATAGGGCCGCGCGGCCAGAGGGGGGCCCGCGCCGCCCTATGGTGTGGGCCCCTCGTCAGCCCTCCGACTCTGCCCTTCCGCCTACTTATAGCCTCCGTCGCGAAACCCCCAAAAAGAAGAACCACGATACGGAAAACCTTCCAGAGACGCCGCCAATCCCATCTCGGGGGATTCTGGAGATCTCCTC